>NC_063351.1:25371478-25586541 GCF_021869965.1 Rhincodon typus | reverse complement strand
TCGGCTTTCCTGCTCCTCTGATGCTGCTTGACCTGCTGTGTTCATCCAGCTCTACACCTTGTTATCTCAGATTCTCCAGCATCTGCAGTTCCTACTATCTCTGATTCTGGAATGGTTATTTGCATGTTAAAAAATTACCTAAAAAGTACAAATGGAAAATATTTCTAGTATCCAGGTACACACATTCATTTTTGTGTAGTTCAGTGCTTTATTATTTGTAATAATCTTGAGGCATCATAAGTCATCACCTTAGTCCTCTGGGAGCGTATGGGCAGATAAAGCTAAAAAAGAATCAGTGTAATCTGCACTACTGTTAGTCAATCATGGATGGTCTCACAGCAGAACAGACTGCACAAACAACTCTCTCAGCTTTTGTTTGGTTTAACTCCAAGAAAGATGACTGGGTTACCACACAATACTGTGCTGGCACAAATCAAACAACAAGCCTTTGTGCTCTCTGTGCTTTGCTGCCACTGACTTTTTTCCATACACCACCACACATCAACAGTAGTTACAGTCAAACATGGGTAAATTATAGCTATGTCAAAAATGTATTTTCTCACAAGGAAATCAATTTTCCAAGAAAGACAGGAAAAATAGGACCTTTGAAGCCTGGCATTTCAAGTTTCTTCTTTGATCCTTGATTCAGTCATCTCTCCAATTAGCATTCTGTGTGAGTTAATTAACTGAAGTTACAGTAAAGAAACTTGTGCACCTTACATTGGTCACCAAAGTGAAATAGGGTTATATTAGTTTTACCCTCATTGAAAATTGACCTTACACAATCAAGGTCATGTCTTTTTAAGGTGATTTATTTTCAAAGGAAGTGAAGGAGAGACATACAAATAAATAGTCCTTAATGAAACACCTCTACAAAGCAACTTAAGTGAGCATATTTTAGATGTAGAAGTTGGTTATAATTAATGAATAGTATACATTACACTTGGGTATTAAATACCGGCTTAAATATCAGAAAGAACTAAATTCCTCTCAACATTGGCTCAATGGCAGCTGGAGAAAGATACCTATGACGGAAGGCAGTTGTGTTTGAAATTTAAGCGATCAAATTTCCAAAAATCAGACGTAATATTTTGAAAGAAAGTACAAGGGTGGTAAATGAAAATGCTTTACAGCCCTACTGTAGCCAAATCATCCTCCATGTACATCATGAATTTAAAAATAGATTCTCAAGTCTGTCAATACTCAATAATTGTAGTTATTAAAATAGTGGTCAATAGTTTTCTCAGACAGCTTGAATGCAATGGTCAAAATCCCATCTCTGAATTACAACGTTGTGAATTCGAGCCCCATTCTAAGAGACTTAAACACATCAGTTGTAAAGTTATACAGGTCTGGTGACATGGTCTACAGTGAGATTTGAGGTCAATCTTGACATTGGGACCATAAGACCATAAGATGTAGGAGCAGAAATTAGGCATTTCAGCCCCTCGAATCTGCTCCGCCATTCAATCCTGGCTGATATGTTACTCAACCCCATTGTCCCGCTTTCTCCCCATAACCCTTGATTCTCTTGACAATCAAGAACCTATCTATCTCAATCTTAAATATAGTCAATGACCTGGCCTCCACAGCCTTCTGTGGCAGTGAATTCCATAGATTCACCACTCTCTGGCTGAAGAAGTTTTTCCTCATCTCTGTTCTAAAATGTCTTCCCTTTACTCTAAGGCTGTGCCCTCAGGTCCTAGTCTCTCCTACCAATGGAAGCATCCTCCCAACATCCACTCTGTCCAGGCCATTCAGTACTCTAAGTTTCAATTAGATCCTCCCTCATCCTTCTTAACTCCAATGAGCATAGTCCCAGAGTTCTCAAACATTACTCATATGTTAAGCTTCTCATTCCTGGGACCATTCTCATGAACCTCCTCTGAACCTGCTCCAGGGCCAAAACATCCTTATTGAGATATGGGGCCCAAAACTGCACACAATACTCCAGATGTGGCCTGACCAGGGCCTTATAAAGCATCAGTCATACATCCCTGCTTTTATATTCCAGTCGTCTCAAAATAAATGCCAACATTGCATTTGCCTTCTTGACTACTGACTCAACCTGTAAGTTTACCTTGACAGAATCCTGGACTAGAACTCCTAAGTCTCTTTGCACTTCAGACTTCTGAATTTTCTCCCCATTTAGAAAATAGTCCATACTTTTATTCTTCTTACCAAAGTGCATGGCCTCACACTTTCCCACGTTGTACCCCATCTGCCTCTTCTTTGCCCACTCTCCTAATCTGTCCAAATCCTTCTGCAGCCTGCCCACCTCCTCAATATTACCTGTCCCTCCACCTATCTTTGTATCATCTGCAAACTTAGCCAGAATGTCCACAGTTCCTTCATCTAGATCATTCATGTATAAAGTGAAAAGTTGTGGTCCCAACACTGACCCTTGCAGACCATCTTGCTCCATTGTTTATACTTTTGACAAGCAGTGAGGCAAGTTTCCTGCTAGGCAGTGGCAAGTTGCCAATTTACGTGGACCATTGCTTGTTAAATGCCTTTTAATTGGACCGACTTGCTTCATTAATATGTAACTTTCTATCTCACCAAACACACAGAACAGGTTAAATGACAACAAAACGCAGCATGGAAATCAGAGCAGGTACCTGGCAGATTTAGTTTACCATTTGCTCCAAAGGGCCTCCATATTGTGTACAGCCAAACTGCATTTAATACGATCCAAAGGCACCAGCTGCACACACCCTTATGGTCATGGGAATCCAACACAGACCTGCATTGCAGGGCACACTGACAATGTGCACTGAAAGGCTGCTGCAAGGACACTTTGCTTGCAGGGACAGGTCCCCAGCTCATTGATTGGACCAGGCTGCATGTCAGGACTACTCACTTGCTCTCTTAGCAAATCACACACTTAACATCTTGCCATGCCATGGCAGTTAGCATGTTGGTCCTTCAGTCAAAGCTAAAGGCAATCAGTATTGCTGTATTGACGTACTGTTTCGCACAGTCACAAAGACAGCTACAGGAGGATATTGCCAGAGTCATCCCAAAAAATACTTTTCGTAAAGAAATCTGCAAAATCTCCAAACTACCTGATTTTCAACACCAATTAATAGAAAGCACAGACCAGTAATTTGTAATTAACAAGAAATCACTACCTGTAACAGGTCAATGGATTCCAGCTGCAGGTAAACAATTAAGTTAAAGTAAGTAAACTCTACAAATAAAAACTCTAAACTTTTTAAATAAAAACACATGGGTAGAGGGAAAGCTGGGAAAACAGTTTTGTAGTCTTTATTCATAAAACCTGGTGGGTTTGTTTTTGCTTATTTGAAGGCTTCTTCTTGACATTCCTTTTATTGAATGTTTCCACTAATTTGCAAGAGATGCAGGGTGGCTAAGTCACTTGTAAAAGGCTCTACTCATCCAGTTCAAAGTCACAACTTGCAGCATCTGCTAAAGGAAAGGTAATTTGGTTTTCTTCAAATTGAAAGTGGCCTACTGCAGAAAATTGAGAGAGACTTTGTGGTTGATGCAGATTTGCTGGTTGCTGTTCTAGTCAGACTAGTTTCTTTCTGTCTTGTTCACAGTCTGACCTGTTCAGCTCCCTGACAACCAATCGCATAGTTGTTGGTAGGTATAGAACCTTTGTCATTGATAATTAGTCCTTAGTCCACAAACTAAACAGCTTCACTTGTAAATAACCCTTTGGGTCCAGATCATCTGCGCATTGCTGGAACCCACAAGATTTTTGGGCATATCTGCTGAATGATGAGCTGTTCTGGGAACAGTGGATGGTAAGATAGGGCCAGAATTGGATGTGACAGATGCAGCAGGGGTGAGGTATGCAGTTAATGTGGTGAATTTGCTAAGATATGGTGAGAAATATTTCTTGGCTTCATGGCAGAAATCCCTTCAAAAATCTCATTGCAACTCAGACTCAGCTAAAAGAATGTAAGGGTCAGCCCAGTACCATTGGTTGACACTTTGTGTGGACTTGTGAGAGTGCTATACTATCAAAGTAACAGTCTGTTTAAGATGACCTAATTTCAAATGAAATGAAGCAGAGAGGTGTAGATATAGATAAGCTTTACTGAAACATCTCTATAAAGCAATCTAAATAGAATATATTTTAGATTTAGAGGTTGATTAGGAAAATTAGATGATGTACATCACTCTTGGGAGTTAATTACTGGTTTATGGTATCGAAATCATTTCAACTTCAGCCCAGTATCAGAGCTATTATCTTTCAAATGAGACACTGAAGTAACACTTTGTCTTCATCACTTCTAATGCATCTGCTGCCCTCAAGATAGTAAAGGTCATGGGTGAGGCACCCTCAAAGCATGGACTTTCTGCCTGCTCAAAGTATCTGTCCATGCTGTTTGGCATGCGACTATATTGACTTCTGGTTTCTGGAGCTTCTGCTGTGGAGGTCGGCAGAGTGGTGGGAAAAATTAAAGGGACTATCAGTACAGGTTTGGAAGGTGCAGTTCAAGGAGACCTGGTAGTGCATGGTACACACTGTTGTCACCGTTCTGCAGTGTTTTTTCAATTCAGTCATGGAATGTGGACATCGCTGTCTAGGCCAGCATTTATTGCCCAATCTTGCCCTTGACAAAGTGGTGTTGAGCTGCTTTTTGAGCTGATGCAGACCTTGGGGCAAAGGTACACCCACAGAGCTGTTAGGCAGGGAGTTCTAAGATTCTGACCCAGCAACAATAGACAAACAATGGTATAGTTCCAAGTTAGGAGAATTTAGAGAGCTGTTTGTCAATGATGGCATCTTTGGCAATCAGTCAGTAAGCAACTCCCTGCAGAATCCCCAGCCTCTGACTTGCTGTTGAAGTATCAGTGTATATATATACATTGCTGGTCCAGTTAAGCTTTGATCAATTGTGACCGACATGAAGTTGGTGGTGCGGTACAGTGATGGTAATAAAGTCAAGGAAGATGATTAGATTCTCTCTTGTTGGAGATAATCATTGCCTGGCACTTCTACAGGGTGGGTGAATATTACAAAGATTGACTAAGACCGTTAAATTGTTGTGTGAAATATTGTTAGTATTTTTGTGGTATAACAAAGTTTGTACTTCAAAATATGACACCATTTGATTGCTTAAAAAGTTTTTGTCTTTGTTGTGCACTCAGAAATCTTACTCAAAATTGAAGAACCAAAGAAAAACATTAAAGTTATACAACACTGAAGCACAACTACAAGGTGGCAAAGATGTAGTCATTCAGAAGCAGTGGTTTGCATTACTCAACTACGTGGAATCCTTATGACAGGATATCAAACTTTGTGCCTACTTTGTAGTGAAGTAGCTGCATTTAAGAACATTACAGACAATTGAAACAATGCTCACACATTCACCTGCAAAAATAAACATGTCAGACAAAAATAAAATTAACTTAGAGTTCAGAGCATGAAAAGTGTAAAAATACGTTATATAATCTCTTGTGCTCTGTGCTGCTTGTCTACTAGTTGACAGCATGTCAGATTGTTTGTAAATATTTTCTGGAAAAATGCCACTATTATATGTAACTGCATCACATGGCGGGAATGAAAAGACAAAACGTTAGATTTGAGGATAGAGAGTACTCACTAGCACATAACTTCTGACCTTAAAACAGAACATGGTGCACTGCCAAAGATTTTGTGGTCTATGTCAATTTAGTATCAGGATTTCTCTTGCATGACATTCTCTGAAAACAGTCAAGCTGATGGAGTTCATAAATTTTGCCTTGGGCTGAATTACTTCTCCACTTGAGTGACAATGTTTGGAGCTGCCACATCAACCCCTGTGGTTTACTGTAGCAATACTAACATACAACACTGTACATAATTCTCTTCATTTGCTAGTTGGCATAGTCATATCTGCCAGTGCAGCTGGATTGGACCTCATTTGTTCACAGTTGATTTATTGGTGCAGAAAATAAGTTGTTTTTACCTTTTTCTTTGCTGAGTGATAAAATGAAAAGTAATGAAGGTGAAAAAGGGATTACAATGCCAGCGTAAAGGGTGAAAATGTATGAAACCCTCCAGGCACTGGTGCAGGGCCTTGCATGCAAAGCTATACCCTTTTACTGACAAATCAGCCACAATATGAGTCCCTGCTGTCGGGAGCAGGATCCTGGCATACCCCATGTAATATGGCATCCTGAAACACAGCACCTAATCTTTCAGTGACTAATAGAGACTCATTTTGTACTTGAGATTTCCTTGCAAGAATCTGTAGTAAAGAAAACCTCATTTGGCAGGGGTGCTTATGCTTGTAGATCTATTGCTCATACACCTTATCCTCTTTCGAAAGAGGTAACTGCTTCATTTGGCTCAGTAGTCTCATCAAGTCTGCCCTCCTTCACATACATGGCGGTACAGAGCTACATTTCAATGGCAATGGCATTTATCATTAAAAATGGAGGAAGATATGACTTTTTTTATTGTTCATGGGATGTCATCAGCTAATTGCCTCATTAACAGTCAATCACATTGCTGTGGGTCTGGAGTCACATGTGGGCAAGACCATGTAATGACATCAAATTTCCTTCCTGAAAAAATTAGGTTTTTACATAGTCACCATTAAACTTGTCTTTTATTCCAGAATTTTATTGAATTCAAGTTTTGTCTTGGTGAGATTTGAACTCGTCCCCAGAACATTAGTCTGAATTACTAGTCCAGTGACTTTAACATTATGCCACCACCTCATGATGGTTTTGCAGCTTTGAGATCCCCTCCACCAGGTGCTTGTAGATTTAACATTATAACATGTACTTTTTCTTCTGATATGGGGCTTTTTCAAACTGTCATGGGGGATTCTTAATATTTGTCAATTATCTCTACACAGATCTCTAAGCAAGTCATGAATACACTGTCTGCTAGAGCAAGCAATTTTATCTAATTCCCCATTGACAACCTGTGATAGCATTACAGACCATTGCAATTTTACAGAGTGGCAGGATTCTCAAAGGTGCAAGGAATCATAGGTTTCACCCATCTGGCCAAGTGTGCCCCCGTACTAGCTTCAGGCAGCCAGCTACCTCTGGAGAAACAGACTCAATCTCAAGCTGCAGCTCATTCGTGAACAACAGCAACATCATATTGTGCAAGTGACTGCTTGAGTCTGTAGCAGCTGCTGCAGCACATTTAGTTTAAGTCTGTCTGGTGTGCTTATCTTATGCTGTAAAATGTACATTTTGAGGTGACTTCTGGTTGATTAAGAGTCTTAGGATCATAAGCAAAGAAACAGACCCCCTGGCCCCCCATATCAATGCTGATGAGCCACTAAGGCTCACCTCGACTGCATCTACCACACTCCCAATATAATTCACACCTATGTCTGCATCATATCAACAATAAAAAAATGTACAGAAGAACTTTCCCACTGACAGAAAATAACCTCAAATTGACAATCGGTTGCAAAGGCCTTAAAATGGAAAGAAGACTACCTTTCCCTCTAATTGACCAAACATACCGTGCTCTGTTTACTGCAGGTGTTATCAAATTCCTGGCCTCCTACCCCTAAGGAAGCTCGGAAGTTATGAAGGAATGTAGAAAGCATTGAGATCCAATGATCTAGGCCTACTCTCACTTTCCCTGATGTTTGTGGTTGTGGAACTATGCAAGACAGAAATTCAGGAAATCCAACTGAGTTTAAGCAGTGCCATGAAAAATCTGGAAAAATGGACAATTGGGTTCTATAACATAGAATATAAAACAGTACAGCACATGAACAGGCCCTTCAGCCCACCATGATTGTGCAGACCATGATGCCACTGTAAACTAATCCCATCTGCCTGCCCGTGGTCCATATCCCTCTATACCCTTGTTGTTCATGTGTCTGTCTAAATGCCTCTTAAACTTTGCTATTGTATCTGCTTCTACCACCTCCCCAGCAGTGTGCTTCAGGCACCTACTGTCCTCTGCTTGAAAAACTTGTCTTGCACATCTCCTTCAAACTTTCCTCCTCTCACTTTAAACCTATGCCCCCTAGTATTTCCATTATGGGGAAAAAAAACTCCACTATGCAACCTACTGCCTCTCATAAGTTTATATACTTCTATCAGGTCACCCGACCCTCTGACACTCAAAGTTTGTCCAACCTCTCCTCGTAGCTAATACACTCTAATCCAGGCAAAATGCTGGTCAATCTCTTTTGAACCCTCTCAAAGACTCCACATCCTACAGTGTGGTGACCAGAACTGCACACCATACCCCAAATCTAGCCTAACTGAAGTTTTATATAACTGCAACATGACTTGCCTATGAAACTCAATACCTCACCATGAAAGCAAGCATGCCATATACCTTCTTTACCACCTCATTCACTTGTATTGCCACTTTCAGGAAACTATGAACTTGAACCACAAGATCCCTCTGTAAATCAATGCTATTTTTACTGTATACTTTCCTCTTGCATTTGACCTCCCAAAACGCATTACCTCACACTTGCCTGGATCAAACTCCATCTGCCGTTTCCCTTGCTTTACTTTCAACTGATCTATATCCTGCTGTATCCCTTGACAACTTTCTTCACTATTCCAAACTCCACCAATTTTCATGTAATCTGAGGACTCACTACATTTTCATCCAAATCATTTATATAAACTACAAACAACAGAGGTCCAGCACTGTTTCACATGGAATACCATTGGTCACAGACTGCCAGTTAGAAAAACACTCCAACTCGTCTCTGTCTTCTATGGCCAAACTGATCTTGATTCCAACTTACCAACTCACTTTGTGACTTAATCTTCCAGCGTACCATGAAGGACCTTGTCAAATGCTTTAGTAAAGTCCACATGGATAATATCACTGCTCTATCCTCATCAATCATCTTCATCACTTCCTCAAAAAAGTCAATCAAATTTGTGAGACAAGACTTCCCTTCAAAAGCCATGCTGACTATCCCTAATAAGTCCATTTTTATCCAAATGCGAGTAAATCCTGTCCCCAGGAATATTCTGCAATAATTTCCCTTCCATTGATGTAAGGCTTACTGGCCTATAATTTCCTGGGACATCCCTGTTGCCCTTCTTAAACAAAGGAACAATATTGGCTATTCTCCTGTCTTCTTGGGCTTCACCTTTGGCTAAAGAGGACATGAAGATCTTTGTCAAGACCTCAACAATCTCTTACCTTGCCTTCCCTCTAATAGCCCATCTTTTGATAGGATTGAATTTTTTGTTGTATAGAAGTATGAGATATATATTGGATGATGTTCAACATGGATTCAACCAACACTGAGGTCAGTTTCTTTAAAAACCATTCATTGTCAGGCAGCTTTCATTCATAATCTATTTGCATAATAACCAAATGAACCATTCAACCAGGTTTATTTACAAAATAAAGAATAATACAAGTCATAATTGTCTTCCATCAAGATCTTTTAGGGGAAAGTTTACAATGGTTTCCTATCACTTCTACTTAACACTACTTCCTACCATTTGCAATTACCATCAATGACAACACATATGGAACAATAGGCATTATTATGGTTGATAAAATATTATGCCAATCAAATCCTTATGGATCATCGTATTTTCTTTGTTGATACAAAGAAATTTTTTGGGGTTAAATTATATTTAACAGATCAAGTTTTTTTTTACATCTGGCTTTGTAACACATTTGTAGGAACATGCCATGAACAGTGTGACTCCTGTAAGATTGGAGTTGAGAACATACACATAACCGATAAGTAACTCATTATCAATTTGCTTAAATGTGTCAGTTCTTTTTGTTAATAAAACACTTAGACAATTGATAAGGGACATTAAACATTTCATATTAATCTGAAATGTAATAATGGAGCAGGAGAGGAAGGGAAAGAAAATAAAGAATTCAGTGGTGAGAAATAAAAGCAGAAATTGCTGGAAAAACTCAGCAGGTCTATCGACATCTGTGGAGAGAAAGTGAGTTAATGTTTCAGGTCCAGTGATCCTTCTTCTGAACACTTCTTCAGGTGGTGAGGTTGTGCAGAATCTTAAGGATGGCACAATGTAGAATACTCAACAAATAGCCAGAGGGTGCAACTGGCAGAAAAATAAACTTTAGAGAAGAATTGTGCTGTGGTGCAGGTGAGCAACGTAATAGGAAAGATGTACAAGCTTTACAATTGTCGGAAATTTTTTTGAAAAACCATGGTTACAAAGCTTTCACTCATTCTCATAATGGTTTAAGCGTCAGCTAATGACTCATTTGATATACTGCTTGGCCATGAGTCTAAACATTCTGGGTTCAAGTCCCGCTCCATGATCTGAGCACAAAAATGAACCCAGATCATGCATTGCAGTTGGGCTGTCTGTCTGATGAGGCCTTTCCTATTTTCTCAGGTTGATACCAAAGATTCCTTGATATTTTCCAAATAAGAGCAAGGAAGTTATCTCTGGTACTGAGCAATAATTGTCCCTCAATCAACATCCCAAAAACAGATCATCATGGTTTGTTTAGGAAACTTGCTGCATACAAGTTGGCTGCTGTATTTCCTACAATATTGACTCCACTTCAAAGGTACTTTGTTAGTAGGAAAATGCTTTGGCAGTTCTTAAAGTTGCACAAACAACTACATGGATGCATTCTTTTTCTATTTCTAAAAAAGTACAGTCACAGGATGATGCAATAGAAATGATGACAATTAAGGTTATGATAACAAAAATGGGACCAATGAACAGAACATCACACTGGAGTTTCTAGAGCACGAATCATCCCTATGTTCTCTGGCCCCAAACCATTGATTATCACCCTTACCTCATCCACTTCCTTTATTCAGTGCAGCATCTCAGATATTTCCACCCTAGAAGAAGGAGATAACTTTAGCAAAGATGTGATACAATGTGATTGAAACTGGGTGAGGAGCAGGTAAGGCTGTGCCCATCTCTCAGCAGGGGCTACAGTGACAGTTCCTGTTTTCTCATGTGTCATGGGACTCATAACGTATGGATATGAAAAAACAAAGCAGCATCATATCTACAGATAGATATTGGGGTTAGTGTTTGAGGACATGCAACAAATGACAGGAAAACCAGTCACCTTTTCCCTTTTTAACAGAGTTGGAATGCAATTTATGTAGCCCGCCGCCTAGAACTGTTCTGCGTTTTTTGAATCAGAATGATGCCATGACTGAGCAGGTGCCTGAACTGCACTCTGCCGTTGAACACAAGGCAACATCAGTGGCATCTGCTGTGAGAGTCTTAGTATGCAGATGGCAAGCACAGTAGGAGCATTTCTCCTGAATACTGATGCCTTTGAGGTTCCAAGATCCTATAATCTCTGGCTTCAACATATTTGGAAAAAGAAAGCAGCCAACTATGATTATGGGATCCAGAGACCTCATGAAACTTGTGAGGACTCAGCTTTGATCAGTGGCAGTCAATCCTTTCTAATGTAATTAAATGTAAATTGTCTGCTTTAGTGCCTCTGTGCAAGTGACAGAAAATGTCCAAATGAAAGTATCTGTTTAAGTGAGAGTGAGTGTGACATAGGATATCCCTGGCTAAAATGCCCTACTTTGTGTTACTAGAATAGAAACCTATTAGAATTTGAAGGAGTTCGAGTAGGATACTGTATCCAGTTCTGCTGTAGGACATGGTTACGAAGGACATCTGAGACCTTTTTAACGCAGCATTTCATGAAAACTTTCTGACTAGATATGTCTTTGGATGTAGACAAGGAGCACTGGCATTGAAGATATGGGTGATTTTACCTATTATAAAATCATAAATGTTATAATGGCGATAGTTTATTTTGTCCACATATTTTGTCCAGTGCTTACTTGTTAACCAGTGCTAGTTACTTAACAACTATTTCCCTGCTTTCTTTTCAAATAATGAATAAACATCCCTTAAATTATGTTAGTCTCTTTTCCAAATGCCATGATTAATAAATGGTTTTCTGTTCTAGTATCAATCTACATGGAAAAATTCCTGTAAGTTTGCCTTTCATTGTTGCAGTGATGATTCTGAGTCTATGCACCACTGTTACTGATTTGCCAACAAGTTGGAATTTTCATTTTAGATTTTAGTGGTAGTTTCATTAATAGCTCTTTTGCCTCGGAGTAGTTTGAGAATTTAATTCCCACTCATAAATCTTCAGCTCAAAAATCAACGCCAGCACTGGTGCCAAACCGAAAGATTCTGCACTGCTGTCCTTTTGATCTGGACTGGATTTCTGATTCCTGAGATTAGGGAGTTTTACTATAAATTGGACAGGTTGGGCCTATCTCCATTGAAGTTTAGAAGAAGGAGATATGGTCTTACTAAAATACATCAGATCCTAAGGGAACTTGACAGCCTGGATGCTGAAAGGATGTTTCCCTGCGTGGGGGAGTTTAGAACCAGGGGACATCTTTTAAAAATAAGGGATGATGGAGATTAGGAGAAATATTTTTCTCTCAGGATTGTGAACTTGGAACTTTGGAACTCTCTTTCACATAGAAAGAATGGAGATGGAATGAGAAGGATGGAATACTTTTAGGACAGAGGTAGATAGAATCTGGGCTACCATAAGGGAATCAAAGGTGACTGGAGGAAAGCAGGAATGTGGAGTTCAGGCCACAATCACATCAGCCATGACCTTATTGAGAGGCTGAACAGGGTAGAAGGGTCAACTGGCCTACTCACGTTCCTACGTTGTAGGTTGTGGTGGAAATGGAATCGGGAGGTGGATTAACTTCTGGGTCACGAATACACTCACAAAAGGAACAGAAGCTGCCCGATGTATTGATGGAGGTGAGATGTCAATGAAGTCAGTGTTGGATCTGCCTGCCAGTAGGTGATGGAGCGGGTGGGAACAGAAACGGTTAGCTGGAAATGAGGTCACGTTCTGACTCACTTCTGCATGAATTGCTGTGGCTGCCAGGCAAATGGAAAGTTTTAAAACTGGAAAAATGGAAAGTGTAGATTTTATATATTTTTGAAGGGCAGCTGCACACATGGAATGCAGGAGAAAGTAGGAGCACGAGAATTTGTTGAACATTTTTTAAACGTGTCCTATGATAGGTCCCCTCAGCTACATTACACCTCTTCAGTGTGACTTGTAAATTGATCATCTCCATTCAAAATGGAGCCAGTCCTGTTCTAGCAACCCTCAAGCTGGTCCTGAAGACGGTACACCCTGTGAAAATTTACAAAGTATCAAATCTGTGGTCCTAATGAGCTCCTTAATTGAACTGACTGCCCCAATCACTGCTGTGGGGTGTGGGACGGGAGCATGTAGGTAGAATAGCGAGTTACCTGGGAATGATGGCACGTGAAGGGTGAAGACCAAAAGGCCACAATATAAGGAAATAGCTGGCAGAAAATCATAGGTTAGCCCATTAATCCATTAACCTTCCTGCCTCAGCTCAAAGCAACCCCTGTGTTTGCCTGTAATCTGTACCCTGTGGCAGTGAGTCTGACTCCAGCCATCATCTATCCCTGTTAGATTGAAAATGATGTTTTGAGCCAGGAAAGATTCCAACTCGTACTACCCGGCTCAGGAGTCAATATCTAGCTCACTGTATTTTCTGTGCTTTCATATTCAATATCCTTAGATACAAAAACTTGAATCCCATTCAGATGCTAGAACTTGCATTCCAGCTGCTGGAATTCTCCATGCCAGAGAGACATGGTCATTAAATATAGGCAAGGCTGTTAGATTTTTGATTTACAAGGAAGTCAAGAATTAAAAAAGGCAAACAGAAAAATGGAATTGAGACCATGATCAGCTCAGCAATGATCTTATTGAATGATGAAACAGGCTTGAAAAGCTGAATTATTTGCACCTGTCCCATCACTTATCTTCTTATGTCCCACACCTTTATCGTTGAACCTCCCTATCATTGCATCCTTTACAGTTCCACTATTTCCTTTCAATGTTTATCTTCTCAGATTATGATACTTAATACTGAAACGCATTTGCCACCTATCTGCCAACTCTGCTAACCTTTTTATCCTCTTACAAATCTTCTGAATTCTTCCTCCGTGTTCAATACATCTCAATTGGTATCATCAGCAAACTCTACTGTCACTTCTCTTGAGCCACTGTGTAAATCATTGAAAAGATAAAAATAGGTAAGAAGATCCCAACATTCATCTATGGGTTGGACATCATATTACAGCTGTATAAATTGAATGCTTATAGGCATTACCAAGTTTGGGCTATTTAATGTTCTATATCTACCACAGGGGCAGTGTCTGGTTCGGTCATGTTTTTTCCTATCCTTTAAGCTTCCAACCCACTGTTGCCCCATGAAGCAATGGAATACTGGACGCTGCCTCTGTATGCATAAAAATATTACCATATCTGTAGTTGTCCAGAGGTTGTTTTCCCAGTGGATTTGTGCCAGCTTTGTCCGTTGATATACCAATGGCTTTTATCATGCATTCCTCCAAGAACATGCATTTTTCTTTGTACATCAATTTACACAAATGAATAATTTCAGGAAAACTGCTACAATTGAACAAACTCTCTGTTAATATGAATTCCACAATGTATTCTACATTATCCTTCAGTGTTTACATGGGAAATATGAAAAGGGCAGGACTGGTATAATTTGACAAGTAATCATGGTTCCTCTGAAATGAGGAGTACGTTAATTAACTATTAACTATTAACCACAGTAGAGCAGTGATTACATGATTGACTAATAATCTAAGGGCCTGGAGTTACAATCTAGAGAGTGCCAGTGGAAATGCTTCTGTGGCATTTTATGATCATGAAACTGACAGATTGTTATAAAAATCCAAAATGTTCACTCCCTGGTCTGGTAACCCACCATTTCCTCAGTTAGGCATAGTCAAAAAATGTTGGCTTTACTCAGAGATATCCCTAACATTATCTTTTAAATTTTAGGGATGGCTTGTAATAAATGATTTTTTAAAACAATTGCATACTCTTTTATCTTACGCAGTTTAAGGCAAGGGGAAAAAAACACAATGTTGCAACCCCCCAAGAAAATTCATGCAGATAAGTGAGAACAAGAGTTATAGGGGTAGAGATAATTAGATCTATGCAGTACTCATTAACTATACAATCATACATAGTATCAGCAGTACACACATCATAATAGCCTCAGCCCACACAGGCTATTCTCACTGATACCAAAACTAACAATGGTAAGTTGTTTTCAAAATAATAGCTGATTCATCTGCTGTCAGGCACTTCAGTTTCTCTCTACAGATTTTAACTGCACTATTGCACATTGCCAACTCTTCAATCAGACAATAAGCTCTCCTCTAGCAGTTGACCTGTTCCTCCTTCCACTGTTCTCTGGATGTCCTGTATTTCATTGACTCTAACTTTGTCTTTCCATTTCATCTTGTTGTTAATCGTCAGGTCACTCTACTGCTGATTTCCTAAATTGCTAGACAATTCTGCCTCAAGCTTCTCCAATCGTTTAGTTAATATCATCTAATTGTTATTTCATTTGGACCTGACTTTGTCATCAATCCCCAGAGGTCTGTACAGTTGAAGAACACTTTTGAACTTTCATTTTGTGCATTAACTTTATTATTCTATTCCTGAGTCCACTTTCCCTTGGTCCTTTGCACAATCTGTAAGAAATCTTGGCATCTTTCTGCAATCTATTATTTTTAACTATTCATGGGACGTGAGGCGTGAGATGTGAGTGTCGCTGGCTGGCCAGCACTTATTGCCCTTCACTAGTTGCCCTTGATAACGTGGTGGTGAGCTGCCTTCTTGATTCGTTGCAGCCCATGTACTGTAGGCCAACCCACCCCACTTTTAGGGAAAGAATTCCAGGATTTTGACCCAGTGACAGTGAAGGAACGGTGTAATATTTCCAAGTTAGGATGGTGGATGTTTTGGAGGGGAACTTGGTGTTCCCATGTGTCTGCTGCCTTGTCCTTTTAGATGAAAGTTGTCATGGATTTTTCACAGTATTGTGTGGAGTTCCTACTTCGCAATTCATACTTCTACCTAGTTCCTCAGTGTTTTACATTAACTTACCTCTATTCCAGTCAATCTTAAGCAAGTCCCCCTAAATGTTCTTTGCCTATCACTAGAAATAATTATTTAATGAGTTATGACATCATACAAATGGCAGCTGTAAGATGAAAAATCAGTAAACAATTTCAAATTTTTGTGGTCTTGGAACATGATGGAGTCACAGACACTCTCCAGTTCCATTATGCGCAATAAATAAGTTCAACGTGTCTCCAATTTACAAATTTGAAAAATAAAAACTTCGAAAAGATTCTCATGATATTCCTCAAATTCTTCAAATGCTTATCAGGACAAGTTTCCTAGTCCTAATTAAAGTTAATTGCTATGAGGAACAAGTTAAAATTTAATGTAACTTCTTGTCCATAAGTTGCCATGGCAACCCAACCATAAACTTTAAATGCAGCCCTTGCAGTTGACCGTGAGTATGCCATGATTGTTGGCCCACATGGACTGGTCTGTTGAAAATTCATTGTTAGAATTCTGATAGGAATGACTCCACTGCTGAAATCAACCTCTTCCCTGAAACCATTACAAAGTATGTGAAATTGCAGATCATGTGGTATCCTGAATACAGTAACAAACTGAAGAAGAATTTGGTAAGAGAAAGTGAGAAATTCTGATTAAATAACGTGGTAAATTGAAAGCACCACTAGAAAAATCATTTATAATAAAAACACAAAGTCAGACCAATAAAGCATCTCTCAAGACAACCTGAAAGTACGTCAAATATGTTTATTTACTTGGATGCACAGTATCTGTTGGCAATCAATGCTGATAAAACATATAAAATGAAAAGATTAATTTATTAAACTAGGTTTTCAGAAATAACAATGTAATGTTCCATCACTTTATCTGTAAATATTTTTAATCAAAATGAAAACTGAAAGAACTGCAGGTGCTGTAAATCAGGGACAAAAATAGAAATTGCTGAAAATGCTCAGCAGCATCTGTGGATAGAAATCAGAGTTAATGTTTCGGGTTGAGCTACCCTTCCTCAGAGCTCTAGTTCTGGGAAAAAGTCATTCGGCCTGAAGCATTAACTCTGATATCTCTCCACAAATGCTGCCAGACCTGCTGAGCATTTCCAACAATTAAAATGTTAATCAACCTTGTTCAAAGATGTTATTACACACTTCTGGCATGTGTGGGACTTCAACTCCGGCCTTCTGGCTCAGAGGTAAGGACACTACCACAATTCCTGATTAGTAGCTGCTGACGTCATGTGAGTAAATGGTAAGGAGGTAAGGAATATACCAGATAGTTAAGCTAGTGTTTTCCTGTTCCACATGTTGTGACCTCTTTTGACTCCCCATTCCTTATGGTCTTTCATGACCCTCATTTTTAATTTTCTGGCTTTCTCAATCCTGAAACTACATCTTCTTCTGTTGACTTGATTAATTCATCAGTCCCTTTTATTCAGCCATTCCAAATCGCTAAACAGTTTTTTCCCAATGACTTTTCCAATGAACTCCACCAAAAATATATCATTGATATGATCTGCAGTCATTTGAGAAATGTTGGTTTTTGTTTTCAGTTGTACGCTGTCAAAGACACTTCCACAACATTGTTTGTACTCTCAGCAGGATGAAACAGCTGAGCTGTTTGACATAGGCCGTCAGCTAAACGTCTTTGTGCAGAAAGTGGTGAAGCATTGCTGGTATGACATCCTTGCTCCATGGGATATGAATGACTGCTATTACCTTGTAGCAGGCTTAAGGTGGTAACACTGGTCTACAAGGTTAAAGAACAATTAACTGCATGAACTTTATGACTGGGGGTGGTGGGGACAGATTTTCCTCTGAGTACTCTTAGTGATTTTAGGGATAAATGCCTTTTGTGTTTGCATATCATTCCTAAACACACTTTTGACACAGGCATTTATTTTGAATTGAACAGATTCAAGTTTTTGTCAAATAATGATTAAAGTGTTCATCAACTAATACCAGCAGCAAAAGTTTTTTAGCAAAATTGCGCTGGGATTTTTTTTTATTTGGAAGCTTTCACCATTTTTTTATTAACAGGATGTGGGCATCACTGGCTTGGCTGACATTTATTTCCCATTCCTAATTACCCAGAGGTTAGTATTGCCATGGGTCTACAGGCACATGTAGGCCAGACCAGGTTTAAATAAAATGACAGATTTCTTTACCTAAAGGATATTAGTGAATCAAATAGGTTTACATGACAATGGTTACGCTTTGGTATTAGAAAAGTATTTTAACTCCAGGTGGGATTGGAACCCAATGTCTCCAAAGCATTAATCTGAGGTTCTAGATGACTAGGCTAGTGACATAGCCACTACGCCACCACCTGGTAACACTTACAATGTATATACTTGTCTGTTCCCATAGCCATTTTTTCCTGGAACAGGTCCCTCACTAAACTGTCCCAATGGCTTGATGTGTGATTCAACATCAAGTAATGGCTGATCAGGACTCTCTCCCAATTCTAATCATATAGCGTAAGCACATTGACAGTGTTTACAAGTTAATAATTCACCTGATGGCCATTTTATGAATGCACTATTCTAATGCAAAGTCCTCACTTGAAACATTATCTCGGCTTTCTCTCCACAGATGCTGTCAGAACTGATAAGTTTCTCCAGTAATTTCCGTTCTTGATTCAAGTCCCCAGATGGAACTTGTTGTCTAAGGTCATGATTCTGAAGCAGTTAAATGTTCATTTACTTTGGTTCCACTCATTCTACTTATATCATGCAGTCTGTTGGTGGAGATTATGGGCTGAATATTACTGTTTTTAGCTAAGACTAAGTTACATTGAGTTATTTTGGAGGCATCTCACTTTCTACCAAGGTTCCTGCACTGACACACCCTCCATTACATGCAACACCTCCCTCACTTGCTCTCATTATCTCCCATCCTCCCACTAAGCTAACCCTGCACAAATTTTTTGTTGCTCCCTCATTCCCCCAGAACACTTCAACACCTTTCCCCCACATGTACTAACCCTAACATCCATGTCATCCATTGGAGAGATGCCCTAAGGGAGGGGAGGTGCCCAATATACATGTCTTCACTCCCCCGACAATGAGAGAATCCTTGCTTTCGCAGAAGACTGGGAGCACACCTGCGGGGACGCAGAGACATCCGTGTCCCAGCAACTGTGTAAGTAACACTTGCTGTTCGATTGCAAAGGTGCATTAACTATGCAGTCACTCTCGCAGATCGGGTACCACTTGTAACCAGTTGGTCTTGATGCCTTCCACTCCTTGTGTTTTACAGCTGCAGCTAGCCTCCCAAGCTTCCATGAAGAACCACTTGTCTCCCTCAGAAGACATATCCTCAACCTCTGAGGATGACAACGTTGAGATCCTGGAGGACGCATCAATAAGACTGCCTGCTGAAACCCATTTGCCCTCCACCACCAGCTCCAACACTGATGCTTCAATGGGATCAGTCGACTCACAGTGGGATCAGAGGCTGGTGAGCACCATGCAGCGACTGTCCCAAAGATGGGTGAGAGAGAGGTGCTGCAGGCCACTGGCACTTGGAGGACTGCCAGAGGCCATGCACTTGTTCAGCCCCTGTCAGGAGAGGAGCCAGTGGTCTCAGCACTGAGGGTCTTCATCCACATGCACAGGGACGATCAGGAGCTACAGACAGGCATTAGGGATCAATGGCTTTCAAGACCCAAAAAGTGCTTCGCAGCAGGGAATTGTGCAAACATTTGTCAGCCTTTACGAACTCGTTAGGCTTAAATGCAGCCAAAGTGGACTGTGGAATTTGAATGCAATAATAATAAGTTGAAATTAAGAATCTAATGATGACCATGACACCATTTTCAATTGTTGCAAAAACCCATCTCGTTCACTGATGTACTTAAGGGAAGGCAACTGCTGTCTTTACATGGTCTGGCCTACTCGTGACTCCAGACCAACATTTGGTTGACGCTTAACTGTCCTCTGAGCAATTAGCGATGGGCAATAAATGCTGGTCTAGCCAGTGATGCCAAAATCCCATGAATGAATGAAATAAAATACATGTGAGGCTCAAGGCTCTAGCTGGTAGCTCATATCAATGATGCAATAGGCTGGAAGGCAAATTTTGGACAAACCACTGGCCTTCTGGTTCAGCATGCAATGCTTGTGCTCCATCAGTTATGTACCCGAAAACAGGCCACAACAAATTCCCTTCTCATTCATTGCAACTACTTAAAATTCCCTGGTTGTCAGAACGCTGAAAGTATATGGTTTTGTACATGAACAAGTATTCCATGCATTCCATATGTGACAACTTAAGGGAGTCAAAATAGAACAGATGTCGGCTGTTAGTTAAAAGCCCTGTGGAGGTGAATGTGCTGCACGTGCACGAACTACTTTTGCCACGAAAACTTACTCAAGCTATACAAAAGCTGAATCAGTTTATTTCCACTCACTATTGACCTCAAAAAAATGAGGCATCAGCAAAGTTCTGAGGCACTTCTGCTCTATGTGCTTGACAACAGCTATCAGCTGTAAATCAATATTATTTACTTTTCCTCCTTTTAGAAGTCAGAATAAGATAGATACATTGTGCTTTTCAAGTGAAAAAAACTGCAAATTATAATGTTGCTAAGACACTGTCGTTGCATGGATACAAAGTGAGTGTAGTGAGGTTCAGTGCAATAACAGTACAAATATATTGCTCTGTTCAAAACAAATATTGAGAATTGAAGTACCAAGGGAAATCGATGTTATATTGCTTCTTCTGGAGAATAGAAACATTTAATTATTGTCACTATTAATTATTAATCTATATTATTATAAACCAATTATATTTGTGCTTGGCATCTCTCCTTTGCTGTTAAAGAGACTTGATGAACATCTGGATAACTTCACAATGGTACTGATAGATTTAGAGATCACGAAAATGTTTGTGCATGCAATTAAATTGAATCTTTTTACCTTGTCATGGCAGGTAAAGTACTGGAAAATTAACTATTCCATTGACTTCACGTTTCAGCAGTCATACTGAGGAGATAATAGGATGCAGCATATCAGAGATCAACTATTCTTATACATGGTTTTTCCTTAGTTCTGGTAATAAGGGAAAGTGGAAAGCATTAAAAACAGTGCAAACTGTCCCCAGAATGTGATGTGCAGGTATTGAAACAGAATTGCCCACAGAATAAAGGATTTATGTTACAGATTCAGATTAAACTTGAGGATTTGTATTCAAGCCATCTAGTCTCCTGGCCAATTTACATCAACCAATGATCTTAGACAGATTTAAAAGCGCTAAGTCACTGCATGTAGAAAACAGAAGCATCATGGAGAGAATCCTGATTTGTGCAGAAGTATTATGTGACATGCATCAAAACTTACATGCAGGTGATGGGTGTCCAAGGGGTGCTTTGAAACCTCTACTGTAAATCAGTTATATTCATGCAAATTTTAATTTTGCTAATTTAAAATAAATCCCAGTGAAACTGAATAGCAATTATTAACATTTTTAAATATTGCAGTTTAAATTCAACAGTACTGTTGTTAATTCAGAGCCCACAGAAGTAAATAATTTTACTATGTGTTTGTGCTGGTGGAGGGCTTTATTCATGATGTAACAGTATTGCTTAGTTTGGAATTCATGATTCTTCAAATCACAATAAAGTATATAAGGGATGTCCATGCAAGCTGACCATTCAAAGAATGCAAGCTATTTCAGTAGCACAAGCAGAACTTAACCGCAGGCAGGCTGAATGAGTAACACGACTTGACATCCAAATAACCGCAGTGACAACGAAGGCTCAGTAAGCTAAAAAAAAATCAGCTTTCTCTCCCTCAGTGTAAACACTGAAGAATCTTATTATGTACCAGGAATTCACAAAATCGTCACCATGGTGACAATATTTTCCCTGATACCTTTAATGAATGGGTAATGAATGAAATGTAGCATTTAAAACTTTGTTACTTTTTAAATAAATGCAGTTGAGATTGTGAAGCATCATTACGGTCAGCCTCCAGTACTGGTTGCTGATTATTAGACTTGGATTTAATTTGGTTTGAAGCTGAAGGAGGTACTGTGGACGCTGTTTGGTGCATCATTTTGCCAGAGGTTGTCCCTGATTGTTATGCAGAGGTCGCTGTGGGGGTTTCACAGTGAAAGTTGTTTGCATTTATTAATCAAAGGAAGTCAAAGCGCACAAAGATATTATCAAGGGTTTTTTGAAATGCTGGCAAAGACTGACATTTGAAAAATGATGAAGTGTTTGTGAGATGTTTTCTGGTTGATTTTGGCTGTTCAAAGCATTTTACTTTGCAGGTGCAAAACCTTTTTACACTTGCACATCAAAGAAAACAATTAAAATTAAAACATTGTTAACAAAGAACTTTAGTTTTTAATCTTCAGCAGCTAAGCTTTGAATAGATGGAGCATAATTAATTTCAAAGCAGTGCCTAAATTATTTCAATATCCATTCATCTCCATTTGTAATTTATTACATTATTTATCATAAGAATTGTATGTTGTTTTTCATTTCATTAAGCATTTTTAAAACTATAAAATAAAACTTTATAGCTGCATCTGCATTTTAGTTTAAGGCTGCTCATAACTGCATAACTTTCCTTTCCTGGTTTGGCATGTTGTTTATGACTAAACTAAAAGATGAAGGGTGGGAGCGTGATGGAGTTATAGCCGTTACACATGGATGCAGAGGGCTGATGGCCACAAGGAAGACATGTGCCAACACCCAGAAACTGGAGGAGCAGCACCTCATATTCTGCCTTGGGAGCCTACAACCCAATGGTCTCAATGTGGACTTTACTAGCTTCAAAATCTCCCCACCCCCGACCTCATCCCAAGACCAACCCTCCCCCTCATCCCTGCCTCCTTGACCTGTCCGTCTTCTCTCCCACCTATCCGCTCCTCTCATCTCACTGACCAATCCCCACCACTATCTACCTGCTATCACCATCCCACCTACCTTTCCCCACCCCCCCCCCCCCCCCTATTTATTTCACAGCCCCCTTCCCATGCCCCATTTCTGAAGAAGGATCCTGATCTGAAACGTCAGCTTTCCTGCTCCTCTGATGCTGCCTGGCCTGCTGTGTTCCTCCAGCTCCACACTGTGTTATGTGCCAATGTTGATTGCTTAGAGGACTTGCCTCGAATCTCTGGGATTATGTTCTAATGGTGTTGGAAAACTTTAGTCTCTCTTGCTCTTATTCCTCTGATCTTCTCACAACACCCCACCCCCACCAATGGCCACATGTTCCCTTATATCTTCCATGTCAACTCAATGCTAACTTATACCCTTTCAAAGCAGGGCTAGTATGCTCTTTGTATATCACCGATGAGTCCACAACAGTGACAAGTGTGGAACTGCTGAGAGAGAAAGGAAATGAAAGCAATTTCACAAATATTATTTTATTCAAATCCCTCCTATTACCTCAACTCTATAAAAATGTCAGATATGTCATTAAAGTGTCAATAACAGGGACTTCAAACACTTCACACCAAATGAATATTGAGATATTGACAACAGAGTTATCAGAAACAACAACTTTTTATGTGACTACTGAAAGATGTCAGTTAATCAAAGATCACAATTCACCTCAGTTGTCAATAAAGAACCCTCTTGTTCAGCTCATGGTTTTATTGTCTTGCTTGCAGCCAAGCAAGCATAATCAGTTGGCAAGGAGAATATGAGGGATCATGGGGAGACTGGATGTCATAAGTTGGCATTGGCTTGGCATAGTGCATAAAAGACAAGGAACTAGTTGTGGAGGCCTGGGTTAGTATTGAAGTGGCATGGACAATATGTGTGACCATTGGGAATAGCTGGAATTAAGTTGACCTGGAGAGTATAAAGTGTTCACGAGGGTGGGTGAGAGGCATGAGTTTACACCTAGCTGAAATGATGGAGCTGTGGAAAAAGCATGGGGGACATGGGAAAGTCTTTTATAATTTTCAAAAAATGTTCCAGAATCCAGATTATGGCTTACAATTCCTCTGGGGAGCTATGAACCATACGCCATGGAGAAGCTAGCTCAACTCCATGAATTACTCGTGGCTAGGAGATGCCTACCCCTTCAATTTGGCCAGTCAAGTCAGGGCTGCAGGGTTGAGATTACCTATGCATTATCACATGCCAGCAAAAAGCAGGGCTGGATGGAAATGAGGATGGTAATCTTGCAGTTGATCCTGCCCACCATTTGTAAATAGCTCCGGAGTCATTCCAACTCAGTCAAAATCTGGAGAAAGAAGGTCATTTTCCAAGTGAGCTTTCTCACTGATTATAAAGCAATTTGCAGTCAGTTTAATAGTACATCATTATATCTTGTCCAAATTATGGCTTTATAAAGGTGAATTACATGTAGATGTACAATGGCAAAAGGGAAAGGTGTTAAGTTATATTTTCTTCCCATTTTTTACTCTTACTGATGTCATCCAAATCAATAATGTCTATCACTCTAACTAGAAGAACCCAGGAAATATTACCTAATTTTGAACCTATGAACACTAATGGAAAACAGAATATATCCAGATGGTGCAAAACTTGCAAACTATTGCACTTTCATTTTACCATATGAGGCCTTTTAATATTTGTGCACATTCTTACTTTTAAGACATTAATTGTGATCAGTGGCTATTGCTAATAATTTATGTAAGTCTTCATTATTTTTCTTATCTTGAGGCTAATGTTCAGCAATCATTTCTCTGAACACTGATTTCCATTTTGATACTTAGTTAAATGGGCACATTGTCCCTCTACCAGGTAGCTTTTCACATTGCTTGTGTGATAAATTAACTGCACTGTAGAATAAAAGATTTCAACACTTAACATCTAATAATATTACCTGCCTCCTGTTCAAAACTTAAGTGACTTAAGAGCAACACAAGATACCCCAGAGCCTTGGAGACAATTGAGAAGCAGTAGTAAGTGATGTCAAACTCCACTGATTCATGTGACAGTTTGATGGTCCATATTGTTGAAAGCAGACAGATCAACAGAGTTACTGCTAAACTAGGAGCCTTATAATGCTGTGAATTTCCATAGAACCCATTTTATTTGTGATGGAAAAGAGCTAAATGGGACAGATTTAGTTTAAAGAATATCTATTCCCCTTCTATTTTTGTTTCTTCAGTGGACTAAGTGCAGTGGTCCAGCCTGCAGATGTTCTGCAGCTTTTCTGATGATCAATTGAATGAATCAAACACCTAGGGGATGAAGGAGTAAGAAACTCATGAGTCAGTTCATGAGATTTTCTACATGGTAGTAATTATATAAACTTTTAAACTTGATCACAATGTTTATATTGAACTTGTCCCAATTTTCTGCGCTGTCTATCCAAACAAATAATAATGCAACTCAATTGTATATTTACCACAGTGTAGTGAAACAAACAAACAACTGCATTTTCTTAGAGCGTTTCATGGCATCCAATTGTCACTTTGAAGAACTTTTGAATTGTGAAAGAAATATGGTAACCATTTTGCACACAAGTCGCTGGTAAACAATAGTAAAATAGTAAAATTAAAGCTCATGTTATGAGTTTCTAGTGAAGCTTGTTGTGGAATAATATTTGGCTAGTTCTCCAGGGAAATTCCTTCTTTGAATAATGCTGTAGTGCCATTCACCTCCATGGGACAGGGCAGGTATAAGCTCATCTGAAAATAACATTATGCTGCGAGCATAGAGGTTTCTCTGCAATTGAGGAACTGTGTGATGCAACAGTGTCATACGTGATAGGTGATATTATTAGTGAGAGATATTTACAAACATAGCATCCACTATAAACGTAGACATGAGAACTTATAATCGGGAAAAAAAAATTGGCACAAACATTTCAAAAATTGACAATAAGATGTTGGTTTTTTCAGAAAGGACATACTGCAGTGGTAGGATTTGTAACATTAATAGATACATAGTAAATTCTGAATCTTTATTTTGAAATATGAATTTGTAAATTTTCCCATTATGTATAGAATGAAATGTTGTGGAAATTTGTTGGAAATTAAATTTATATTAATTTGCAGTGATTGGTACAAAGGTAACTCATTACTGATGATGCCATTAGAACATATTATTTATTTATTCTAATTCTTTCCCTTGATTCTTTCTTGTAACACACATGAAACATTTATTCCCTGAATATTTATTTTGAAATTATTCTGTATTTTTTATTAATATTCTGAATAAAATTCCTGTTTTAATAATAAATTATTCAGGGTTGGTGCTTACTGTGTACCAAACAAGAAGAAAAATGTTTCTTCACACAGAACATTCACAAAATGAAATAGGAAGGAAAACTGGTCTACTGACTTGATGTAGCCTAGATGTGAGTTCAAACCTACAGGAAAGTAGTTGACTCTTAACTGCCTTCTGAAATAGCCAATTTAGTCACTTACCTTTATTAAAATCCTATAACAAGTTATAAGATAGACCACCTGACTTCCAATCAGCAGTGGCAAAAAAAAGACATGGCAAAGACAAGCAATTGACACGTCAACTTGTAGTCATGTTGGACCATACTTTGGAAAAATGAGCATTTTTGGGTACCACACATTAGGACGGATATACTGGGCTTGGAAGGAATGCAGCATAGATTCACCAGGTATACCTGGAATCCAAGAGTTAAATTGTGGGTTGAGAGTACCCAAATTAGGGGTTGCATTCCCTGGAATTTAGAAAGGCAAAAATGATAGATTGAAGCTTTCACATTAGTAAATAAATAGACAGGGCAAAATAGTGACAGAGAAGCTGTGCCTTTGGTTGGGGAGCCCACAACTAGGATGCCTGTAGAAATTAAACAGACAGGAGTGAGATAGGCAAACAATTTCAGTGGAAAAATAGTAGAACAACAACAACAATTTATACTTATATTGCACTTTTTAGGTAATGTAATATGTGTTTCAGGAGCATTATAAACAAAGTGTGATACTAAGCCACATAAGGATATATTGGGGCAGATGGCAAAAGGTTTAGTGACAGAGATACGTTTGAGCCAGTGTCTTAAAGCTGGAAACATAAGTAGTGAATTGAAAAGGAGTTGGAAAGGAACTCCTGAGTCTGGGGCCAAGACAACAGAAAGCACAGTCACAATCAGGTATGTTCAAGAGGCCAGAGTTAGGGAAGTGCAGGTATCTTGGAGGGTTGTAGGGATGGAGGAGATGGCAAAGACAAGAACGAACATTTTGGAAACAAGAATAAAAATTTAAAAATCAAGATGTTGTGTAACAGGTGCCAATGTAGGTCATAGAGGAAAAGGGAGTGATAGGGAGTGAGACTTGCTGTGAGCTAAGACATGGGCAACAGAGATGGAGAACCTTAAGTTTACAGAGGGTAGAATGTGGGAGATGAGCCAGCAGTGGTTGGGGTGGCATGGTGGCACCGTGGTTAGTATTGCTACCTCACAGCACCAGGGACCCAGGTCCGATTCCAGCTTCAGGCGACTGTCTGTGTGAAGTTTGCACATTCTCCCTGTGTCTGCATGGGTTTCCTCCAGGTGCTGTGGTTTCCTCCCTCAGTCCAAAGATGGGAAGATTAGATGGATTGGCCATGCTAAATTGCCTGTGGTGTCCAGGGAAGTGCAGGCTAGGTGGGTTAGTCGTGGGAAATGCACAGTCACAGGGATAAGATAGAGGAATGGGTCTGGATCAGATGCTGTTTGGAGGGTCAGTGTGACTCAATGGTCCAAATGGCCTGCTTCCACATTTATTGGGATTCTATGATTCTATTCTATGAATCCATGGGATAGTCAGCACTGTTTTTAATGAAGGCACAGATGAGGAATTTAGCAGCAATGGACTGAGGTAGGGCAAAATTGAATGACATTAGAATGTTTGAAATAGGTGGTCTTAATAATGACAGCAAGGTGTGAACAGAAGGTTTAATTTCAGACAGTTGCAGAGCAAGGGATGGAATTGGTTGAAGTTTGGAACTTTCTTCTGCACACAGCAATTGATGTTACATTTAATATTAATTTTAAAACTGAGATTGATACATTATGCTATCCAAATGGATTTCTTGATATGGGACATCAATGGTTTATGGATTTCAAACATAGATCTTACTAATGGTCTGAACAGGCATGATACTCAGCAATGTTTTTGACTATTAATTGATCTCTGGACAATAAGGAATGGGCAACAAGTGCCAGCCTAGCCAGTGATAACCACATCCCATGATCAAATAAAAAAAAGTCATCGTGGATATTGAGACAACAAATGGAAGAACACTGCACAAATATCCTCATCCTTATTGATTACAAAACCTAGAAAATTAGTCCAAACGACAAGTCATTTGTAATCAACTGCAGCTCAAAATGCCAACTGAATGATTCATTACAGTCTCCTCCTGAGGTCCTCATCATCTTATTGCCAGTCTTCAGCCAATTCAATTCACTCCACTCCAAATGATATTAAGAAATTGCTGAGTCCATCGGTCACACTTAGGTCTGTGGGCCCTGACAACATCCTAGTTACAATATTGAAGGGTTACTCTAGGATTGGTTGCATCCTTAAAATGAAACATTGTCCATATATTCACATAAGGTAGAAGACATGGGGGAGTTGGTGGCCTAGTGGTAATGTCGGTCATTTAGCAATCCAGATGCTCAAATTAATGCCCTACAAGATGGATTCAAATCCCACCATATTAGTTGGGCAGAATTTACGTATAAGTAAATCTGGAATTGAAAACCAATCTCAGTAATGATAACCAAGAAACTATCATTGATTGATCATAAAACCTATCTTCTATTCTAATGTTCTTTAGGAAAAAAATCTGCCATTCCTACCTTGTCTGGCCAATACGCGAGTCTAGATTCATATTCATTAAGATTCATCTTAACTGCCTTTCAAAATTAAAGTTTGACACAGTTTGAGCATAGCTTCCCTATTTTTAATTCCAGTCCTCCAGATATGAAGCCAAGTACTTGATTTGCTTTATTATAAGCTTATTAACCTGCAGCGCAACTTTGAGTGATTGATGTATTTGTGCTCTAAGATCCCTTTGTTCCTCTGTCCCACCCAGACTGGCACCTTCCCAGTAATGTGACCTCTTTATTCTTTTTGTTAAAGTATGCATATCATTTATCTGTGTTGAAATGAATTTGTCAATCATTTGCCCATTCATGCAGTATTTTATCATACAAAAAGTTTGGTGAGAAGTGACTCATTTCATCCCTGCCAGTTTCAGTCTTTATCCTGGGAATCAATGAGCCATATAGCCCAGGAAGGACTAAGTTCATTGCTAAATGAGCAAATGAATGACTTCTACTGTTGGCACAGATAGTAAGCTGGTATTTGTGAATCAGCTGTCCATTATACAACCAATCTGGTACTTATTTCCATTGAAGTCCATGTCCGTTCCAGAATGTTTGCATATGACAACATTAAGACTGTACTTGATTATTCATTTGTAAGGGTTCACTAAATATTAATTATTTATTGCCTTCTTAAGGAAAAACCTTGCTTCATGTTCAGTACAAAAACAAGAGATTCAAGTCCAGGTTTTGCAGTTTTGCAAATCTGTTTTATCTTTGAAATGTACCTCTATAAACTCTCTATACAATGGAGAAAGTATGTACTTGTAGCAAACTTTACTAAAAAATGGCAAAAAATTAGACATAAAAAGCAATTAATGGAACCACTCACAGTGAGATAAGGCAAGTAAAGGGTCTTGATCTGTAACTATCAGTTGACCATTCACGTGGAGTAAAAATCAGTTTGCAGACTCAGTCATGAGGCATCACAGCAGGCTGATAGACTGAGCAAACAGGCCCTGTGATTGGCAAGGGGAAAAAAAATCATTCAAATTTTCACTCAAAAATTGCAATCAATGGCTCCCTTTTGGAAATGTACATATGCTGATGTTGGATGGGGAGACGAGCAGACTCATTTTCAATGTCCTTCTTGGAGTAATATCCTGCGAACACTCCCTGATGAATAATGCTTACTTAGAACATAGAACATAGAACATTACAGCGCAGTTCAGGCCCTTCGGCCCTCGATGTTGCGCCGACTGAGCTTGGACTGGGTAGAGGAGGACAATTGGCCTGCCTGGTACTGTTCCTGGCACCTTTAACTGGTTTAAGGAGGATAAATTGACAAATATTTGTGTGTCAACAGATGGATTTTGTCTTGTGACATCAAATTGAATCTTCTTCTTTGACTTTTTTTTAAGTCTGCCCCATTACATTTTAATGAAATATTATTCAAAGACATGGCATTAAGAGTTTTATTATTATGTGTGCATCAGTTCAAAACCTGTCAGAGGTCATTGCTGGCCTGTAGCCACTAGGTTGGCAGGATTTATATTTGAAAAGATTAATTGCTTTATTAAAATTTGAACACATCAACCTAACAGAATATGAATTATTGCACATTGTATATCAAGGCATTAGAATAGCATACTTTTGGTTACATAATAAATAATACTATTGCTCTTAAGTGTTTGAATTTGTCGCTAGTACAAAAAGTATAGTTAAGATATTTTAATTTATTGCTTTGTATTTAATTCTTTTTAACCATTTTTAATAACATTTCTGACAAATCAACATTTTGAACACTGCTGGAATAAAAGGATAGATTGGATTGAATTTTAAAGAAAATCAAATCTTGAAAAAAATTCAATATTTAAGGGCCTGAATTCCTTTTTGTATTGATATTCAAACAAGTTTTTTGCTTAACAAGGCTAAAAATCTAACCCTTAAATAAGCAGCGAGTCCTTACAAAGTGGACTTCTAATACAGTCTTACTGTTGTCATGTGCAAACATACTGAAATAGATATTTTCAATTTTTATTTTAAATATTTTTAATCAAATATCTGTGGAGATAAATGCCATTTAAAATCTTTTATTGAAAACAGAAATACATTATAATGACTGCTAAATATTCAAATGAATTAACTTTGTTGTTTGGGTTCATTGCACAGAAACATTCTCTGGTGGTAGTTGCTTTTATGATGAAAGGTTTAATTACAAATACAAATGAGTTTCTTCTGTTTTGTAAAGATGAGATAAAAAATCTAATTATAAAGCTTTTTTGTAACTAGCCAGTACAAGGTTATTTTATTGTTGTACTTTTAATATAAATTTACTTTTATGCATTTTCAAGTGGATGCTTTGCTTATTTTCAGAAAATATGCCGTGTTGGAACAAAGAATGTGGTTTCATGAATAATAAATATCTTATATTGTATGAATTGGATCTGAACTATTTATTTAACCATACAACTATATTAAAGTAACAAATGAACAATGATTGATTATTGAGCCATCTAATGTTCCTTGATTTCTCCACATGCTGAATGCAGGCTGATTTTTATTGTACTTTATTCATTTTGATTTTTTTAAACTTATGATTGAACCATGGATCATTCATTATCTGCACTCCAATTATTTGCTTCCACAATAATTCACAAGAAAATTTTAGGATCAAGATTAGCATGAAATTTTGTCTCGTTACACAACTCAAAAGCTCGATTTTCCATCCAACTGATTGGATCTTTCTTGGACTTTGAAATTAATTTCAATCGAATTTATATTATTTGTTATAATATTTGTATTGTCTTTGTTCTGTCATCCAATTAGCATATCCATCCACACAAAACATCTAACAACAAAGTTGACGACTCTTGCTTGACTGGCAATTTCTATTTTCGCAGGGGATGTTCCTTTTATTATGATGATGAATACAGGTTTATTTTCTATTGTCTGGAATCCTCTTTAGTTCATCATGACTCTACTCAAAAGAATATTTATTGTAATTATGCAGCATGTTGTAAAAAGTGGAAGTCCTCACTTTTAGTCAAGAGGCTATGATAATATTGCACAAATAAACAGGGTTTTGGGAAATTCAAATTGAACCAGTTTTTCAATAACCTTCTTTATGCTGTAACATTTGGGAGAAACCTCTAAGCCAGAATGGCAAAGTATTCAATGCCAGTACCCAAAGCGTTGGTGGAGCAGTCTGTTGTTGTAACTTTCACACCACCCACCCACACACGCACACCCACCCCCCCCCCCACCTTTCGTGATGTCAGCAAGGCATCAGAAGATTGCTCCTCACTTTGGATTAAGGAATGCAAAACATATGATGTCTGTCGGTAGCTCTTCCTCAAGCAGATAGTTGCAATATGGCGTGCTGAGATGAAAGGCAGGCAGCTGGACTGAACAGGTCATTACAGAATGAAGAGTAAGGTGCAGCATGGGTGGTTTCATGCAGCCTGTGAATTTTTGTCAGTTGGTGGTTGTGCTTGTGCAGAGGCGGGGTAGTGATGTTTGTGAGCACAGGAAGCCAGGAGAGAGACATTGAGTGGAGAGTTCAAGGAATACACTATTGATTTTGTGAGAACCATCCTCCCTTCCCCTTCTCCCTGCCCATAGGAAGCATGGAATCCTAATAGCAGACTGAATTCCAAGAGAAAATTAAAGTACAAACAAGAACAAGAAGAACAAAGAAATTACAGTACAGGAACAGGCCCTTCGGCTCTCCAAACCTGTACCGGCATGCTGCCCGTCACAACTAAAACCCCCTACTCTTCCAGGGACTGTATCCGTCTATTCCCATCCTATTCATATATTTGTCAAGACACTCTTTAAAAGTCACCATAGTATCTGCTTCCACTACCTCCCTCGGCAACGGGTTCCAGGCACCCACCACCTTCTGCGTAAAAAAACTTGCCTGTACATCACCTTTAAATCCTGCCCCTCACACCTTAAACCCATGGCCCCTGGTAACTGACTCTTCCACCCTGGGAAAAAGCTTCTGATGGTCTAGTCTGTCCATGCTTCCTAATCTTGTAGACCTCTATCAGATCACCCCTCAACCTCCATTGTTCCAATGAGAACAACCCAAGTTTCTCCAATCTCTCCTCACAGATAATGCCCTCCATACCAGGCAACATCCTGGTAAATCTTTTCTGTACCCTCTCCAAAGGCACCACATCCTTTCGGTAGTGTGGCGACCAGAATTGAACACAATATTCCAATGCAGCCTAACTAAGGTTCTATAAAGCTGCAACATTACCTGCCAATTTTTAAACTCAATGCCCGGACTGATGAAGGCAAGCATGCCATATATGCCTTGTTGACTACCTTCTCCACCTGCGTTGCCACTTTCAGTGACCTGTGTACCTGTACAGCCAGATCCCTCTGACTATCAGTACTCTTAAGGGTTCTGCCATTTACTATATATTTTCCATCTGGATTAGACCTTCCAAAAATGCATTGCCTCACATTTTTCTGGATTAAACTCCATCTGCCATCTCTCTGCCCATGTCACCAACTGATCTATATCCAGCTGTACACTTGGACGGTCCTCATCACTATCCACAATTCCACCACCCTTTGTGTCACCGGCAAACTTACTAATCAGACCAGTTACATTCTCTTCCAAATCATTTATATATACTACAAACAGCAAAGGTCCCAACACTGATCCCTGAGGAACGCCACTAGTCATAGCCCTCCATTCAAAAATGTACCCTTCCACTGCTACACTCTGTCTTCTATTGACGAAGCTAGTTTTTTATCCATCTTGCAAGCTCACCTCTGACCCCATGCAACTTTACCTTCCATATCAGCCTGCCATGAGGGACCTTGTCAAAGGCCTACTCCAAAGATACGTTCCCTTTGTGGAATCCTTGTCAGTCCAGAACTACCAGTTTCAATATTAAATAAGCCTCTGGCTTGATGACAAGAGGGCATGCTCTCCGCATCTTACAACATAATGATGAGAGTCTGTCAGCCACTAAGTGAAACCTTATTGGATGTCATCCTTTTAGAAGATGAGGCCATTCTGCTGGCAGGTGAGGGACATGCCCAGTACATTACCAATGGAGAGATAGGTATGGCAGCAGGAGCACCAAGGAACACTGTAATCTGCTCTCCACTCTTGAGATTTGTGGCGACTCTCATACATGACTGTACATAAGAGTTTGTGCATATTTACCAACAAATTCTTTCTCTTCTCTTTCACAGGTAGGGGAGGCCAACGGATGGTTTAAATGGAAGCGGGCACAGAGATATCAGAGAATGATGCCTGTGATGCATTCGCTTTCACACTCCACCAGTGAAAGGTCTCTCACCTCAGAGGGTACTTAATCTGGATTAGACTCTGAGACACAATCTGGTGAGAACATGACTGACTCATGGAGGAAGAAACACTTAAAGCACTATTGAAGACCAGGAAGGAGTTCAGCATCACGCAGAAGACATGCCTATTTATTCAGCCAAGAGCAATATGGTGAGCCTGCAAGGGAACATCAGGTAGGAAAAGCAGAAGGCCTCACCACACTAGATAGAGAGATGAAGGAGTAGCTCAGGCATGTGAAGACTTAGCTGCCTTTTTGGCAAGGGTGGTGGCAGTTTTGGAGACCCAGATTCATCAAACTGCTCAGGGGCTGCTGGAAACGTGCTCAGACCTGCATTTCACCAGGTCCAACTATGGAGGCACAGCATCAATGACAAAGCGAGAGGGGGATTATATCACATTCACAATGCGGAAAGCCTGTTCACTTCCCAGCTGAAGATTTTTCCATATGGAATATTCACCCTGCTCCATCTGGCTATTAACTTGTTGTATGTCCCTGTGTTTATGTGGGTCTCTGACACACCGCTTGTTGTTTCTGCCAGTGTGCTGTACATGCTTTTTGTTTGGTTGTGTCTTATTCCAGTCTTTGGGTGTATCTCTGGAACCAGATTTCATTCATGGATAAGTCTGTATGACCATAATATATCAAAGCTGAATTAGGCCATTCAGTCCATCAAATTTGCTCTGTCAATCAATCATGGCTGATATGTTTCTCAACCCTACTCACCTGTCTTCTCTTCATGATCCTTTAACCCCTTACAAATCAAGAACCTATCGATCTCAACTTTAAAGACACTAAATCGCATGGCCTCCACAGGCTTCTACAGCAATGGGTTCCACAGATTCACCACATCCTGACTGAAGAAACTCCTCCTTATCTCAGTTCTAAAGGGTCATCCCTTCACTATGCCCTCAGGTCCTAGACTCGTCTACTAGAAACATCTTCTCCACATCCACTCGAGGAGGCCTCTCAGCATTCTATAGGTTTTCATAAGATCCCCTCATCCTTCTAAATTCCATTGAGTACAGACCCAGCATCCTCAACTGTTCCTCATATGACAAGCCCATTATCCCCAGGATCATCCTCTGATTCTCCTCTGGATAACCTCCAAGGCCAGCATGTCTTTCCTTAGATACAGGGCCCAAAACTGCTGTTGACATAACAAATGCAATTTAACTAGAGCCTTAGCATAACATCCCTGCTGTTGTATTCTAGTCCTCTCAAAATAAATGATAACATTGCATTTGCCTTCCTAACTACCAACTGAACCTACATGTTAACCTTAAGAGAAATCCTGAATTAGGACTCTTAATTCTCTTTGTGCTTCAAATTTCTGAAACCTTTCCTCATTCAAAAAATAGTCTGCACCTCTGTTCTTTGAACAAAGTGCATAACCTCACATTTTCCCACATTGAATTCCATCCGCCATTTCTTTGCCCACTTTCCTAGCCTGTCCAAATCCTCTGCAGCCTCCCTACTTCCTCAGCACTACCTGTCCTTCACCTATCTTTGTGTCGTCTGCAAATTTAACAACTATGTCCTCAGTTCTTTCATCCAGAATGTTAATGTTTAACACGAATAGTTGTGTCCCAACAGGGACTCCAATGGAACTTCACTTGTCACCAGCTACCATCCTGCAAAAGACCCTTTAATCCCCACTCCCTGCCTTTTGCCAATCAGCCAATCCTCTATCCATGCCAGTACCTTGCCTCTAACACCATGGGCTCTTGCCTTATTTAGCAGACTCCTGTTCAGCATCTTGTGAAATCCCTTCTGGAAATCCAAATGCATCGCATCTACTAGCTCTCCTTTGTCTACCTTGCTCATTACCTCCTCAAAGAATTCTAACAGATTTGTCAGGCATGGCCTCTCCTTGATGAAGCTGTGTTGATTCAGCTCTGTTTTACCATGCACATCCAAGTACTCCACAATCTCATCCTTAATAATAGACTCTATTATCTTACCAACAAATGAGGTCAGGTTAATTGCCCTATAATTTCATGTTTTCTGCCTCCCTCCTTTCTTAAACAGGGGCGTTATATTAGCCATTTTTCAATCCTCTGGCACTCATCCTGACTCCAGCGATTCCTGAAAGATCACCATGGGATGGCCTAGTGGCTCAGTGATTAGCACTCCTGCCTCACTGTGCCAGGGACCTGGGCTTAACTCTACCCTCGGGCGACTGCATGTGTGGAGTTTGCACAACCTCCCTGCGTCTGCGTGGTTTCTTCCGGGTGCTCCGGTTTCCTCCCTCAGTCCAAAGATGTGCAGATTAGGTGGGTTGGGCATGCTAAATTGCCCATGGTGTCTAGGGATGTGTAGGTTAAGTGGATTAGCCATGAGAGCTACAGGGATACAGTAGAGGTATAAATCTGTGTGGACTTGTTGGGCCAAATGGCCTGTTTCCACACCCTAGGGATTCTATAAAATTTCTGTGAAATCACCACCAATGCCTCCCCAATCTCCTTTGCCATCTTCTTTGGAACTCTGGGATGTAGTCCATTTCATTTGGGTGAACTATCAACCTTCAGATCTTTGAGCTTCCCCTTCACTTTCTCCTTAATGATGGCCAGTACACTCACCTCTGTCCCCTGACTCACTTGAAGCTCTTCAAAAAGAGATGTGACCACCAGAATGGACAAGATGTCCTTTTACATCACTTGATTTGCAAAGATTCATTGGAAGGTTCAGCAACTATTGTTACAGGAAAGCACAGCTGCAACTCCCTCACAACACATGCTGCAAGTTAGACTGTACAATGGCTGTTGGTCACATGTTCTAAATCCTGATTACTTGATAATTTCCATATTTCCTCTTACAGCGACATAATAACAGTGGACAGGCAGTACTTAGATTTAAACTCTAAAGTCCAGGTCAGTATTTGGGTACCATGGCAGTGAGGAGAGATAAGGCCCTGGGAATGGGGTTGAAGGTATTCATGGAAGGATTGAGGGGACGGATCGCGTGGTTTGATTAAACAGTGTCAAAAAACTCTGTAAATATACTCTGAATGAACTGAGAGCTGGAAGGTTATTATATATGAGATAATCATGAAGCAACAGTGTAGCATCTGTACATGTGAAATCATAGGATAATGGCATTTGTTCTGTTCACAACAGGAGTCAAGACAAGGGAGACAATGGGGCAGAAAATATATGATTTTTGTGCATGCAGTGTATTATGAACTGAATTCATGTAGTATTGAGTATGAAGGCATGTGATAATGCATATTGGATCAGGTGGAAATTGATATGTAGGATAACATGACTGATGTCTGAAGAGAGATTGGATATGATTGGTCTATATTCACTGGAGTGTAGAAGAATGATGGGTGATCTTATGCAAATCTCGAATTTTCCTGTATTGACAGGTCCACCCAGAGTGTAAAAGACCCAGAACGGGTGGAATTTGTCAAATGTGTCCAAGAAAGTTTCCTAAATCAATATGTAGAGGGCCCTACTCGGTAGGGTGCAACACTGGACCTCCTCTTAGGTAACGAGGTCAGGCAAGTGACTGAAGTGTCAGTTGGAGAGCACTTTGGGTCCAATGACTATAACTCTCTTAGTTTTAACATAGTTATGTAAAAAGATGGGACAAGTTCACAGGTTAAGGTGTGAAAGGAGCAGGGCCAATTTTGGGGCCATTAGGCAGGATCTAGCAAAGGTCAATTGGGCGAGTCTGTTTGAAGGAAAGAGAACGACTGGGAAATGGGCGGCTTTTAAAAGTGTGATAGCAAGAGTCCAGGAACAGACTGTTAGGGTGAAGGGAAAAGCTGGCAGGTTTAGAGATCCCTGGCTGACAAGGGATATTGAGGCTCTGGTTAGGAAAAAGAAAAAGGCATACACTGGGTTTAAGCTAATTGGGCTCAAGTGAGTTCCTAGATGATTATAAAAAGTGTAGGAATACACTTAAAGAGGGAAATCAGAAGAGCAAAAAGAGGGTATGAGATGAATCTAGAGATAAGGTTAAAGATAATCCAAGAGGTTTTACAAGTATGTTAAGAGTAAAAGGGTGGCTATGGAGAGAATAGGTCCCCTTAAAGATTAGCAAGGCCATCTATGTGTGGAGCCACAGGAGATGGGCGAGATTTTTAATGAATATTTCTCCTTAATCATGGATGCTAAGGAAATAAGGGAAACAAATGGAGATGTGTGGCAGATGGAGTTTAATTTAGATAAGTGTGAGGTGCTGCATTTTGGAAAGGCAAATCAGCGCATGACTTATACACTGAATGGTAAGATCCTGGGGAGTGTCGCTGAACAACAACACCTTGGAGTGCAGGTTCATAGTTCCTTGAAACTGGAGTCGGAGGTAGACAGGATAGTGAAGAAGGCATTTGGTATGCTTGCCTTTATTGGTCAGTGCATTGAGTATAGGAGTTGGGAGGTCATGTTGTGGCTGTACAGGACATTGGTTAGGCAACTTTTGGAATACTGCATTGAGTTCCAGTCTCCCAGCTATATGAAGGATGTTGTAAAACTTGGAAGAGTTCAAAAAAGATTTACAATGATGTTGCCGGAGTTGGAGGGTTTGAGCTTTAGGGAGAGGCTAAATAGGCTCGGGCTATTTTCCCTGGAGCGTCAGAGGCTGAGGGGTGACCTTATAGAGGTTTATAAAATCATGAGGGGCATGGATAGGGTAAGCTGCATACAAGTCAATAGTTCTGATGAGTCACTGGACTCAAAACATTAACCCTGTTTTCTCTCCACACATGCTGCCAGACCTACAGACTTTCTCCAGCAATTTCTGTTTTTGTTTCAGATTTCCAGCATCTGAAGTTCGTTGTTTTTTTTAAGTGAGTCAGTAGGGTTGAGGTTTATCTAGTCTTGCAGTGACCTACACTTATATTCTTCAAATTATAATTTTTGCATGATATGAAATAAATATGCTTTATATAGCTAGGTTGGCTTGGATTTTTTTTTGTAACTGAGATTTTCTTCTCTGAAGGTTTACACTACCAGAATAATGGTGCAGTAAGGTCTCTGCCCATATCAGTGACTTGATGGCAATCAATGTACAAACCTGATTTGCAGAAAAAGACCAGATAATCCATCAAGCATACCCTACAGCCTTGGTCACTGTGAATGTTCTGTGGCATATTTAGGATGGGATCACCAATGTTGAGAAAAATGGTTCTGGGGCAATGACAGATGCAAGAGTTAGACACATGTAGTGGAGTAAAGATGCAGTTAGCTGTTTACCCCTCACTCTCTAGTCATCATCATTACATCAGGTTCTCTCAGACCCTTGCTGTTAACAAGTGACTCCACTGTGGCCAGGGCATTGGAAAGATAATTGTTGATATCAGCAATGTCATAAAGAGGACTGGTGCAGGTTTTCCATTAAGTTGCAAAGAAATCAATTATCCTGCAATTTTGATTTCAAAAATTGGCACAGTTCTGCCCCCATATTGTTCCATATATGAAGGTCATTGGAATACAAGGGAATCGTTGTGCCTATCCAGACTGAGGGGTTGTTTGAGTATGCCAGGATACAGTGCAAAGAAAGCTCAGGTAGTATTTGTCCTTTGCATTTCAGTTGATCTTTACTAAATTATCCATCAAGGGAAGTGGATATGTACTTGAAGAAAAAAAAATTGCAAGGCAACAGGAAAAATGTGGGTGGAGAAGTTTGTTCAATTCTGGGCACCACTTTTTAGGAAATTATGTCAAGGACTTGGAGAGGTTGCAGAGGAAATTTGCTTGAATGGTACCAGAGACAAAAGAACTTTAGCTACGAGGAAAGATTGGAGAAGCTGAAAACATACTTTTTAGCTAAGAGGAGATTTGTTCGAGATTTTCAGTAATAATAAGAAGGAGAAGGCGTTTCCAGTGTCAGAAAGTTCGGTAAAGGGACAACTCAAATTTAAAGTGATTGGTAAGATCAGCAAATATGACATGAAGAATGTTTTCTCAATGCTGGGAAATTGACCTGATTTGGAATGAACTGCAGCAAGGGTGGTGGAAGAAGATTCAATATTAATATTTAAAAGAGAATTGGATAAATATGTGGATGAAAACAAATAAAGTAGCTCTGGGGAAAGAACAGAGGCACCTGAAATGTTGACTTTCCTGCTCCTCTGATGCTGTCTGACCTGCTGTGTTTGTCCAGCTCCATGTTTATTGACCATGAAATTAATTTGTTAATTCTCCCAAAGAGCTGGCACTGGCACAAATGGGCCAAATGGCCTCCTTCTGTGCTATTATATCCTGGAATGTCCAATATAACAAATAGGGAAATTATTTCCCTATCTTGCGCCAGTTGGTAATAAACCTACCAGTTTAATTCTTGTACTTCGTATAATAGCAAAAAAATTCATATTGATACATCCAGCTGATATATTTAGCAGATACTCCTTTCAGACTTACAAAAGCACACTGACTGTCTGGTTGCTCCAGAGACAGGTTGGCTGACTTTATTTCCTGTTGAGTTCATTCAGTATTTTCTAAATTTAAACTGACAAACCTGTCCCACTAAGGATGAGAGTAGATGAGAATGGTAAAATTGATCAGGGCTCAGAGATAGTGCATGTACTAACTCCACGTTAAGATTTCAAATCATAATTTAAAATTGCTTTTGGGAGCAGTCAGGTGTAGTGCATGCTAATGGGCAGTACGGACATTACCTGTTTTTTTTTTGCTCGTTGAACACCAATTAATTGAATTTGCACAATATTAATTAGGCTTGACTTTGATTGCACATTCTGTTAATAATGCTCAAATAAAATCTGACTCCAAGCAGGGGAGGGAGCTAGCAATGTAGCACTGAACAAAACCACAAAGCTGTTTCAGTGAACACAGGTGCACCAGCAGGCCCATTGCTGGGCTTATTGGAGAAAGGGAAAGAAGAAAACTGGAAAGTGGTAAGAAGAGGAGAACAACCAGGAATCACGATTAGCTCAGTCAGTGTGGGGACTAAAAATAACATACCTTTTGTGTTCAATTAATTGAACTGTTCTTGAAGGCTATGACTCAACAGTCTTGACTTTCAAACACCAAGTTATCTCTGGTATGATCCCAGCAGATGTTAATATTGAGAAAGTCAGATTCCAGAGTGAAATCTGGCTTGACATGAGTTTGACTTTTCTAACTTGGTTATCATGGCGGCCAGCCTCTTTCACAGAACTAAAAACCAAAAACCCTCTACCCATTTGTCCTCTACTGTAGAATGCTCCTTCCCAAATAATAATTCTAATGATAATAACAAAAATTACATTCTAATAGTTCATCACATCTTCCAAGGAAGACAAACATTTGCAAAGCAAGCAGAAAAGTTGCAATGAGACTAAAATGTTATGTCATAGTCCTCATAATTTCCTCTTTTTGAGTAGAGTCGAGTCAATAATCTCATTGTCATGGATTGTAATGTTCCCAAACCAAAGTGTTATTTTTGCTTTATACAATTTTGCTGAACATAAAAGTTATCAGCAATAGTGGCTGAAGATCAGCCAATAATCAGTCACTATTAGATACAGTACTACTTTCACATTTTTTAAACACGTTAATGAGACAATCTACTGATGAGGTGAGAGTGATTGTCCTTAATATCAAGATGACATTTGACTGAGCATGGCATCAAGGAGCCCTAGCAAAACTGGAATCAATGGGAATCAAGGGGGAAACTCTCTGCTGGTTGGAGCTATACCTGGCATATAAGTTGTGATTGTTGGAGGTCAATGATCTCAGCAACAGTCATTACTGCAGTAATCTGAGTAGTGTCCTATGCCCAATCACCTTTAGCTGCTATGTCAACGACCTTCCTCCTAATTTAAGGGCAGAAGTGGAAATGTTTGCCAATGATTGCACAATGTTCAGCACCATTCAAGACTCCCCTAATACTGAAGTAGTCCACGTTCAAACTCAACAACGCCTGGATGATATCCAGGCTTGGGATGAAAAATGGCATGTAACATTCATGTCACACAAATGTCAGCCACTAACCATCTCCAATAAGTGACAATCATCCCTTGAAATTCAATGGCATTGTCATCAATGTACTCCCCACTAACAAAATCCTGGAGGTTACTGTTGACCAGAAACTGAATTAGATTAGTGCGGACTCAAGTGGGCCCAGTGTTGGTTCAAGGTGGCAGCGTTGGAGAGTGTTTTGGTTCCTGGTGGCTTCTGCATCAATGAGGTGGTCCTAGCGTCAACTTGTGGCTGCTGTGGTGCAGGTGGGTTTGGGTTCCCAGTGGGGTCTGCATCCAATGCAGATTTACGGAGACGGAGGTGTGTTTGGGCCCAGTATGAAACCCTGCAGCATCATCAGCGGCTGTGCATGCAACTAATAAATTTGCAAATCACTGCTTTTATATTGGGAGAGAAATAAATGAAATAGATAGTAGACTATCGTCGGTGAAATGGTTGACTTCAATTAAATTAAGAACCGCACAGCTGGTGAGGAGGGAAGCTGTTAAAAGTCTTCCACTAGTTTGGTTAGGCAATTATGCAGATCAACCGACAGGTACTGTGTAACTTGTATAATTTAAATTTGCATTATATGGTGAACTAACATGTTTGCACAGACATTATTTATGAATTAGTGATTAACACTATATTCATATGTCTGGAACTTCACTAGTTTGGACATCCTGGGAAATTTTTAAAAATGTTGTTTGGGATTTGAATGTAGAAGTCTCACCTTCATTCTGGGCAGATTCTACTTTTGCTAATGCAGGAGGGACAGGGCATGAATTAAACGGGCAAGGGACCCAAACTCAGCAGAGCCATGTTACCTGTCTTTTGAGCGCAGATAGATTCCACTGGCCTTAACCTGCAGTGTGGGGGCCACAATTTTATGAAGGAGGTATAAATGCTCGTGAAGGGCAGATTTAAGATCCATTTAAGTGTCATGATCAGAAGTAATTTAAATCCCTAGCTCTTTAGGCTTGAGAAAAAGTGTGCATTTTCACTTACAGTAAGAAGAACAGACACTTGTGGCTACAATACATTGATTGGCATGCCATCATTTGTAGCTTAGAAAAAAAAAAATCAGCTAACTCATTTAGTAATTTAAATAGACCCCACTGTTTACATTTCCCATGGTTTGTTACTGTAACTGAGCCCAAGTGTCAAGGCCACTTATGTCAGTGGAGGCATGTGAAGACATTTGATTAACAGTTTAAAGAGGTTATTAAAGGATAAGCTGTGGCTGGTGAAATTGATATTGTAAAACAGATTGGCCACCTCAGGGATTTACATTTTTGGATGGCTTTCATGAATGAAATTTTTTTTCAATGTTAAGTATGCTTGAATGATAACTTTATTAGATTGCTAGATTCTCTTTTGCATCTCTATATGATATCTGAGGTCTGTGTATTGTAGATAGTGTGCAAATGGATATGGAGGATAACTCGGAGTATGGAGAATGCATAAGTGAATGGGTGATATTGAAATGATATGGGGAATCCCAATAGATTGTTCTATGGAAAGTATGGAAGATTGGAAGTTGCATGGAAATTATGAGGGCCTAATTTGAGGGCTAGAGGAACTAATAACCTTTAATGGGCTGAAGTCCAAGAGCCATACTTGAATCACAATATCTTAGCCAACCTGGCTTGGCACTTGCTCACTTTGATGGCCATCGCTATAGGTGGCAGGCACAATTCAATCCCACCTATGCGTTCCTGAAATGAAAATATGCTGGGTGTGGGCCCTTTTAAAGGAAATGAGCCTCCTGAGTCAGGGGGTTTCCCAACTGGACTTTCCTGCTTCCTACATGAAATGGTGCCCTAAGTGTGTCAGTCACCTAAAGAGAATCATTCTGCAGTGCTTATTTGAAAAATAAAAATTCGTGGAGTAATAGCAGTTGACCATGCTTTCTTTCCTTCAAAGAGATGTGCAGTAATTTGTTGCCCCAGAATGAAAGCAATACTACAGTCATAAGAAATTTGCAAGAGTTTCTGGCTGAAGTGAAAGACATCATGCATGTTTTATTAATGTGCCTTTTAGATGTGCCTCGGATAGTTGCAATAAATAGCTACTTGAAAATAAACAAGAAATAAACACATTGCATTTGTGTAGCTCCTTTTGTGACCACATCCCAAAGCGTTTTACGACTAGTAAAGTGCTTTAAATGTAGTTACCATTGCAATATATGTTTTGTAACCATACCTTGGGCTGTCAGAGCTAAGGTTATGAGTTATGCTCCTCACACAGACTCTTGACTGCTGCTGGCCCTTCATGGATTCTCTACTCTCTTGGTTCTGTAATGTGCTGACAATTGCAATCTTAGATGCTGCTGCTATTCTGAATGCTTAACATTCCTAATTTGTCCTTATCTGACAGTAAGACTCTCTCATTGTCTTCGTAAATGTTACTGAATGCAGTTTTCCAGCAGTGATCCACTCGTGCTCCATTACATGCTTCTTTCTGGTATGCTCTCTTGTGCCCTTCTGATGTCAGAGTAACATCATTATATGCATCATCCTCATTAACATTGCTTAATGTGACAAACGTAGAAGATAATTTGACCAGTTCAAGTACTACAAGCAATGATCAAATCATGTGTTTAAGGTATTCATCAAGAGGTAATATTATATGGAACATTGAGTAAAATCCCAAATTTCTTTAGATTTTGGGATATTTACACTTTTTTGTTTATATATTTCCCACCCATAATGTTAACCATCCCAGAGATTAAATTGGTCACATTTCTTTCTTGTGATGACTTATCGAGTAGTGGGGCTTAATTTCTAGCACACTATTCTGACCAGGATCATGACAATGGAGCTGTAAGAGTTACAAAACAAAACAACTTCTTATATTTCTTGTGGGTTCCAAGTAAGATCCCATGTTTTGAAAATTATGCAAATTAGTGAACTTTACTGCATTGGTAATCCAGTGTAGATGATTAATTATCCTGATTCTATGTACCAATGGGTACTTTTCAGTCACCATCTCCTTGCTAAACTTCAGCATGATTGCTCCTCCTTCACGTTAGCTGAATCTTGAGTGTGTCTTCTCAGGGCTAATTTGCTGTACAGATCATGCTCCTCCCTGCCGTCTGCACTCTCAGGCTGCTTTCCCCCTTTTCCTTGTGCTGCACCAAAAAATAACCAACAATGACTAATGTATGGGGCTGAAAATATCTGTGTACTAGTTACTTCTAACAATGCTTCAAGATCATTGCCTGACTTATGCCAGTTCCAAATGTGTGTCAGAGTCACTTCTATTTGCATCCTGCACATTAATAATTTTGTGCAAAAGTTCTCATAATTGGCCTTCATCATAGCTTTGTTAAAAGACAAAGAAAGAGTCTCTTAATTCCATTATCAATTTCAGAATGGTACAAAAATCATAATAAATTTGCATTTTCTATTGTTTATGGTCTAATGTTTATGCTAATCTATTTTTGTTATAATAAGCAAATAGATGCACAGAGCGGTGTTATTGACTATAGTACTTGAGATAAAATCTAGTTCTAATTGGTAATTTTCCTGCTAGTATCACAGCTACCCCAAATGAGAAAACTTAATGTCAAATCAGTAAACACTACTGTTGGCCTCTTGTGAACCATTTGCCTCTTCATTAAGCTGCGACAGAATCTCTTTTAATGGCATTTGAGAAACGAGGACAAGTGGAAATCTCTTGCTATTAGTTTACAAAAAAAAAAATCAGGCTTTCACTTCTAATTGTATTTTGGAGTATAAAGCATACCTTTTTAAAAAACAGAATATAGAACAACAACTACAGGAAATAAACAGTTTGTCAGAGATCAGTTCAACGATAAAGACAGGTTAACAGCCTCTGTGCAATCCTTCATCTTAATCAGAGGTTGGATAATTCTTTTTGTGCTTTCCTGTGACTGACTGACCTAATTGTCATTGCCAATATTTTCTATTTTTTCATTTGTGTTCATCTCAGGATAAATTATGTTTTATGTTAATCTGAACACTCATCTGAGAATGCCTTCTAACACAGTACTAATAGACTACACTCTTACATGGAACATATTCAATTAAAGTGTCTAAAGAGGGCATGATCTGGAAAAAAGTGCAAAATGTGCTTATTATGTTTTCAGAAATCTTAAGGTGCTACTTTTCCAGTGCTGGTGATTTACAATGAGACTGCACCATTAAAAGTGACAGCACACTCATGAGACCATTTATAACCTTCTAGCAATTTCCTTGATATCCATTTATCTCTCTTCTGAGTTTTGAATTCCCACACACTTGGAGCAGATGATTATGGTTGTCTCTTGAGTTCAGAAGGCACTTCTGTGTTGCTGTAAACTACTCCCAAAGATAACAAAAAGCGGGCACCTCTGGAATATGATGTGACTTTGCTTCATGGATACCCAGATGTGAATGTTCAAAGGGTTTATGAATGGGGAATTGCACATATAAATTATGAACTGATGAGGAAAGAAAAATGGATTGATGTGCCATTCACTGGTTAGTTTTATTTGTCCTTGCTGATGACCTATGTAGCTTCAATGTATTAACACCTACTATGCACATCATAAGCATGTGAACCACATACAGATTGAACTTTTACATATCAGGAGAACCACTAAAAATGCAGAAATTCTTGTAATATTGAGATATTTTTCTGAAGAAGGGTCTAGGCCCGAAACGTCAGCCTTCCTGCTCCTCTGATGCTGCTTGGCCTGCTGTGTTCATCCAGCTCTACACCTTGTTATCTATAATATTGAGATGTTTGTTTTATAGATTGTAAGCTTAGGTTCCTTGAAAACTTTAGTTTTGACATTTTTGTTATTTTGATCCAATTGCAATCAACCATTATTGTCTATATATGGACCCATTACTTTGGTATCCTGGGGAGTTTCACATACAGACAGAATCTTTTGTGACAAGTTAGTAAGAGCTTGAATAATCAGTATAACAAAAAGTGCATAGTATTACCACTTGATGGCTTTGCTGGAGTTTTAAAGTTAATTATGATTCCAGACAATTTTAATAGTGAAATTTTAAATGAAACGTTAGAAAAAAAATGCTGCACTATGATCCTATACTGATCGATGGGTCATTTTTACAGAGATCAGGGCACAGCATGTTGAATTAAAAATGTATGCAAATAGCAGGAATTTGTAAATGACAGGATGTCAGATACCTAGAATAAGTTCTCGAGTGAGGATTTATTTATATTTGTTTTAATCTTTCTAGAACAAGCATTCTCTACAGTTCAATTAGTTGTAGATCACAGTTTTGAGCTTTTTTGAGTTTTAATTTTGCTGTATTAGCACTTTGCATGCCTTACATAAAGTCCAGTGATGAATCACAACAGCTATTATGCTTGAAGGAAAAATGACTCCTTTGTGATTTGCTGACTGATGTTGGAGGAGGGAGGTCATGTTTATACTTGACCTACTCATGAACTCATTTCATTTAAGACCTATATTGGTTCTGCTGAAAATATATTCATCTGAATAGTATGAATATAGTCATAGTATGAATTCACTGAATTAAATGACTAAGTTATATCAAGTATGTACATAATAATGACCTAATATCAAACATCAGAAATTTAATTTCAACTTTAAAATACCACAGTATATGTGCATCAGTTTAGAGCATAAACAATTCTTTATTCCTGGTTAAAATTAAATAGGGTTGTCAATGAGAAACTCAGCACCTGGGACAGTCTTCAAGCTTTCACTAATTCTGCATAAGTCAGTTCCTAACAAATAAAATCACACAAGTACGTAGGTACTCATTCAAACAGCTGTTTGTTTATTTTCCTGCTGAATATTTTAAAGAACTAGAGATGCTTCGTGAAAGCAGTCTTGTGTAATTTAAAGATTCAAGTTTCTTTAATTAAAAAATCTACTGCCTGACCTTTAGCACATTCAACCCTGTTACCACATGGTTTTACTCAACCACAGTGAATTTGGCTCACTTTCCAATTGCACAAGGCACTTATGCTACTTTTCTCCTCGAGTAAGTCACTGAAAATAAAAGGTGGTAATTATTTTTTCTTTTCTGTTTCAATTTGCATTCATTACCAATTAGAACTGTTTGATGTACAAAGTTGTCACATTGGACCAGACTTAAAATTTCAAGGGCAAAAGTGAAGCTCTTGTTTCAAAGTTACATTAATGCAGTGTCACTGTCATTGAGTCAACATCTTGAAACACACTTCCTACCAGCTCTGCGGGTGCACCTACATCACCAAATCTGCAGCATTCAAGAAGGCAGCTTCCACCAACTTCTCAAGGATGACTAAGGTTGGGCAATAAATGCTTTCCAATCCAGAGATGCCCACATCCCGCGAATGAATATTTAAAGAGCCATGACTGGGGTCCGCACGTTGTCAATAGAAAAGAGAGCTGGAATGATGCTGTCATGAAAGAATGAACACCTATTGGCTACAAGGTAGATTCTGTGTATAAGGCAATTAGGATTAACAGACATCACAAAATAAACTGCACTCATCATGATAAGAGATATTCCTGAAAGGAGCTAACCAGTGTTCCCATTGTTGGTCAGATATTCAATTCAATATTACTAGCAATAATGTCACTCTCAAGTCCAGATTTAAGTCTCACAATAGATTCACATACCAACTGTGAAAAGTACTTTATCATAAACCTATTCTGTCTATCAAGATTGAGCCTATCTTCTATCAAATATTTTATGTGGGCATCTTTCCTGCTTGATATCTGTAACCTAGATTAATATCAATAAGAAGGTAGTGAATTGACCCAAGACATCTCAAATGTTTCAGTGGAAATATTCATAACACATATGATGTTGACAGTGGTGCAGATTTTGTCATATAGTCCAGACTGTTGGAGGACTTCATTAAACCCCTCTGTCTCAGGTTCTAGCTCCATGTGATCTGATATCTGATCTTATACTTTGTGATTTCTTGGATTGCAATTCATTCCTTTGGTTCAACTATGAAGAAAGACTAGATCTTTTGTTTTAGTTTGGAGCAGAGAAGGCTGAGGGAGGATCTGATTAAGGTGTAGTATTTTGTGAGGTGCATAGACAGGGCAGGTAGGGAGAAATGTTGTCTCTTAGTACAAGGGTCAATAGCCAGGAGGCACAGTTTCAAGGTAAGGAGCAGGGGGTTTATGGGAGATTTCAGCTAACATAGTTGTGGGTATCTGGAAATCACTGGCTAAAAGACTGGTAGAGATGGGAATCCTCCAGGCATTTAAGAACTGTCCGGATGACCACTTGAAACACTATAGCCATGCAAGTCTACAGGCCATGTGCTGGAAAATGGGATTAGAATAGATTAGAATAGAATAGTTTGACGATTAGCGTTGACATGATGGACTTAAGGGCCTCTTTCCATGCTGTATGACTCTATCAGACATCATGGATGATTCACTTAATAATTATCAGACAGACAATATGATCTCCTCTATACTAGGGAGATGAAACGCAGATTGAGTGACTACTTTGCAGAATCCTACATTTTGTTGGTAAAAGTGACACTGAATTTCCAGTTGCCTGTCACCTCAATACACCACATTGCTCTCTGGCCAAAATTTCAGTCTCGTATTTGCTCCAGTGCTTCAGTGAAGCTCAGCAAAAGCTGAAAGAACAGTGTCTCATTTTCCATTTGGGAACTCTTCAGTCTTCAGAACTCAATAATGAATTCAATAACTTTAGAGTCTGAACACCCTATTCCATGTCCTTTAACCACTCCCACACCCCAGAACCTGTCATCACTCCACAGAGACTGCCAGATCCGAGTTTCTCCAGCAATATCTGTCTTTGTTTTATTTGAGTTTCTGCAATACTTAGTTCTCCCAAAAACTCTTCAGCCAAGAGCTAAATACGTAACCTTCTATCCATTGGAAGCTTAAAGAGGAATCAAACTATTGTATAAAAGTGTGAGACAACAAGGTGCAGGGCTGGATGAACACAGGCCAAGCAGCATCATAGGAGCAGAGAGGCGGACGTTTCGGGCCTAGACCCTTCATCAGAAAAGGGGGAGGGGAAGGGGGTTCTGAAATAAATAGGGAGATAGTGGGAGGCGGATAGAAGATGGATAGAGGAGAGGATAGGTGGAGAGGAAACAAACAGGTCGAAGAGGCGGGGATGGAGCCAGTAAAGGTGAGTGTAGGTGGGGAATTAGGGAGGGGATAGGTCAGTCCAGGGAGGACGGACACGTCAAGGGGGCGGGATGAGGTTAGTCGGTAGGAGATGGAGGTGCGGCTTGAGGTGGGAGGAGGGTATAGGTGGGAGGAAGAACAGGTGAGGGAGGCGGGGACGAGCTGGACTGGTTTTGGGATGCGGTAGGGGGAGGGGAGATTTTGAAGCTTGTGAAATCCACATTGATACCATTGGGCTGCAGGGTTCCCAAGCGGAATATGAGTTGCTGTTCCCGCAACCTTCGGGTGGCATTGTTGTGGCACTGCAGGAGGCCCAGTATGGGCATGTCGTCTGAGGAATGGAAGGGGGAGTTGAAATGGTTCGCGACTGGGAGGTGCAGTTGTTTATTGCGAACTGCGCGTAGGTGTTCTGCAAAGCGGTCCCCAAGCCTCCCCAAGCCTCCCCCATACCTCCTCCCTCACCCCCATCCCAGGCCCCAAGAAGACTTTCCACATCAAGCAGATGTTCACCTGCACATCTGCCAATGTGGTATACTGCATCCGCTGTACCCGGTGTGGCTTCCTCTACATCGGGGAAACCAAGCGGAGACTCGGGGACCGCTTTGCAGAACACCTACGCTCGGTTCGCAATAAACAACTGCACCTCCCAGTCGCGAACCATTTCAACTCCCCCTCCCATTCCTCAGACAACATGTCCATCCTGGGCCTCCTGCAGTGCCACAACAATACCACCACCCGAAGGTTACAGAAACAGTAAGTCATATTCCGCTTGGGAACCCTGCAGCCCAATGGTATCAATGTGGATTTCACAAGCTTCAAAATCTCCCCTCCCCCTACCGCATCCCAAAACCAGTCCAGCTCGTCCCCGCCTCCCTCACCTGTTCTTCCTCCCACCTATACCCTCCTCCCACCTCAAGCCGCACCTCCATCTCCTACCGACTAACCTCATCCCGCCCCCTTGACGTGTCCGTCCTCCCTGGACTGACCTATCCCCTCCCTAATTCCCCACCTACACTCACCTTTACTGGCTCCATCCCCGCCTCTTCGACCTGTTTGTTTCCTCTCCACCTATCCTCTTCTCCATCCATCTTCTATCCGCCTCCCACTCTCTCCCTATTTATTTCAGAACCCCCTTCCCCTCCCCCTTTTCTGATGAAGGGTCTAGGCCCGAAACGTCAGCCTTTCTGCTCCTATGATGCTGCTTGGCCTGCCGTGTTCATTCAGCACTGCACCTTGTTGTCTCGGACTCTCCAGCATCTGCAGTTCCTACTATCTCTGTATAAAAGTGTGGACTGGTACAAACTATTGTATAAAAGTGTGGACTGTCAACCCTACAAGGTCAGGTCAATCTTGTCACATTTCTTTAATGTGGCCTTGACCATACAGGCCACCCATACCCTCAATCAATCTCTCCACTGGCCTGATGATATCAGGCTCAGCAGGCAATGTACAGGAAACCAAACAATCCAGTGAAGTGTTTCAAGTGGTCATCAGTAACCTGTGCACCTTATTCTGAAATGACATATCCGAAATGCTATGCTTAGCAAATTGTCTCTTAAATATTGTGACAATTGTCATTAAAGTGGAGATATATAGATGGTTAACCTTAATCCATTGGCAATAATACTCAACACCGATGAAAAGTAGATCCCACCCAAGTTGATACCACGGGCAAGATTAGAAAGAGGAAGCCATCAAGGTTATTTTGCAGTCTTTTCAACAGGTTGCACACGTTGAACAATTGCAGAACATGTCTTCAATGGCCTGAGATATACCAGATTATCAGATAGAGTTGCAGGCTCATTTCAGACACGTGCTAACACCCAGACATTCCTGGTTTGATGTTTGGGAATGTCCAGCATCTTGATTTCATTTGATTTGTTGTTGTCACATGTACCAAGATACTGTGAAAAGTGTTGTTTTAAGTGCTCTACAGGCAGAACATACCACCCCAAGTGCTTCAGGAGCAGAGCAGAATGCAGAATAAAGTGTTATAGCTGCAGAGAAGGTGCAGAGGGAAATCAGGATTAACATTTGAGAAGTCCATTCAAAAGTCTGATAACAGCAGGGAAGAAGTAGTCTTGAATCTGTTCATATGCGTAGTCAAACTTTTATATCTTCTGCCTGATGTAAGAGGGTGGAAGAGAATATAAGTTGGGTGGGAGGGCTCTTTGATTATGTTGGTTGCTTTCCTGAGGCAGTGAGAAGTATAGATGGAGTGAATGGATGGCAGATTGGTTTGCCTGATGGTCTAGGCTGTGTTCATGTCTCTCTGCAGTTTCTTGCAGTCTTGAGAAGAGCAGTTGCCATACCTAGCCATGATGCATTCAAATAGGATGGTTTCTATGGTGTATTTATAAAAATTGGTAAGGGTCTTTGTGGACATGACAAATTTCCTTAGCCTCCTGAGGAAGTAGAAACATTGTTGTGCTTTCTTGACTGTTGCATAGTCATGGATGGACCAGGACAGATTGTCGGCGATCATCAATCTCATGAACTTGACACTCTCGAGCATCTCCACCTCAGCCCCATTGATGCTGACAGGGGCGTGCCCTCTGTTCTGCTTCCTGAAGTCAATTACCAGTTCTTTTGTTCTACTGACATTGATGGAGAGATTGCTTTTTTGATACCATGCTGCTAAGCACTCTTAGTCTCTTTCCTGTATTCTGCCTTGTCGTTGTTTGAGATCTGGCCTACAATGCTGGTGTCTTCAGCAAACTTGGAAATGGAGTTGGGGTGGAATTTGGCCACATAGTCTTGAATGTATAAGAAGTACAGTAGGAGGCTGAATACACAGCCTTCCAGGACACTGGTGTTGAGGATTATCATGGAGGAGGTGTTGTCTCCTACTCTCACTGATTGTAGTCTATGGGTTAGGAAGTCAAGGATCCAGTTACAGAATGGGGAACCAAGACCTAGGTCTCAGAGTTTGGAGAAGAACATGTGATTGTAAACTAGCAGATCACAGAAGGTGACGACATTGCTCTAATTATTGCTTTAAAATGTAATTAGTGACAATGCATGAGGGCTTGGCAATGGCACAATATTTCTGGTTAGTGTGCATTCTACTTTAGCTTTCTAAACTATATTGATTACTTATAATTTTTAAGAGATCAATGTTGTATTATTGCTTTGAGAGACCTGCTATACTTAGTTCATTAAGAAACAATGAGCCACGGACAAGTATGATGTGCACGACAGGCAGCCATGAGAGTCTAAGGAGCAGGCTAGACTTTGGATGTGTATAGGTAGGGTGCTCTGTTACTGTAAGGTGGCCCAGTGGCTCAGTGGTTAGCACTGCTGCCTCACAGTGCCAGGGACCCAGGTTCGATTCCACTCTCAAGCGACTGTCTGTGTGGAGTTTGCACATTCTCCCCGTGTCTGTGTGGGTTTCCGTTGGGTGTTCCGGTTTCCTCCCACAGTCCAAAGATGTGCAGGTTAGGTGGATTGGCCATGCTAAATTGCCCATAGTGTTCAGGGATGTATAGATTAGGTGGTTATAGGGATAGGGATAGGGTAGGGGAATGGGTCTGGTTGAGGTACTCACGAGGGTCGGTGTGGCCTTGATAGGCCGAAGGGCCTGTTTCCATACTCTAGGGATTTGATGATACTGAATGTTATCATTCTGTCTGTAAATAAACCTATTTGAGATTTTCAAGTAAATTGGACTTACATGACTCATTAATCCAGTATGAGCAAGGTAATTCTGCATTAAAGGAACACAATATGGTGATCTATGGTGATATTTTTGAAAAAACTAAAGGCAGTAATGTGAACTTGGAAAACCACAGGAAACATCCTTAGAAAGAGGTTAAGCAGTGTTGAAGTTACATTTACACCCAGGTCCAGGAAAACAATTAAAAAAAATGCATAGGGCACTGGCTAAACAGTGAGCACTCAACTTTGTGAGCTAGCCAGATCAGTGATCTGTGCAGGTGGCAAGTCAGACTGAAGAAACTGCAAAACCATGAAGCCAACCACAATTAGTAGACAAAGTCAAACAGTTAAAAGGTTTTCCCTCTTTTACATGCCCAAGGAACATTGGTAAATACATGTTCAAGAACATATCTGACACAGGATCCATTCAAATGTCCTACAGTCAGAAACCTGAAGGATAGGGACCTAGATCATTGAAAGTTAATGTTACAAGCTAGAACAGCAAAATAAAACTGCACATAACGAGTCATCCATCCCTTGCATTGATACTTTGACAATGAAATGCAGCCTTGGCAATTCTACATGGAAACTTCATGGATTCAATCTGGTGGACATGTTCAGATCAGCAATAGCAGGATTACCAACGTGTACAGAATTCAACATTGAGATCATTCACAAGATCACCAAGATACCAATTGCAGCAAAAGAGTTTAGGACTGCTTGTATTGAGTAAGTCCAGGTCTCACAACAAATATACACAGACAGATTCAACTCCTGAGGAAACATGAAAGGTGGTGCTGTTTCACAATTCAGAAGATGCAATTTCATCACTCAATCCTCCCTGAAGGTTCAGTGGTCACATATCAGAGAAGCTTAAGTGTGAGCTGGACATTATGGGGGAACATCATTGTACTGATCAATATGTACATCAGCACAAACTGGTGCAGTTCTATTATATGTGTGGTAATGAAAGATGGCACAATCAGCGTATGTTTGGATTCAAGACATCTAAACTTTTCTCTAAAGAGATGCCCAGACAAAATTCAACGTAAGAATTATATCTCAAATTCACAGGACCTAAATTACTTGGCAAAGGAATCCTTAAAAAAAAAATCACTATTTTCAGAACACCATCTAGATATTGATTGCAGAGGGTGCTGTTCAGTCAGTCAGTCAGTCAGGATCTGTTCTAGCAGAATGTGACCAGAAGTACAGAAAGTACTTGGCAACCACCAATGTTTCTTCTGGGCTATGCAGCCATGCAGCTGCTTGGAAGCTCCACACATGCTAATTTTTTTCATTTACTCATGGAATGCGGGCACCTCTGGCTAGGCAGCATTTATTGCTCATCCCTAATTGCCCGGAAGGCAGTTAAGAGTCGACCACATTGCCATGGGTCTGGGGTCACATGCAAGCCTGATCAGGTCAAGGTAACAGTTTGTCTTCCCTTAAGGTGAACCAGATGAGTTTTTTCGACAATGGTTTCATGGTCATCATTAGCCTCTTAATTCCTGATTCTTTATTGAACTCAAAGTCCACCATTTGCTATGGCAGGATTTGTACCTGGACACCCAGAAGACTAGCTGAGTTTCTGGATTAATAGTCTACTGCCAATGCCTCCCCACTGAATGGCATCCACTTCTAGAAGTTGCTGCAGTGCACTGGTCTCAAAGGTCCATGCAGCAACAAAAGGCCTTCTATGAAATTCGATGGCACATTATCGTGAAGGACTAGTTTTCTACAGCAAGAAGCGCTAAGTAATTGTTGATAAGATCAAGCTTATCAGCCTTATTTATTCAGATATGGTATTGGTCTCAATGCAGTCAAAGTTGAAGATGTATGTCACATGCCTACTCTCCAAGCCAAAGAAAACTTGCAGAACAATGTACCCTCTAAACTGTGCAACTGTGTAATAATGAAACTGATCTCCCTTAACCTTTCGTATGCAAGTGTGGAACCTTCCTAAGCGTAAATAAGCACACCGCCTCAAAAGCTGGTTTCAAGGTGCTATAGTATGCTGTTTGTAGCTTTGCCAGTCCAGTGAACAATTTAGGTCAAATCTATCTTGGCGGGTCCATCTTGATTGACCAACCCATCTAATTTGCAAATAAGGTACAAACTAGTGCAAGCTCCCTGACTCAGTAGGACTGATTCCTGATTGCTAGACTGACATGGTAACAATGGGATAATTTCCCAGCAAACGGAAACATTGAACAATGTCATGATCTTGCCTAATTCTTTCCACTATCATTGGCAGGCATTCTGGATGCCCTGTCACATCATATATGAACTGGCAGCCAATGGCTTGGAGACAATAAGGACTGCAGAGGGTCCTGATGAAGGGTTTCGTCCAAGATGTTGACTTCCCTGCTTTTCAGATGCTGTCTGACCTGCTGTGCTTTTTCAGCCTCACATTTACGGACACTGGTAGCCAATGGCAATCATTTTGAAAGGAATCAACACTTGCAGCAGAGTTTTGGGCAGCTGTATCAAACTTTTCCCAGTCTGTACTGGCATCATATTTCAAATGATTTCAGGAGTCAAAGTAGTGAGGACTTCTGCATATCCAATGTTTCCTTATTGACTCACTGTTATATTAAAATGTCTTTGGCTCTGCTGCCAACTGAATATCTTCATAGGATCCCTACAGTCTGGAAACAGGCCCTTGGGACCAACAAGTCACACCAACCCTCAGAGCATCCTAGCCAGACCCATCCCCCTATAACCCACCTAATCTACACATCTCTGAACACCACAGGGCAATTTAGCATGGCCAATCCACCTAGCGTGCACGCCTTTGGACTGTGGGAGGAAACCAGAGCACCTGGAGGAAACTCACGCAGACATGGGGACAATGTGCAAACTCCACACAGACAGTTACCCGAGGGTAGAATCGAACCCGGATCCCTGGCGCTGTGAGGCTAACCGCTGAGCCACCATGCCACCCCAGGAGGTCCCAGTGAGGCCCAGTATATAGTAACACACTGACCTTGTCCCTGTCTGGTTTCTCCACATGTCCAGAGTCCTTGATAGTGACTGAAGCAGTAACATCAGCTGATCCCATGTGCAGCCTGGTCAAGGCCCTCCATCTGGTACAATAGCCTGGGAATGGGTAGGGCATCTCTGTACCTCAATGCACCTATTTTCAGCTGTTGTGAGACTGACTAACAATTTGTCACTCCACTCGTTGCTACAGGCATTGATTTTGCTCTGCTGAGTTGATGGCTTTTTTTTGCTTTCTCACATTTCTCAGCACTGGAGATCCTAAAATAGTTTGCAGATCACTACTGCAATACATTAACACCATGTGTTCATCTAATGGACCTGCATGTCTTCAATAGAAGAGAGCCAGGAACTAAAGGTGATGTCATTATAGCCTTACCAGACCACAGGGCTGCTGTCTCAATAAACAGAGATGATTGGTGGTGGTTTAACCCGAGGGTCAGCACACCTCAGGCAAGGGAAGAGTTTGAGAAGGAGAGTCCTTCATTGTAACCTCATCCGATGTGGGAATTGAACCCACGTTGTTGGCATCACTTTGCATTGCAAACCAGCCATCCAACCAAACGAGGTTATTGTAAACTAATAAACATATATTGGCTATTTACAAAGTAAACTTCTGCAGGACTTCATCAGAACCTGTCTCTTAGCTTCTAGTTACATGTGATCTGACTCCAGCTGACATCACTGACAAAGCACTCCAATTTGTGTAGTAGATATTAACTGTTATATCCTACAGACGTTAAACACATTACATTTTTAGACAACAAATGTGTTGTGGTGCTCCATATTTCAAGCATGTTATTTTGAATATGGCAGTCAGAAAAGCTTTTTGGAATACTACATGTTCTTATATAAATAAGAAACACACAAAAGAGAGGATTTCGTATTGCATTTCGGATTTAGTATTGGAGCCCTCTGAATTGGTATTTTAATCCAACTTGGAATAGTGGGATAAATATTTCTTCTATCTGCTGACTGTGAAGTGAGTTCAAGAAGTTTTAACTCAATTCTTGGTGATTGCAAGTCCACAGAACTAAACCATCCCTCTGCTCATAATCATTTTCATACATTGGTGGTCTCAGAGAAGTAATGGGGAGCTGTGGGGAATGACAGTACCACATTGTGCAGTTGGAGTCACTCCTTTCAAGCTGCTGGTAAAGGTGCATTGTTAAGATATGGCACAAGATCAGGAAGTGCTTGGCATCAATGCTAGGTGCAGCTCACCACCGGTCTCATAAGGGCAATAAATTCTGGTCCAGCCAGTGAGGTCTATATCCCATAATTGTACAAAAAGAATTAGAAAATGTTTCATTTATTAACATTTAAAAGAGCGTAGATTCAGCAAGTATGCACATTCTGCAAATGACATCAATAAGCAAGTTGAGAAGTACAAACTAATCATACGTTTTAGTATATAATGTACAATGGCACATCAGTCTCATGCATTTTTGGATATTGACAACCTTACAAGTTTCAAATATTGAACTTGGCTTTTAGAGTTCCACTGATGTTTCATAGCTGGTTGCATCTTTTGATCGGTTCACTCGTGCAATTTACCAGCAGCATCCCTTGCAAATTTCAACAAGAAATGTGAGAGTGTGTTAGAGAATTAATTGTGCACACGTAAGGGGCCACTTCCGCGGCTGAAAAAAATAATTTTAAGTCATTCACTAATTGCCAAGTGCAACTTGAACTTAACCAGAGGAAATTGAATGCACTGGGGAATGAAACTGTACATTAAGGAAAATGTTCCAACAGACAACAAAAGAAAACTAAGAATTGAAAATAGTTAAAAGAAAAATTAAGGATTCGAGATGAAAAGATAAAAAGGGTGCTTCTTTTAGGTTGTTTTGTTTCTCAGTACTTCAGAAATTCAAGTCATTTAACTATGCTTAGTTGGTGAAAGGGATTTTCAGGCCCTGTTAGATTTATTAAATGCTCTTACTGAAATTTGCATTTATATCCATTGGATGATGTATGACTCTGGGGCAAGACATAATGCTGATGCTGCTACAACAAGGTGCAGGGCTGGATGAACACAGCAGGCCAAGCAGCATCATAGGAGCAGAGAGGCTGACGTTTCGGGCCTAGACCCTTCATCAGAAAAGGGTGCTGCTTGGCCTGCTGTGTTCATCCAGCCCTGCACCTTGTTGTCTCGGATTCTCCAGCATCTGCAGTTCCTACTATCTCTGATGCTGATGCTGCTGCTGGATACATACACATAATGGTATTGTTTGAGACAACTGATTTTCAGATAGATATTATTAAGTGGACAATTACTAAAGTCAAGATATCACTAATCGGAAATTCTGGAATGAATTCCTAATTTAAATTTGTCCATTAAAGTGGAAGTTCAATCTCTAAAGTAGGAATTTTTCCAATGGATAGGGGAAAAAGTGAGCACACGCCTGGAGAGGTTAGACATGTTATATTATTGTTACATGCCTTCTAATAATGAATTGTAAAATAGCATTGACAAAGTCTTAAGCATAGCTCACTCAAGGATTTACTTCTGGAATATGGTAGGTGATAGAAATAACCATGTTCTATATGGTTTAGGTTAGCAGCGTTCTTTTAATTCAAAGAAAAAAAAGACATGCATTTATAAAGCTCCTTTCATAATGTCAAGATTTTCCAAGAGCTTTACAGCCAATGAAGTAATGTTTAAGTCAACATAATAATATAGGAGGTAAATGTCAGCTCCATTCAAAGTTATATTTCCAGGCTAGGTTGCTGCAATGGACTGGATTTTATGACCTTTCATTAATGTGTCTGAAGGAGAAGTGGCCTCTCTGAGCATAAAATAACTGCATGGCTGTCAGCTTCAGTGTAAGCTGCAGACATGTGAGTGGGGAACACTGTACCCCATAAATTTCAGCCCAATATTTCAGAAATCCCTGGTCAAGTTAATGTCTGAGAAGACCACTGTGGCAAGGAGTCAAGCCATATACAATTAACACAAACAAGTGGGTGATTTCCTCAGTATTGTGCATTTGCAACTGCTTTCTGATCTAGCTATGTTATTTGAATCAGAATTCAAACCAGAAATAAAGCAAAGAAGCTGTACATAGTTTGGATTTTGACAAATCTGAAGTCTAAAGTTTGAATGTCTAGCAAATGTTTGGGAATATTTCATTTATCTGGATTGTTCAAATCAGAAAGAATCATCAGTTTATCATTGTGAATAAAATCATCTGAGCAATTATCTTCCAGAGCTGGGAAGATTACAAGGTTAAGAGAATAGCAACATCTTAAGGTTATATAATTGTGGGTTTACAGAGACATTGATGTCAAGAATGTGTTTCAACAGTATGGCATCAAGGAGTCCTAGCAAAACTGGAATCAGTGGGAATCTGGCAAAAACCCTCTGCTGACTGGAATTATACCTAGCACAAAGGAAGATGGTGTGCTTACTGGAGATTAATGATCTCATTGCTAACACAACATTGTGGGAGTTCCTCAGGGTAGATAGCTTCTAATCAATTTGTCCAAACGTATTATGACACACCTCTGGATCAGATAGGACTTGAGTCCAAGTCTTCTGGTCCAGAGTTAGGACGCTACCGCTGTACCACAAGAGCCCTAGCTCCTCAGGGTAGTATCCTAGGCCCAACTATCTTCAGCTGCTTCAATGACCTTCTCTCCATCAGAAATGCACATGTTCACTCATGATTGCACAATTTTCTGCTCCTCAGATACTGAAGCAGTCAATTTTCATGTTCAACTAGACTTGGATAACATCCATGCTTGGGCTGACAAGTGACAAGTAATGTTTATGCCAGACAAATGCCAGATAACGACCACCTCCAACAACTTAGAATCCAATCATTATCCGTGGATATTTAATTCCATTACCATCACTGAATCCCCCACTATCAATGTACTGGGGGCTTACCATTGACCAGAAACAGAACAGGATTGGTCATATAAATATCTGGCTATTACAATAGGTCTGAAACTAGGTACTTTGCAACAAGTAACTCACCTCTTACCTCCTAACCACCCCCCCATCCCCAAATCCTGTCCAGCATCCACAAGACACAAGCCAGGAGTGCGATGGAACACCTCTTGTTTGCTTCGATGGATGCTGCTTCAATGACATAAAAAAGGTTGACACAAATCTCGGTCAAAACAGCCTGCTTGTTTGATGCTCCAAACACCACCTTGAACAATTATGCCTTTCAGCACTGATGAACAGGGCAGCGTTATATCATCTACAAGGTGAACAACAGTAACTCACCAAGGTTCCTTTGCCGTCACTTTCAAAACAAACAAATTCTGCCACCTAAGTGCAAGGATGGTAGATGCATGGGAATTCTACCTCCTACAAGTTCTCCTCAGAGGCATATAGCATCCTGACTTGGAACTAAATTGCTATATCTTCACTCTTGCTGGGTCAAAATCCTGGAACTCACTGACAACACTCTCCAACTCCCATCATCTCATCAACTGCAGCAATTCAAGTAAACAGCTCACCATCGTCTGCTCAAAGGCAATTAGGGATAGACAATAAATGCCAGTGATGCCCATATCCCGTGAATGAATAGAAGAAGTCCAAACCATTTATTATTCCAATTCATGTAGTTAATATAGCACAACATCTACTTTAAGTATATAGGTAAACAAACAACAATTTTTAAGTTAAATGTTGTTTGATAAATTTGAACCTGTATTTAAACTTCAAAACAAGATTTGTTGTTATTGTTATTCTGTCACATTTTAAAATGAGAACAGTCCTTTGGAAGGAGATCTAAAGAAAGGCTTTTTGTTCATTGTCTTAGACACATTTGAAAAAGGTATTTCCAGATATGAGACCTGCTCTGTAGAAAGACAAGAATCATCCAATGTACCTGTAATGCATCTACAGTGTTGTATAAGAGTCTGAAAAGTTAATACAGAAGAGTGCCTAAAGTACCACCCACTATGGTGATGTCATGGTGATGTGGAAAAACACTTCAGGATCTTGAAGGAGTTAGAGCAATCATCCAGGATTTCTTCTTAGTCTTTGTAACAATCTCATATCAGTGTAACTTGTTCTTACTTGCTAATATGTAATTAACTATAAATGTAAGACAGCACCAGACCAAGTGGATCCTGTAGATCTCTCGCCTTGAAGAGGATGGTGGCAAAAAGGCATGGTGAGCAGTAGCGCAGATAGTCTTATACACCATGGATGCATGTTTCCACTTCACATACCATAGGCGAATTAGGGTGAAGGTTTGAATATTTCTTCAGGCACAGCCTTAGGGATCTTGGTCATGCACACTTATGACAGCAGGAAGAGCTGAACATTCAAGAGCCCAACGTAAGAAATCCAAGTCCTTATGGCAAGTTTCAACAAGGCAGAGTCTAGAGTCAATGGTAAAACCATTCCAGACCCAGTAAAAGATGCACTGCAGTAGGAGGTTTAGGAATTCCTTCGAGATGGAGCATTAGTCACTCCAAGGCAAACTGCAAATTTCATCAGGCGCCAGTGATCTGTAGGAGCAGTCCCAATTCAGGGTTCAGCTGGAGAGCGAACAGACATCAGCGGGTCCTTGAGTAAAGTTAAAATCCTTAGCAAGCAAGGGAAAGCTTTTAAAAATGTCACAAAATTACAAGCTGGGAAAGCTAGTAGTGAAGTACTTGCAGATCTGATTTAGTATTACTGTTACACTGTGTAGGCACCACGAGGCATGGATGCAGTAAGAGACCTCAGAAGCATTTCAAACTGAGGTCACAGATCTAGGGAATTCACAAAGTCAGAATTGAAGTAATAAAGGGATATAATCAAAACAGATCACACAGAATAAGAAATTTTGGAGGCTTTATTAAGGCCACAGAATATTTGGGTGCCCAGTATTGGGATATTTGGAAAAAGTGGGAAATATCGTTTCCTGCTATCTGCAGGTTCACTGGTTCAGGGAAACCATGAAAGAACTGGGATCATTATTAGAGCCACAGACAGCAGGAATTAGCTGGAAAGAGCTATGATTAAAAACAGGCATTGTTTTTGAAGCTGTAGGCAGTGAGAATCATTCAGTAAAGCTATCAAGGAATCTTCAATTTTAAGTGTAAAAAAAGCAGGAATCCAACATTCTGGTCACAATGGATGGGAATCCTCCTTTTTGACTGAAAAGGATAGGAAAACCCTCCCTTTTAGCTTCAAAAATGTGGAAAATCTCCATTTTTGTTCCCTAAATGCAGGAAAACCCTTCTATAGCAGCACAGAGCAAAATTGCTATTACAGCAAAGAAAATAAATAAACATATTAGCAAGACATGGCATCAAAATTTCAAAGGATGAACCAAACAAAACAGATGTTCTATATCTTGGAGAAAACAATCTTTAAGATGTAGAACAGCTCCCCAATTAGTTATTAGAAGCTGAACATGTTAATCTACTTCTATATACAATTTGGGGGCATAATAAATGGTGTTATAGCTTGCCAAGACATCAAATATACATCACATACTTTTGAAGAAGTACTGAAAACCTTTGACAATTACTTTAACCTTTGAAAGAACATGATTTAATAGAAGAGTTCAGAACCCAAGGGAATCCAAAGATAATTCATTAATGATCTTGGATTCATAAGAGTTAGATTGTTGTTGGAATTGCTGATAAGTTTTTTGTCAAATTTATCCTAATCAAAATAAGACATGACTCTTGACAAAACTATACAAGCGGTGAGCGAAGCAGCATAGGTCAACACCAAGAGAAGAAGATCAGTCTTACCACAGGAGATCAGCAGAATATATTCAGTTTAGAAGATTAATAAAAAACTAAAACCACACCTTAGGAATGAGTAGGACAGACACAAGATACATAAAAAAAAAATCCTAATCAAGGATATAGAGAAAAGAAATTTCACAGGCACAAGCAATGTCCAGCTATTAAAAAGCAATAAAAACAAAAAAAAACCTGTTGCTGCAATTTTTGCTATTTAAAGGTAATTTTTATTAGTAACAATAGGTCATGGGAGGAAAATGTGGATATCAAAGTAGGACACAGTCACAGACAGCAAGAAGTCAAATAGCCAATCAAGGAAAAAGGTTAATAAGGCAGAACAGTCTACAAGAGAAGAAAAAGTTAAAGTAGTCCAAAATGAAATGAATGATCCACCCTGAGTCTTTTGATAAGAAACTATATTGCAGCAAAGCTGGGCTAGTATTCTTTGCAGTTTCAAAAAAATGACAGGAGATCTCATTGAAATTTACAAAACACTTGAAAAGATGGATATGGTAGATGCAGGCAAGATGTCTAGAAACAGGGTGTGCAATTTAAAAATAAGGGGATGCCACATGGGTCTGAGATGAGTTTATTTTTACTCAAAGGGTTGTGAATCTTTGGAATTCTCTTTAAATATGTTTAAGGTAGAAATAAAGAGATTTCTGATTACCTGTGGTGCACAGGGCTATGGGGATGGGGTGAGTAGAAGCGTTTGATCAACTACGATCTTATTGCATGGCGGGACAGACCTAATGGACAAATGACCTATTCTTGTTGCTATGTTCCTAACTACATCTTGCTTAAGATAAAAGAGATGGTTTTCCTCTAGCACACTGGACCTGTGGATCCATACCTTAAAGGAAATGGTGGAAGCAAACCTATCCCATTGTGACAATATCTCAGACAGCCTCATGCAACATGGTGTTTAGCAATGAGGATTGTTCATGCAACATAAACCAAAGTGTTCAAAGTAGGAGGAGCAGATAGACCCAAAAATTTTATAGAGAATTGCAAAGGACAAAGGGAGAAAACAAAATCATTAAGATGCTTTAATTATGATGACCACCAAGAGATTTTGTATCTATTTGGCAACTATGTCACAATTAGTCAAAGTATCTGTAAGTCAGGGAAGCACAGATTGTGGAGGAATATCTGGATTCAAACCTGTGGAGATTTCAATAAGGACGAATGAGTCCTGTGAATAAGTTCCACGCTTTCCAATTAATAATATCTTATATTGTTCTTACATTACCTCTGAAACTGGAATACTATTTGGATTGTTCAAAAAATGCATTTAATTACAAGATGGCATTGTGTTTTAAAGCACTTGCTGACAGGTACTGCAATAGTGCTGTTATAGCATGGACCAGTGGTGGATTGCAGCCAGACATTTTCATTCACATCGTCTTTGAACTTGGTGGAATCCAACAGATTTTATCTGGCACCTGGTACATTACTCCCTTGCTGCCGCCCTTTTTCCTTCATTACAAATAACCTGCTGACCTGCGCACATCTTTTGCTGTCACATTGCTTTCCTTGATGAAAAATGGACAGTAAAGAATTAAAGTACTTTGTATAATATGAAAAGAATCAGTAATCAGGAAATTAATTCAAATCTATCTGCCATCATCTTGAAACTTACGCGCACACTTATGGATTTATTTACATGTTATAAATGCTCCTTCGACCAGGTTTAAAATTGTATGCAATCTACACCTCTGTCATTTAACTTCATATAATTGACAGAAACTTTACATATGTCAAAGTCTGTTCAACTACTTTGTAATCAAACATCAATTTGAGAAAATATAATTCAAACTACCACATTTGGTAATCATCTTCCATGCATTAGGTAGGCAACCTTTTTCACTCAGATTGATTTTTCACTGAAACAGATCCTGCTTAACATATTGTCCAGCAGCAAATAATATCTCCCATTATAAATTAAATCAATAAGAACATATATTTAATGACTTTTTTGTAAATCTACAAACTATTTTGTTTCTCAGTCATTCACTACATTACTAAATTTTAGTAGTACAGCAATTAAACAAAACATGGCTTATCAAGACAGTCTAGCAGTAATAGCAGTATTAGTGTGCTGTGCATTGTGCTGTGGAATATAGGGTTTTGGCATACAGTTTCTCCATCATTGCAAGTCAGGATATCTCAGGAAATTTAAATGCTTGGTGAGCCTGATTAAAATTAAATGGTGATCAATCCACAAAACTACCTGATGCTTATATCTCCCAAGGCAGCACAGGGACTAACATAGGGGATAAGGAAAGAACAAAGAGAGCAGTGACTTAAGTTTGTGCAGTAGAAACTAACACTGAAAAGTCAATCAGCAGCTGATTATAGAAAAGACATTTTGTGAACTCTGTAGTATTTGTTACTGGACTTGAAATTTTCTAGCTTTTCATGGAAAAACAGTTCAACCATCGATTTTGATTGAATGTATAAATAAGAATTGATCTGTGAACTGACTTACCATGAAATTTAAAGTTTCAGTTGGCAATCGGACAGATATTCCTGTAATCATGAAATTAACATTAACTCTCAGTTTTTGTGCCATTAGTGAACTGTTGGAGATCCTTTGTGAATAAGGCGATCAGATACACAGTTTTTACACAACATGTCTACAGATGCCATTGTAGCTAGTGTCAGAAACCAAAGAACTGCAAGCACAAACAAGGATTACATGGGCTGATCAGTGGCAAATGAAATTTAATCCAGATAAGTTTGAGGTGATCGTATTTAGGAAGGACAAATAAGGCAAGGGAATACATGGTGAATGATGGGAGACTGGGAAGCACCCAGAGCTCTTCTGATGAAGAGTCACTGGACTCAAGACATTAACTCTGCTTTCTTCCCAAAGATGCTGCCAAACCTCCTGAGTTTCACCAGTAATTTCTATTTTTGTTTCAGATAGGCTTTTGTTTTCCTTGAAGCAGAGGAGACTAAAAGAAGATGTGATTGAAATGCATAAAATTATGAGGGTCATAAACGGAGTAGACAGGAAGAAACCTTTCCCTTTGGTGGAGGGATCAAGAGAGTTAAGATAAAGGACAGCAGGTTTATAGTGGATATGAGGAAAGAAAATTGCACTCACAGGCTAGTAGGAATTTGGAACTCCCTACCTGTAAGGGCAGTAGAGGTAGCAGCCCTCATAACATTTAAGAAGTACTTAGATATACACTTGTGATGCCAAGGCATATAAGGCTATGGGCCAAGTGCTGGACGAGAATAGTTTTGACCAGTGAAGACTTGTTGGGCCAAGGGCCTTTTTCTGTGTTGTAGACCACAAATGACTCTAAACAGAAGACTTGTTCTTTTCCCTGGAGTATCAGCCAGAGTGGTGGTGGTGACACAGTAACATTGAGCCGGTATTCCAAACATCCAGGAATGGGTTCAAATCCCACCAGGGAAACTTGTGGAATTTAAACTCACTTAATAAAAGAAAATTTCTTGATTGAAAGCTTATCTCAGTAAGGGTCACCATGGAAATAATAATCATTGTTCAAAACACATCTGGTTCACTAAGGAAGGAAATATGCCATCCTTTACCCAGTGTGGCCTAAGTAATTCCAGTACCAGAGCAGAGCAATGTGGATAACTCATAACTCCCATCTGAAATGGGGTAGCAAACTACTCATTTCAAGGCCCATAGGGTGGGCAACAAATGCTGGTCAGCATTCCATCAAAGAACGAAGGTCTATTCTCTTCTGGCAGAATGGAGATGATAGGGTATTTCTTTCAACAAACTATTGTTCAAAATGGGAGTGACAGGATTGATTTGATGCTGATAATTTGTGTTATATAATAATCCTCTGCTCAGTGCCCCTTGTAGAAGAAATACTCTTTCCATTATCAGGAAACTTTGCAGTAGTTTCAGTCCTGAGTTCTGTTTCTTGAGATTGCTGTCAGCACTCTTTTAATGACCCTTTGTTTGCTGGGTAAATTGACTATTTGTAGCAATGAACTATTTAAATAAATTGTTTGCTGCTCTCTTAGTAAAAAGAACTTTTTCTTCCGTAGACGAGTCAGTTCTCTAAATTTTGCCATAATTTATGGTGTGCTTGCAATTCATTGGCTAGTACACAGGTGACAATAATGACTGAATATATTAAGCATTGGTTTGCTCATATGTAACAGAGAAGGTTTGTCGCCTGGTCTGATGCCTCAACTAATCTTCTGGCACATGCTCATGAATAATGTCAAAAATTATGACTGAGATTTCCGAAGCTAGAATAACCTGTAATCACTCTACCAAACTGCAGTGTCTGCAAAATCCTTGAGAAAGATAGGAAAATAAGCGTGGATATTACTGACCAACATTTCTTACAAATTCTTTCAAAGTGATTTATTTTCCCCACTCATAGCTGAAAATGGTGTTTGCATTGACTTTTTACCTGTCTCACTTGAGCTGTGAATGGATGCAGTAAGATTACAATAAGTTGAAGGGAGACTGCCCACAAATTTGTGTGAAGTGGAGCTTCAAGATAGCTGAAGAGGCACCTAAACAAATTGATTTTAGCAAAACCGTGCTCTATGTCAAAGAAATTGAATAGAAACACAGTGACAGTAAATATGTGAAAAATGTCTTTATTTTTCAATTTGATCGCACCTTATAATGGCCTGACCTTATACAGTAAAACACATTGAAAAATATTAGGAGTTAACACTGGAAAAATTTGGTAACCATTTTTGAGCTCAGCATGCTGTCTTCGGATAAGTGCAATACAATCCGCCATGCCATCAATTCAGTTCACCATGCCATCGACAAAGTATGCCATGCCATCAATACAATTGACCACTGCATCAATAAAGTCTACTATGCAAACAATACAGTTTACCACACCATTGATACAGTCTGCCATGCCATCAATATAATTCACCACACCATCAAAACACTTCACAAAGCTATCAACACAATCCACCACACCATCAGTGGCCCCCACCATGCTATCAACACAGTGTGCGACTCCTTCGATACAGTATGCCACGCCATCAATACAGTCCCCCACTACATCAGTACTGTTCACCATGCCATTAATGCAATAAGTATCTTTTCCATACTTTCATGCGGCAGTGCACAGTCCTGGAACATTGTTAGTAACTCTGCGACTTCAGTAAGGAAAACAGGTGAGTGAGCATTCATCCAACTCTTCAGGGTCATCAGCCTCCTCACCCATACTTGTTGGATTTCACAGAGAGATCTCAATGTCAAATTAGAGTTTGTCTGTAATTTCATGCTGCAATGTGATCTAATTTCATCCCAATTCATTGATATGGTCACATGACAAGCTGGCACAAATTCAGCTAATCTGGAGTTACCAGTCAATTTAGATTCAGCTAGAATTTTGAGTTAATGGATTTGACATATTGAAATCTTACTATATATTTAGAATGCGATATATGGTGTTGCTTTGATCAGTTTAATAAGCTCTTTTAACTAAAGAATCATGTTAAAATCATTGGGATTTTGAAGATGCAAATTATACTTCAAGTTAAGTAGGTGAAAATATTATAAATTTATACAACAGCTATCCCTTTGTTTATTCCATTCCCAAGTAACCATAGATGTGAATAACAAAATATAACAATGTTCATCTAATAGTCCTTAAAACAACCTTTCTACTGGCTGCTTGTCTGTTCCAGGATTTTCTAATTTATTTCTCAGATAGGCAATGTGCACTGTATTGAAACATCATGATAATCATTTGCATCTGATTTCTATTCAACAATTTTCTTACTGGATTGTACAAAATACAAGTGATAGAGTGCATCAAACTGTGAAGGAAAATAGCAATTTTATCATCTTAAAGAAACAAAAAAGAATGCAGATGTAATGGTCACGTGAGTGGCAGAAGGATATTACAAGGTTATTATTTACTATCATGTATTAAATTATGTATTGAGGTTAGTATTTATTCTTTGAAACAAAAGCATGCTAATTGTGAACTGTTAGTTAAATTTCCCTGGTTCTTTTAAATTGCTTCAGCAATTGGATTTAGTAATAGAAATTTAAGAATAACTTCATATCACAACAATCCCTCAGATAGTGGCTAAGTGTACCACTATGCTATCCCTCCAGAATAATGGGATGGTTATGATAAAATTGGTGCATTCTAAACCAAACTGATAGGTTATTTTGAGGGGCCTGGCAAAGTTTTAGTTTCTTCGGGTGGGAGGGGAAATTGGGAAGTCACAAAATAACTGCTTTTGGGGATCTCCACCTGGCTGTTTGAGATTGACAAGGACAGATTGCATATCGTTAGTTCACTCTGGTGTCTGCAGGAGAATAGGAAGAGGGAATACAGAGAAGTCAAGAAGAAATAACTTGAAAAAGTTGTAGGACTTCAACAAAATTTGAGTTTATTGATGCATTGTTGGAGATGCTTGTTAGTTTACCCAACTTGCGTTACCTACTCAAAACATTACTAGTGAAACTGATTCTACGTACAGTAATGATTTCAACATTTGGCTATTAGGAGCTTCAAATGACTAATCAGACAGGGTGATGAAAGTAGGATAATTTCTGTACTTATCTTAGCAACAACATTTCAACCAGTGTGAATATATTTTGGGTGGGACAGGCCAATAGCAGCCAATTGTCAGTATTGAATTTATTGACAAATATTTGTAGTTACAACATTCAGATCTGATTGATCATTGATTCATGTAATGAAGCAGTTGAAAACGCATGTGGTATTGTTTATTTTACTTATTAAGTTCAGACAAAAGTCAATTAGGTAGGAATTGCCTGTTGCTATGCTGTTATCAGAACAGCATTTGTGAAATGATAAGAAACTGGTTAGATCAAAAATATTTTAATGACAGGAATTAATAATGTATTTACTGCAACTGAATTTCACAGTTTTATTTATAATGATGGCAACACATGTCTAAATTTAAAATTAATGCATTTTGCAGTATTAAATTAAAGCAAAACAATGAAAAGTAGGTTACTCACTTTTGAGAAATGTTGGATATTATAGAAATTTTTCCATTTGTTGTACCATCTGTCCCTCTCTCAAAATTTTGAATAGTTTGGCCTAGCCTAGGCTGAAGATCACCTGAGCATCATAAAATGAGTGGAATGCTGTCAGTGGAACACATTGAGAACACAGCTGCTCTCCTGCTGCCTGATTTAATGAGGTTCCTGAAGTAAGTGGACAAGTGTTCATTCTCTTGGTAACCATGGAAACAGGTTGTGGTGATCTGAGCTGGTGTCAGCAATGTTTCAATCACCGGGAATCAGCTCTTAGCCCATCATCTGGATGAGACATTGTGCAAAACATTATGAACCTACACTTTGCTCTGACTGAGGGCTTAACTCTCCTGCTCTGCTGAAACTCTGAGCTACACTTGTACTTGGGAATATTTCAGAGCCTTCCATGTTGTCCAACACATAACTTAAAAAAATTGCTGAGGAATCTGAGTGTGAAAGAACAAATACCTAAAAAATGCTGATTGAGAAAAATGGAAATGGAAGTATACATTTAGGGTTTTAATAGCAAAAATACACAATTTTCTCTTTATCAAGAGCAATTTTAAAAAACATAAATTTACATCAGACATCAACCTTTCGCTCATTGTAGTAGCATAATAGAAAGGATTTTACAAAGATTTATTGCTATCTTTCAGATATGTCTGGAATCAGAAATGATGGGCTGTTAGCTGAATTGCATGACTATTGCAAATGGTAAATTACTGTTATTTAAATCCCTTAGGTCTTATTAATATTCATAAAATTAGCCAAACTATTATGATTAGACTATAATATCCACAGAAATACTGAACAATCATCCTTTGTGATGACATGCTTTTTGATGAGAAAATTACAGAAAAGCAATAGCATTAAAATGAAACATTTCCAAAAGGAAATATTATGTATTGAACTTCACAATCACACTTGTGCATAAATCTCAGCCTCATTTTGACCTTTAATGTCAGTGTTCTATCTTATTTTAATGCAAAATGCATTAATTAGCAACATTTAAGAAAAAAAAGCAATCTGAGATTAAGTCAAGACAGATTCATATTCCAATTGATGTCTATGGTAAATATCAAAGGTCTAAAAGTGCATCCAATATTCATAATTTCTTTATGATTGGACTGATCAGATCTGAAAAATAAATCACAGTTTAGAAAAATGTTTTCTCTCTGAGTGAATTGGCATTCACAAGTTCAAAAGTGCTATTCCTAATTAAACATAGTCAATGCATCCATATTCAATGCTGCCTGAACTTGCCAGCAGTATTAAATTACAAGGCAAGCTATTAAAAACACTGTTTTTGGAGTTTTAAAAGATAACATCCAATAGACTGCATTATGATTTTAGAAGATTATTGGAGGTGAAGTCATAATATTTTCTCAAAAGCGCTGGCAAAATACAATACACCATTCTTGCTTTAGGTGATATTTTAATGAACTGTGCTGGATTCAATAAAAAAACAAATTATGCCAGGCAGCAGCAAGGTTTTATAAACACACAGCAAGTTGTTTTTAAAAATATTTTTAAATTTATTGAATCAAAGCTGCGTATTTCAAAAGGGAGAACAAATAACAATAATTAACTTTACACAAACCAAAAATGCAAAGATAAACAGGAAGTTTAATGAACTTCACATTTAATCTCACATTTGTATTGCCCAACTAAGCCTCACTCGACTGGTCTGCACAAATGCATATATTCACAATCTCACAAGTATGAACAGCAAGGAGATGAGTTCTCCATTTTAAAGGCTAAACAAATACAAAATTAAAAAATTATCAAACAAAATAATTGAAAATATTAACAATAGTCCAAACTGTCTTAATCATTTCAGACTGGTAAGCAGAGGGTGGGTGTGAGGGAATGGAAGTTGGGCATTCACGGGATTCTGCCATATCAAACAAAAAGGACATCACGGCAAATGGTAGTACCTGAAGAGGCAATCTCACCAATTCCCCACACTCTCAGTCTACCTTCAACCATCTGCAAACTGATGGAAAATCTTATCCACAGTGAGATCAAGTAGCACTTATTCAGCATTAGCCAGCTAACCTATGCTCCGTTTGGGTTCTGCCAACACTAGCAAGCTCCATACCTAATTACAGCCTTAGGCCCAACATGAATAAAAAAAGATGAATTCCAAGAGTGAGATAAGAGTGACTGCCATTGACATTGGGGTAGGATTTGACTGAGAGTGCCTCAAGGAGCCTTCGTAACATTAAAGACAATTGAAATCAGATTGAAGACTCTGCATTGACTACAATCATAACGAATCAAGGAAGATGGCTGTGGTTGCTTGATGCTGATCATTTCAGCTGCATGACTCACCACAAGGCTTTCTCAGGACAACATCCCAGATTAAATTCTTCTCAACTTCTTCATTAATGATTTTCCCTACATCAGAACTAAGGATGTTCACTGAAATTACAAAGTGTTTGACTTCATTTATAGCACTGCAAACACTGAAGCAGTAATGCCTGAACACAGCAAAATCCATTAACAGAGATAGTAGGAACTGCAGATGCTGGAGAAATTCTGAGATAACAATGTTGGGTCTAGGCCTGAAACGTCAGCTTTCCTGCTCCTCTGATGCTGCTTGGCCTGCTGTATCCAGCTCTACACCTTGTTATCTCAAAAATCCATTAACATTCAGTCTTAGACAAATGCGTGGTGCAAACATTATCATAAGCATTCCTCTCCAAATGCAGCAAGGTGTGGACAATATCCAAGTCTGGTTTGACAGGTGACAAGTATCTTTGGTGCCACACAAATGCCAGGCAATGACCATCATCAACAAAAGAGAATCTAATCATTATCACTTGATATTTAATGGCATTGCTATCACTGAATCTCCCATTACCAACATCCTGGGGTTACCACTGACCAGAAATTGAATTGGTCTAGCATATGGTCTACCAAGTCACTCACTATCTGACCTGGAAATATATTGCAGCTCCCTCAGTGTTGCTGGGTCTTAATCCTGAAACTCCACCCCCAACACCATTTTGAATCGGCCTATAGAAAATTGACTGCAGTGATTCAAGAAGACCGTTCACTACCTCAAGGATAGCTAGGGTTGGTCAATAAATGCTGGCCAAGAGCAACACCCACGTCCCATGAATGAATTAAAGTGTACTTGACACTTAAGCGTAAGGTGATGACCATCTCCAAATGAGAGAATTTAAGCATCACCCCTTGATGTTAATTGGCATTATCATTGATGAGGCCCCCACCGTCAACATCCAGGGGTTACAATGACCACAATCCTAACTAGACCAAATAATACTGTAGTTAGAGGTATGGGTCAGATACTGTGAATTTTGCAGTGCATAATTCACCCCAGACTCCCCAAAGCTGGTTTGTTATTGAACATGCTGAAATCAAGAGTATGGTGGAATATTCTCCACCGGCCTGGATGACTGCGCATTTTTAAAAAAATCAAGAATCTTACATCGTCCATCACTTTAAATATTCATTCAATCCACCACTTACCAAGACCTTTACCCATTTAGAAGAACAAGGGCAGCAGGTAGAGTTGAATACCATATATTTCCATGTTCCCTTCCAAGACACACACCACCCTGACTTTGTACTATCTTGCTGTTCCTTCACTGTGTTGATTACCCCAGTTAATCAGCCAATAGATGAATGGGTACAGTTAATAATTATAAGTTGATGCACAGAAGAGTGTTGTACACAGAGACTAGAAATGATTGCCTTCATTTTTATGAAAGTTTTCTTCAGTTCCAGATATTCAAGAATGTTAAAAAGTACATGTTTTTCAGTAATCTCCATATTTATTTTAAGCATCTTTGAATAACTTGTGGCCATATGCTTACCTATTTATTTAAGAAAGGCTGTAAGGAGAAGCCTGCAAGTATAGACCTGTGAGTTTGACATCGGTGGTGGGTAAGTAGTTGAAGGTGATTATGAAAGATAGGATTTACATGCATTTGGAGAATCAAGGCATGATTAGGGATAGTTCACATGGTTTTTTGTGAGGGAAATCGTGTCTCACAAACTTGATTGAGTTTTTGAAGGAAGTAACCAAAAGGATTGATGAGGGCAGAATGGTCGCCGTTGTTTACTTGGACTTTAGTAAAACCTTTGATAAGGTTCTGCATGGTAGACTAATTGGTAAAGTTAGATCACAGTGGATACAAAATTGACTTGACAGTAGGAGACAGCGGGTGGTGATGAAGGGTCCGTATTCAGATTGGAGGCCTGTGACCAGTGGTATTTCACTGAGACTAGTACTGGGTCTACTTTTGTTTGTCATTCATATAAATGATTAGGATGAGAATATAGGAGGCATGGTTAGTAAGTTTGCAGATAACACACAAATTGGTGGTATAGAGGACCATGAAGAAGATTATCTAAGATTACAAAAAGATTGGGTCAATGGGCAGAAGAGTGGCAGATGGAGTTTAATTTGGATAAATGTGAGGTTTTGCATTTTGGTAAAACAAACAGGGGCAGGGCTTATACAATTAAAAGTGGGGCCCTGGGTAGTGTTGTAGAACAGAAAGATCTAGATGTTCATGTACATAATTCTTTGAAATTTACATTACAGGTAGACAGAGTGGTGAAGAATGTGTTTAGAATGCTTGCCATCAATGCTCAGACCTGTGACAATGGGAGTTGGGATGCCATGTTGAGGTTGGTGAGGCCTCTTCTGGAGTACAATGTGTCGTTCTAGTTCCCCTGCTATCAGAAGGATATTATTAAACTGCAGAGGGTTCAGAAAAGATTTACCAGGATATTATTGGGAATGAACGGTTTGAGTTATCAGGAGAGTCTGGATAGGCTGGGACTTTTTTCACTGGGGCGTAGGAGGTTGAGGGGTGACCTTACAGAAGTTTATAAAATCATGAGGGCATAGTAAGGTGAATAACAAACCTTTATGGTGGGGACTTCAAAATTACGAGGCATATTTTTAAGGTGAGAGAAGAAAAATTTAAAAAGAATGCGAGAGACAAATTTCTTTTTTACACAGAGAGTAGTTCATGTGTGCAATGAACTACCAGAGGAAGGGGGTGGAAGCAGGTACAGTTACAACATTTAAAAGTCAATTAGTTAAGTACATGTATAAGAAGGTTTGGAGGGATATGGGACAAATGCAGGCAAGTGGGACTCATTTAGTTTGGGAACTTTGTCAGCATGGACTGGTTGGACTGAAGGGTCTGCTTCTGTGCTGTATGACTCTAAGACTCTTATAATAAGTCAGGAATGTTTAATACCTCCAAGAATAAACTGTTGTTATGAATTTTGTCCTGTCGACAGCAACTATGGTAGAAAGCAATCTCCTCTGAGACCTCTATCAATGTATCCTTACACCAGCCATCAATTTGGTGCATGAAGGCACACTAGGGAATATTATCCTCCCCTCTCTCTCTGATCTTCACCTCCCCAGAAGCTTTGGTTTTGCACTATCCTTACAATGATGAGTCTAAGGTTATGAACTCAATAATAAGGTGAATCAATTCTGTATCACTATGTGGCATCGTATATAAGCACTTCAATAGACTATTGCATTGTATTATCTAGTGAGCTGAATCTTCTCTCTCAACCACTTTTTGATCATGCTGTTGATGCCTAAAGTTACTGACAGTATGAGTATGAAAACAGTTTCTTCATTCTCTGGCCTTTACTACAGAATTTATTGCAAGCTGCAAACAGATATTTGGATGGTATTGTGAATTTGTTTTATGATGACAGCAAGTATATTATACCCTGTTATTTGAAATAAATATTCTTCAGAGGCATAAGATAAGCCATAATGCACAAATATATGTTTAAAATTTGTGATTTTCGAGAGGTCACAAATGTTAAATGCCAATGGAGGTTAAAGAAGTTTAAGATACAGAGAAAGACAATGAAGTTTTAAGGCAAAGAGAACTAGAAACTTAGAATGACACATCTCATTCCACAGACCATATGCAATGTATGTTATCATTAAATATACCACCATTTAATTCTTGGAAAATGTTCTGCATAAATATTATGTGATACATAAAGTTAATCAAGGAAAATTTCCAGAATATTCATTACTCTATCTCCATTTGAATGATTTTCTTTCTTCTACTGCATTATCAACCTTTTCGACCTTGGAACCGACATGTTCCTTGAGGCATTTAAATATCTCTGTTGCTAGAACTAACCCTATGTGGTCCAAAACCATTCCAACCTGATATTTATTTGGCTACTTCTAAAGGAGCCAACATCACATCAGTTGCTGAAAGTAAAAACTTCCATAAAATAGATACTCAGTAAGTAAGCTTAAAAAGGGAGCTGAATTTTACCAGAAGTCAGCTAAGTGTAAATTTTGGAGAGTTTCCTGGAGGATTTCTCTCTGTGAGCCCTGGTGAATTTTCTCACACTAACTTCTGAAACACATTAGCTCTGAATTAGCTCTGCACCATCCATCTATGATGCCCCACTTTTTGCATCTTCCTCCTTGCCAGAGGTGTAAGTATTTAGGACTGATAGCATCGCCCACTATTCCTGGTGAAGGAGTCATGCACCAGGTGAAGTGCTGCCAGCCAGGAGTTGCCCTTCACAGTGCATGCAATGGGAAGGATATCAAAAATGCATGCTTCTCATGGCACATAGATGGCATAGCCGACACATCATTACAATGACAACTGCACATTAGTAAATGTATTACGATTTAAAAAACAAGCTGCACAGCTTTCTGATTTTAACAACATCCCATCTTAGATCCGCAATGCCCAGTGTAGCCTAACATCATCTCGTTGTTCAATGCAAGATCTCACATATTGGAAAAAAACTTTAAACAGTTGAAAACATTCACTATTATTCAGCAACAGCAAAATAGAAGGGGGAGAAAGAAAACGAAGAAAAACTGCTTTTCCTGTTGGGAACAGACCGGGATGGCTTTCCTTTTAAGTAGCAATGGGTTTAGTCAATGAGAAATTAGTACACCTAGCTCACATCTATTGGAACCAGCTGTCAATAAGTTGTGTCCGGCTTGTGCCTGACTCTGCAGTGCTCTATCATGCCGAAGGCAATGTTTCTCCGGCTCAATGTCCTCATCTTCTTCCTTGGGTGACGGCTGCTGCTCATCTCAGCTCTTCAGAGTCCATCACGAGCCTCGTTGCCAACTCCAGTTGTGCAGTGCACAGTATACTAGGAATATGCAGCACACTCTGTCTGGCTGCACTACAAGCCCTCTCCAAACTAATCCAGGCATCAGAACCTCACTTTTAGGAGTCTTAGTGTCTACTCCACCATGGTTCCGATTGAGAAATGAGCTACATTCAGCCTTAATCAGGGGGTTGCCTCACCGAGTCATCATCTTGTCTCCCAGTGACCATCTTCAGGGGGAGGCAGTTCAGCATCTGCTGGATGTTGCTGTTGGTCCTGGGTTTGCTGATGCATCTGTTTCTCCTCACTTTTTCCAAACCTTCGTAACACCACACAGAAGCGATAATAATCACCGTCATTCAAGGATTCAGTAGCTATGCTTCCAATGAACTTGTGTTGGGAATATAAGAAACAGAATTAATTAAAAAAAAAAGGCCCTTAATAATGTGAAGTGTCAGCATTGGTACAACAAACAATTGACAGTTGAGGAAACACCTCTGTATAGTGGATAATGGTGCATTCTGTTAAGGGGAGCTCTGGAATGCTTCTACGTAGTCCTTTGATACTGGGACCTTACTCCATTGAATGCAGCAAAAACTATATTGTGCAAAGGCAGTAGAAGGTTGCAACTACTATATGATTACTGATACCTTGCCCACCCACCCTGCACATTGCCTACGAAAGACAGCATTGCATGCAATAGCATGTTGGTGAATACTTACAGTTCAATGTGAGAGGAAATCAGCTCCGTGCCTTTGTGCAGCTGATGAAACCTTGCATCATATTTGTGAACTGTGGCCAGCAAGTGCCACTTTTAGGGTCACCTGTGATTACTTCTGCTTCACAGAGCTGACTTTGTTGAATTTATAATGACCAAAAGCATGGTCAAGATTACTTGTCACCACAACTTACATTCAACACAGTTGGATATTTCATGCATTTCCCATGCAGGTTACTGTGATTACAGATAACTTCAACTTGTACTGTGAAAGTAGCTGATTAATGCATTTGCCCCTGGGAGAGCCTTACATCATTTACAAGTGGAGACTGTGTGATCAGGCAGAAAAAAACACTTACACCACCCACTCTGGAATTGGTTGTAGCTATTTACTATTTCCAGTGAACATTGACCATTCACACAAGTATGGAAGTTGACACAGGTCACTTTTGCCACAATGAGTCGCAGGCTCAGCCCGGTCATCAACTGGTACCACTGAAGCTCCATGTCCCTTTCTTCCTTGCACTCCCTATCAAATCCTTTAGAACTGAGCTTACACAAGTTCCCACACACCACTTTGAATGACAACTTTATATCCCAACATCACCCTGCGAGATTTGTTGTTGTGCTCTACTATGACCTCATTGATGCTAGGATGGTTGTGACCATCAATGGCTCCTGCCCCTGCAGTTACTGATAGCCTCCAATGCACAGTTGTTTCCTCTGAAAGGGATAGTTTAACCCTTTATTTATCTTAGACCAGGCAAAGCCCAAGTTTCTTCGTTAAAACATTTATTTGTGCATGCATGGGAGCTGTGCACTTTAAGAAAATGGTGTACAGTTCAAATTTTATAGCAAGAACATGGTTTCATAGATAACAAGGTGTAGAGCTGGATGAACACAGCAGGCCAAGCAGCATCATAGGAGCAGAAAGGCTGACGTTTCGGGCCCAGACCCTTCATCAGAAATGGGGGAGGGGAAGGGGGTTCTGAAATAAATAGGGAGAGAGGGGGAGGCGGATAGAAGACGGATAGAGGAGAAAATAGATGGAGAGGAGACAGACAGATCAAAGAGGCGGGGATGGAGCCAGTAAAGGTGAGTGTAGGTGGGGAGTTAGGGAAGGGATAGGTCAGTCCAGGGAGGACGGACAGGTCAAGGGGGCGGGATGAGGTTAGTAGGTAGGAGGTGGGGGTGGGGCTTGAGGTGGGAGGAGGGGATAGGTGGGAGGAAGAACAGGCTAGGGAGGCGGAGACAAGCTGGGCTGGTTTTGGGATGCGGTAGTGGGAGGGGAGATTTTGAAGCTTGTGAAGTCCACATTGATACCATTAGGCTGCAGGGTTCCCAAGCGAAATATGAGTTGCTGTTCCTGCAACCTTCGGGTGGCATCGTTGTGGCACTGCAGGAGGCCCAGTATGGACATGTCGTCTGAGGAATGGGAGGGGGAGTTGAAATGGTTCGCGACTGGGAGGTGCAGTTGTTTAGTGCGAACTGAGCGTAGGTGTTCTGCAAAGCGGTCCCCCAGCCTCCGCTTGGTTTCCCCGATGTAGAGGAGGCCACAATGGGAACAGCGGATACAGTATACCACATTAGCAAATGTGCAGGTGAACATCTGCTTGATGTGGAAAGTCATCTTGGAGCCTAGGGTGTGGGTGAAGGGGGAGGTGTAGGGGCAGGTGTAGCACTTCCTGCGGTTGCAGGGAAAAGTGCTGGGTGTGGTGGGGCTAGAGGGGAGTGTGGAGTGGGCAAGGGAGTCATGGAAAGAGTGGTCCCTCCGGAAATGGTTTCATACTGTTTTTACAGGTAAGTTTCCAATCACAGGTTACACAGTTACGTACCCATATCACCACGCAAAAATCATATTTCATAGTTTACATTCCAATTTAGTACACATGACTGTATCATCCAATCACATTTAAACTAATTCATGCGATTATACTATCAAATCATAACATTATACATTCATATCTTGAACTTTTAATAATTGAAATAATTGAAATTGTGATGAATAGATGGGTAGAGTAAATAGAGCTTACTGTGTTTACCTACATACATACTTTAATACATACTTTGTAATTACCAGTAAACCTACACTGTTTTTTTTACTTTTATTTCCCTTCTATTGCCTATTCTATTTTCCCTTTCACTCCCTTCACAATTATTGTCCCTCCTGCATCCCAGCATGCTGCCTCCAATCTGCAGAATTCACTTCACCAACTCCCCTACCTCATATGCCCTCTTGACTTTCACTGAGCCCTTGGGTTGACCTGTGGCCCACTCCCCTGACTCACCTGGAGAGTTAGTTCCAACTGATGTCTGACCAGACTCTTGATGATCTGCAGCACACTGACTGACTCACTCAATTAGTCACGCAACTGGTTGAACTGGACTTGCAGGATTGACCATGTCCTACCTTATATTGACGCACAGGCAGTGTGTTTGCCATTTACGCTGCTGGCACATTTTGCAGGTATAACATTGAAGTACCATAGTACCATATACCAACAAGTCGACCCCCTTGACTGATCACCGCAGATAACCATGAGTAGCTACCTGACTTTGTGTCTGTGCCAAAAGACAAGGTTAAACAGAAGAACTGTGAACCTTCGAGCTCTGACTGAGGGGAAAGTCCAAAAAGGCAAGGCAAGGCAAATGAGAGATGCTATGAGCATCAAAGAAAGCACAAAATGAATGAGCACTGAGGTTGCAAGCGAGGAACCCTGAGATACAACCAGATCAAATCCATGAGTTAGGTACTTGTCCATGTGTGCAAAAGATCCTAACAGCAGTATTGCAATAAGGGTGTCTGTGTGTTGCAAAGTGCAGCATTGAAGTGCAGAAATATATTGTAAGTGGGGTGGAGATGTGCCATGAGCATGTGGTGAGGCTGGTATATGTCCAATGCCAGCTTCCATGCTCAGGGAGTGTTGCCGATCACCTGCCTTGGAACATGCCCTGAGATGTTGGGACAGCCATCCAAGAGGAGCAAGGGGCAAACTGGAGTCAGCAGGTACTTCCTGTCAGGAATTGCCAACATCTAGTTTCTATCCAACTTGTAGGAGAATTGGAAATTGTATATCCTTAAGGTGAGATTAGGTGATAATAACAAGCTAATAGATGCAAATAAATGTCTCACTAGCAAGAGTCTCACTTCGACATTCTTGGAGAATGGGAATTTTATTTCAATCAAGAATCATATTTTTGCCAACTTCACCCTCTTTTCTCAAGAGACTCCCCACTGCTCAAATTGTTCAGGAGCTGGAAATATTCCACCCGGAGAATCAGAGAGAAAATAAAACAGGAATAAACTAGAGTACAGGCCTGGAGTAAAAGAACAGTGGAAAAAGTATATCAGAGTATGCAAATACCTTTGAGAATCCCCATTCCTCAAGGAAGGCTTGATATTGCTTGTAGACAAAAGAGAGAGGAATGTAACCTTTAAGGTAGAAGTTTGGGCTTCTGTCTTAATTTGAAAGTGAAATAATTCAACTTTTCAATAATCCCCTGCAAGGCAAAAAAAAATTGATTCTGAATCAAAAAATTAACTGTTTCAAACATACATACTTTGAGACGTGCTTGATTCCATTTTGATTCAAGAATTAATTGTTTTCTGTGTACAGTAATATTATAGCTTGAAAGTTGTAATGAATTCTTAGCAGAAGGCAAAAATAGCTATTGAAATAATTGAAATTGTGATGAGTAGATGGGTAGAGTAAATAGTACTTACTGTGTTTGCCTACATGGTTTTTGGTTGTAAAATACTTTCAAAGATATAAGGTAACACATAAAGGCATCGTCTTTCTTTCACGTACATGATTTAGCCACGCTTCTTACATTTCATTTCTAGACTGAAATTGAAATTCAAGATTTTAAAAATTAATTCAAAGCTATTGTCAATGCTTCTAGTGTTCCAGGAAAATACTATTAGTTGCCCTACATTGCTGTGTGAGTCAACAACAAGGAGAGATTATAATGGTTCCCCTGTCACACACAGAGATTGGACTCTCAATCAATTGTAGCAGTTTACAATCAATTTTGAATGGAAAAATTTTCTACTGTGTGAATCATGAATTTTTTTTATTAAAAATCAGCATGAGTTCACTTAAAGTTAAAAATTAGGTTAGCGGTGAGATGATAACCCAACAAAAAAATCCGACTTCATTCTGCAGTGAGGGTCAGGTTCTCCAAGCTTAGCGAAGGAAAGGTGGGTGTTGGGTGGGGGGAGGTGCCTGGGGAAGGTAGGGAGTAGGGAGAGGGGTGAGTCTCCAAGTCTGGGGAAGGAAGGATGGGGTCGGGTGAAATTCTCCACACCCAGTGAAGGAAGGGTATGGGGGTGGGAGTCTTCAAGTCTGGGGAAGGAGGGGAGATCTCCAAGCCTGGAGAAGGGAGGGGTTTGTGGGGGTGACTCCAAGCCTGGGGAAGGGATTGGGGAAGGTATGCAGCTGGAGACTTTGGGATGCTGGTTTGAATTCAGATACAGGCTCAATCTATTACCTTTCCGGCAGACCTGAGGGAGTAAGCGTGACTTTTTGCACAGTCTCGACTCACAGAATTACAGGAATAAAATTTGGTGAAGAATTGGAAGAATGGAGTGAATTGCAATGATTGTGGTTCTGAGACATTAATTAGTGGTAGACCTTTTGTTTAAACTTTTTTATTCACAATACATTGCTACTTTTTTCTCAGCTTGGCTCTTTTCCCAATTTGCTGCAATGTCTGGTTTTCTTGGCCAGTAGCGTAGCCTGGACCTTGGTCAAGACCACGATCTGGGTTATGGTGACTACTGCTGAATTCCTGGCAAGATGCATGTTGTGGGGCTGCTCAACCAGGCTGCAGGATCTTGCTGTCAGGTACCCTCAAACAGCAGCTGGTAAATGGGGGCTGTTAGGATGGAGGTCCAGGGTTTGACCCAGTGACAGTGAAGGAACAGTGATCCAGTTCCAAGTCAGGATGGTGCATGACTTGGGAAGGAACTTGAAGGTGGCAGCAGCCAATTGAAATGGAAAGGGTTAGGGAAACTAATGGAGAAATTTCTGAAAATCCATTGGAAGATTTGTTAATATCATAACTGTAGGAAGCTACATATGATGTCTATTTACACACATTTAACAGCTGTGATCACTTTTAAATCCTTGACAGCTGTTGTATGATCATCTAGGAGCCAAAATTTGTTCCAGATTGCACCGTTTGATTTTCATTCATGCCTCTCCTGTTTTGAGCATTTTAGAGCATAATTGGACACTCAATCTTTTTTTTCTGGTAGGGATGAAGAAACTATTGGCTGGATTCTATTTTGCTTAGGAACGACTTAGAAGATTTTCAAGTTGAAAACAGGATTAATGGAAAGAATCAATTGCTCATGTCTTTCTACTTCCCTGTGGTCTAAATAACAAAAGTTGCTTTGATTGCTTAAGCAGTATAAAATATATATTTATCAGCATGTTTCCTATGACATTGTTCACAATAATGTTTATACTTGAAAATCTGAGCTTCTCCCAATAGCCTGTAGTTGACATTGACATTGACAGCTTTGCTCAGAGTTGAGGTTCAATTGTGCCAATCCTGTGATTTAAATTTTAGCAGTATGCACTATTCCCCAGCATCCAGCAGTAATATTTTGTCAGCTCAAATGCTTCTCCTTAGCTTCTAACAGTGTTTCTTTGGTAATTTTCCAAAGTATTTGAAGAAAGGCTATATCAAAAGATGTAATCTCCTTTAATCAGGCAAAATATGCTTGAGAGATTCTTTTATAAATAACTCTGTTTGCAAATATAATTGAGAAAGCAAAACCAAAGCCCGATTCTGAAAGTGAACCTGTAGCAGGTTTTTGCTTTTTTAAGCTGATTAGAAAAGCCAAATCAAGGCTCTGTGCCTTACAGTACTATAATTCCTCTATTTTTGAGGATGATTGGCAATTTACTACCAACTAAATTGACTGCTTTGTCCTGAATAGTGCTTAGTTTCTTGAGTGTTACCATATTTTTGGTCTTCCAGCAAAGTGGAGAGTATTCCATCACACTCCAGATTCTGACTTACGCCTTAACATCCTCAACATCATCAAGGACACCAGGATAGAAGAGGACGAGATGATGATATTCTTCGACATAACAGCACTATTTACATCCATAAACAATGACCTAGTCAAAGAGACAAGTGCCACACTGCTGGATGAATCAAGTAAGCAGGCAACCCAGGACACCAACAATATCAATGAGGACACCACCATGAAACTACTAGATCTGTGCCTCACAACCCACTTCACCTTCAATGACAACATATACAAACAAATCAAAGGAACACCAAAGAGGTTCCCAATATCAGGACTGATTGCAGAAGCAGTAATGCAAAGGTTGGAATGGATAGCGCTCCCCACTAAATAACCTAAACTTTGGGTTGGATATGTAGATGACACCTTCAAGATTATTAAACGACAACTAGAAGAAACCCACCAATACATAAACAACATCCTTACCGAGATAAAATTCACAAAAGAAGAAGTGAACAACAACTGACTACCCTTCCTGGACATAATGGTAGAATGCAAAAACAACGGGGAACTCCAGACTACTGTATATAGAAAGACCGCACATATGGACCAGATACTCAATTACGTTGCAACCACCCCAACACCCATAAACGGAGCTGCATCAGAACACTATTTAAACGAACTACAACTCATTGCAGCAACCTGGAACTACACAAAGCAAAACGGGAACACTTGTACAGAGCATTCAAAAGAAATGGATACCCAAAAAGCACAATCTGCCATTATGTCCAAGACAGACCACAACAGGAAGACACAACAAAACCAGAATCATGAGTCACCCTACCGTACATCAGGGACATTTCAGAGAAGACCACAAGACTACTCAGACCCCTAGGTATCAGAGTAGCCCACAAACTAACAATCACCCTAAGACAGCTACTGATTAATGGATCCCATAACCAAAACCAGCAAAACGGCTAAAATACAAAATACCACACAAGGACTGTGAGAAACACTACACAGGCCAAACCAGAAGAAAATTGACAATACAGATACATGAACACCAACTAGCCACCAAGAGACACAATCAATTCTCACTTGTCTCACTATGCATGGACAAAAAAGACACAAATTCGACTGGGACAACACATCATAATCACACAAGCCAAATAGAGACACGCCAGAGAATTCCGAGAGGCCTGGTATTCCAACCGGAACTCCATCAACAAGCACATGGAATTACATCCTGTGTACAAACCACTGAGAAACAGAACTGGAAGTAATACCAACCATCCCAGCAAACCAAGGCATATAAATAACAAGCGCGACAGAACACTGATACTTCACTGGAGGCGCACTGACGATGTTACCTAGCAACCAAACACATCAGCTCAGCGAGCATATCTACAACCTCATCCACAACCCAAGCTACAAATCTTCTCAAAAGTTTTTGACTTATGCCCTGTGGGTAGTGAAATTGGCTTCTGGGCATTGGGCATAATGCATTAATAGCAGATAACCAGTGTGCTTTAGTGTGAATAGCCTTATGCTACCCTATAATTGAGTTTCTGGTCAAGGCTTAATGATGACGAAGTTCAGCAACTGTAATACCATGAACATCAAGTAGAGGTGGCATGATGCTCGTTTGATGGAGATGGTCATACTTGAGTGGCATGAATATTAATTACTTGTCACTTACCAGCCAAAGCCTGGTTGTTGTCCATATAATGCTGCAAGAGGGCACGGAATGCTTCATCATTAGAAGAATTGTGGATGCAACTTTTTATTATTCATTTGAGGGATGTAGGCATCACTGGCTGGGCTACATTTATTTCCCCCCACACCCACTAAATGCTGTTAGGAAAATAATGATAAACTGCCTTCTTGGATGGCTGCAATCCATAAAGAGAAGGCCATAGTGCAATGGGGAGGGGTTTCATAGATTTTGACCAAGCAATAGTGAAGATTTGGCAATCATCACAATGATAAGTAGCTTAGATGATAACTTAAAAGTGTTTATGTTCCATGCATCTGCTATACCTGTACTTCTGGGTAGTAGGGTTCGTGGGTTTGGAAAGTGCTGTTCAGATGCCTTTGAGTTATTGGAGTGCATCTCGTAGATGGTACACACTGCTGACACTGTGCATTTTTAGTGAAGGTGGTAGTTTGGGTACCAAATCAGTCAGCTGGTTTTTGCTGGATGGTGACAAACATCTTGATTATTGTTGAAGCTGTGCTCATCCTGCTAATTGGACAGCATTCATCACTTTCCTGTAGACTGGGAGTCAGAAAGTGAATTACTTTAAACAAAAATCTTTCAAGGAAGGCTTGCACCTCTGACTCAGCAAGCATTTATTGCCAGTCCCTAGTTGCCCTTGAGAAGGTGCTGGTGGTAAGTAGTCTTCCTGAACCACTGCAGGTGGTTCAAGAAGCACCTAGAACACTACCTTGAGGGACTTCTGCAGTGATGTCCTGAGCTGAGATGATTGGTCTCCAACAACCACAACCAACTACCTTTGTGCAATATATGACTCTAACCACTGAAGAGTTAACCCCGATTCCCATTGACTTACATTTCACTAGGATTCCTCGATGACGTGTTTTATCAAATACTCTCTCAATGTCAAGAGAGTGTCCCAGAATTATGTTGCTGTTTCTTCAGTTACTTTACTAACATAATTGTATATTTGAGAATACATTTTCATGTTAAAATCTAGCTTCAAAATCTCACTCAATTGCAGGTTTCTAAAATAGAACCATAACTACAAATTTAAGTATAAATGAGGCCAGTAATTTTTGGAAGATAAATTAGAGGGATACTTAAGTGGCCCATTGATCTGATCAAGCCCAAGTTAATCAAATGGAAGTTAGCTTTATTATCTCAGAGTAAACTTAATTATTTCAGAAATTCTGAAATCAACATCCAAGGTTTGAAGACTAAATTGAGCACCTTTTCTCAACATCAAGAAGGTGATGTTTTCACTCTCTACCTATTTTGTCTTCTCACTTGCCATTATTTCAGACACACCGGGGTTGGGGGGTTGGGGGGGTTGGTGGGGTTGGTGGTGGAGGGAATTTTCCCCTTAGTGTCCAATATCAGACATATTCTACTTTGGGACATTTCTATTAAATAATCCCAAGTGTGCTAAAAATTACACCAGAAACCATTTTTCATATCATTAGTAAGGCTCATCTGTGCTCGCTAGAATCTGCAATTATACATACACAGGGCCTTGTTCTTTGTCGGCAGATGGAATGTATCCAGACATATTCAGTGAGGAACAAAGCATTGGAGAGAGCAATCCCTTCTGCATTTGCTTGGCAATACCCTGACCAATAAGAGATGATTTGCCTGGTTTAAAATGAGTCAGTTAACTGGGCAGTTAACACTCCCAGATTTATCTCTGTGCCAACTAATGTCCAATCAATCAGCATGTTTTTCTATGTTGTATAAATTGTTCTGTTCTTTCTACAATTGGTGTTTTCGCATTTCAGTCCTGACACATACAAGACAATAATTTTTGACTTCAGGTCTCTCCATACCATTGTTTAAAATGATACCAGTGAGAAGAAATTATTATGAGGGAACATTTAAAATACTAGGATTACTTCCAGTGGAGCAATAAACGTGCAACTATATAAGAGATTTTAAAATTGATCATGAATAGGGGAACAAATTATTTGTTATGGTTGAAGAATTGGTGGTGAAATTCATCAATTAAAATTTGTCATTAAGAGAATAAGGAGTAAAGTCAGGAGAAATGCGTTTATTTAAATGTTTGGTCGAGCATGAATGCTTTGTCAATTTAAGTAGTTGAGGTAGAAACCATTGCATGCTTGCAGGGAATAGACAAATATTTGAAATAGAAAGTTACAGGGGTGTGGCAATAGGATATGTTTTGGATTGTGCTCACAATGAGCTGATCCGTACATGATTGAATAAATGACCTCCTTCTGTGCTCAGGGTTGGGAAAAACTGACCATCAAATATTGTTGATTCTTGAATCCTAACTTCCTTTGTTGAGCACAGAGAAATTCTTTTCCAGAAGTCAAAGAGCATTCATATTCTAGTAATCCTCCTGCCTGCAGCAAAGTGTTAACTACTCTTGAAAGGGTGAAAACCTAAGGAGATATTTTATAACATTTACACAGTAAGTGGTTTGTGAGAACATCAGTTTAATTTTTATTTTCTGAAAATTATTTAAAAATGAATATCCTTTGACAATGATGAATATGCATATTATGAGTCTGATATTTTACCACCTATTTAATATTTCATTTTGAGAAGACAAATTTCAAGTAACATTTTGCATTACGCATAAAACAAATAATGCAGAGAAAGGCACTGCATGGTTCTGACCAAGTCTTTGACCCTTACAGCTACTCTGTCTAATGATTATGAATGCATTAGCAGAGTCATGGACTAAAAGATCAAGGTGGCTTGAAAAGGTGGAGTAAATTTGTTTGATGTAGACCACTCTTTTTTTTAAAAAGAGTCTTTAAGATATTTTGTTTAATCACTGGTCCTTTGAGAACCCAAGTTGGTAAATAGCATTTTTTTATATTAAGAACATGAACAGATGTTATGTCTTAAGAGATTCAGAAGGATTTAGGGTAAATGAAGCTTTCATCTGTGCCCTCGGGAACCATTTGCTCAAAGGGATGCGTACTACACAGCACTGTATCTGTCAGTTTGTGTCATGTCAGACACACTGACTACAGCAAGCCACACGGTTGGTTGACATCCTCTGAAATCAGACTGCTTTACTTAGTTGATGATGCTTGTTACAGATGGATTTCATTCAGAAACATTCCATGGATTTGTCAGACTAGAATGATAATACCATTGTGATGCACAGACATGTCGATGACCTTTTGAAATGACTGGCTTTTTTAATATTGCTTGTCTTTATTTTTAGCAGCTGGGAAGTTTAAGTGCTACAAATCATGACTATTTTGGTGAACAATGCACTATTTTACTGTCTGCGTCACAATCTTATGCTTCCTGAATCAGCTATGTTTCATGTATTATAGTGAAGTAGTGAGAACTGCATTAAAATTGCATTATTGATAAAGCAACACGCTGATATTACTTTTAGGCATGACTAATGGTGGCTTTAAACAATAAGTGAGTTGTTTACACTTTGAGCTGGAGAAAACATGGATTTTAATTGGATCCATGCTTACATCTGGGAACCTAATTATTGCTTTAATACTGGTGTATTCTGCTCTGGGAAAAATGTAGGAGCTAGCCACATGATTGGCCTTCGAATACAGAACCGCATTTGTTTTTCAGTAGTTACATGGGTATAATGTGCTCATCACTTTAATCTTTATTTTCCCATTGGTTTAAACGTTACTACATCCTTTCAAACACCATTTTGCAAAAAGCGCAAATGGAGCATTCTCTCGTTTTCTGCACTTTAATACTTTAAACATTTTGTAACTGTTAAATTTTTTTTGTGCAGCATTGAATTACATCAAATTTCACAACAGCATGTTCTCGACAATAAAATCTCTTCACTTAACCAGTTCAGTGCTGAAAATTCTGAGCTCAAATGATTTATAACAAACGTATGTATACATTGGCAGTTTTGCCATGACATTTGTCCTTATTTATTCAAAGGAGTGTGTATTGATGCTGATCATGACAATGAAACTACTGCATTACCAACTGCACCTGAGTAATCAAGAGTAAAGATGTGTTTAAATATTTATTCTTATTGAAACATATACTTCTTGTCTTGATGCTGAGGATAAACTCATACCATCTGTAGTGATATTTGAATCCTTATAAACAAATGTAAAGATATTTTACATGTGGAACTCCATTTCATCACATCTTTTTAACAAAAACTAACAATTTTTAAATTACTCCACAATTCATTTGTTCATTCTTATCTGTGTAAAATCTACATTTGCACTCTATTATACAGAATCCAGAGATTATTTTAACTGTTGTTTGGTAAAACAGGTGAAATTGTATAGAAAGAAAAACTGGAAGTAGTTCAACAGACAGCAGCCAATCTAATAACCACCTGTTTTACACTATTAGTAAATGGTAATATTACTGACTCTGGCTTTAACATGTGGCTGTGACTCTGACACATTTCGAATCTTTGTTGGACTGACAATTTTCATTCTGCTCAGTAATAATAAAAAGGCAAAATTTAAAGGTTTGATTAAGGCAAGACCTCATATTAAATAGTAGTAAATATGTATTGAAAATATAGGCAATAAGACTTTTTTGTCTCTCCTCAAAAGCTTTCATAGACACATGATTGTAATTTTCCATTTCTTCAGTCACCAAGGATTGTAAGCACACAAAGTAAAACTTAGTAACGTTAGCATCAGAAAGTACCCGCAGTAACAGAAGACGGACAAAATGGTAAAAAGTTCAATGATGATTGTGAGAACTTGGCAAAGATAATGGAATGTTAAAAATAAACAAATTCCTGCTAGTGAAACAAGTAAACAGAAATAATCAGATAGTTGTGAAGCTATAAGACGAGACTTAACAAGTACAAAATAAGATGCAACCTGAGCATTGGTATTTATGACAGTTTCACCTCCATATTGAGAACAATAAAAGTTCTTGTGTGGCAAAAGTAACCCACAGAAAAGAATATTTAAAAGTCATAAATAGCTATTTAGCTTCAAACTAGACTCCAGAGGCTGAATGCGACTGGTGTCCAGCTAACATTATTGGAGGTGGCGGCAGCGGAGGTGTTAATAACATGGCTTTTGAATGGAACACAGAAGTGTTCCCAACATCAGCCAATTTTTATGGAAGCTTTTCAGTTGGGTATGAGATGGGCCACGGTGGTAGTGGTGGTGGGTGGAGGCGGTCAGTCAAACATGTTAAGAAACCAGTCAGCTACAATTCTGAGTCTTAAAAAATTTACAAGGGGCAGAAGGGATCCATAGAGAATCAGAAGCTCATCAATTATCAGGATGTGAACTCATCAACAGTTGAGAGGTGTTGAGAGCTATTGAGAGCATCATAGGAAGATTAAGAAGCATTAAAACAAAGAATTCAAGGTACTACCAAGTGGGTGAACTCATTAGAGACAGCCTATGATAATAAGGTGCAACTCACATTGGTGGAGTTTGGGGATTGAGAGGCATTTGGATCTGAGCACAGCAATTAACAGCAGGTCTCATCAACTCAGATTTTGACTCCTCTAGGGAGGAGGGGAATGAGAGAGAGGAAGATGTTCAGGGAATAGAATTGCATCACCCAGAGAGGCAATAGGAAAAGTGAAACACGAGGACAGATATGGCCATAATTACTGGCTCATGGTTGTGGAAGGTGAAACCAGATTAAAAAGATCAGGGAGATTCTGCAACATGGAGATATCAGTGTACCAGTGTCCATGAAGGCAGCATTGTCCAGTGTTATAGGTGATGTTAAACTTTGTGCAATGCTGTCATATTATTTAAGGCCAGTGGACTGAGCTGGTCATTCATTGTCTGTGCCAGTGAGCCTTGGGACACAGGTAGTCTAGAAAGAACAGTTCAAATACAATATTTCTGCACTTCTGTTGTCTCACAACGCCATTTAATTGTGTTAGATACAAAACATTGATTTGATTAATTACTCCATCATCACCAGAGAAAGAAGTACATAGTAATGAGGTAACTGACAACTGGCGACTGTTGATCTCATTTGTGACCTGAAGCCATGTTTTCTTGAATGAAGCTTGCTGGCTTCTTCCTCCCACTGAATTGGCAAAGCACCTCCTGCTCTGTCTTTGATACCTGGAGGAGCACTTCTAGGGAGGCATTATGTACTTGAATGTCTCTCTACCTGATTGCATTCATTGTTTGTATTTAACCCCTCCTTCATCTCCCTTCCAGGTGTCTCTTTTGGTGATGCTTTAAACCTAAATGCAGCTTCCCTTTTCTGTATGACAGCAGCAGCCGGGACTACCTCCCGCTCCATTATTGACCGGCTCCAATGTTTCATGCCTATGTGTTCCCATTAATTAGACAAGAGTATCAACAGTTTCCTCCATGTCCACCACTTCCCACCTGAGCGGCCAGGTTCGCTAATTTGGCCCCAAAGTCAGTATGTCCTCCCACTTGGTAAAATTCAACCCCATTATTCTGACCATAATATAAAAAATTAAGCACTGCTATTGTTGTTCATGATACCTTCAGGGGCACCCCACTATGTCACAGCATGCAAATAACACACGGGGAAATGGAAAATCACTTTGCAGTTGATCGTTCTGGAATATGATACTGCATACTTCAATATCTCAAGAACTATCAAGGAACATTTCAAATTTATCTGTGATTTCCATTAAGTTGCAAGTACTGTGTCAAAGAAGTTATAAAATTATTAAAACTGATATTTTAAACATTTTGCAGCCTGCCATAGCATTTTTACATCACTAAATTGAACATAATTTTAATGGAAAATAATGTCATGTTTATGTTGATAGCCCTCTAAAAATGACCAATACAGAACAGAACTTTTCCAGGTTGAATTTTGATCTGTACTTAATTACCTAATCTCAATCAATAGTACCATTTAGAGCACTGCAATTTTCTTTGGTGTCCTTGATTTACAAACAAGTAATCCATTATGCATATGTATCTGCAATTAACACATAAAAGCACAGAATGAGTTAAGATAATTTACCACACAAAGTATTCCCCTTCTGCAAACCATGTACAACCTCCCAATAACAGTAAAGGTAGACCCAAAATTAAACTCTGCTGAGACATATTGAATGCCACGTTGTCAAAAATGAGAAATCCCTACATGGGCAACTCACAGAAATGTTACCAATGCCAGTACACATACTACAATATGCTTCAGTAACTTTACCTGGTGATAGTGGAGTATGAATCACATCAATGTTTTGTATTTAACACAACCACATGGTGTTATTACAGAAGTATGGAAACATTGAAACTGAACTGTTCTTTCTAGACTATCTGTGATCTGAGACTGTCTGACATTAAGGATCACAGTTGAAAATTTTCAAATTGCCTTTTATAAAACAGATTATGAGAGGAAATGAGCTATAGTTGTGCATTGCATAGTGGAAGATATTTTAAATGTTTTCTTAAAACTATTATGATGTGGTTGTGTTTAGTTGTAAAGAAATAGTACTTTCAAATAAAAAAAATTACAAAGCAAGATGCCCTAGCCAATGGCAAGGTGGGAAGGGCATTTAATCAGGCAAGTTTGTGTTACACATGAATCCTGCTGTCTTCTTGCTTCCATTAGAAATAGGGGTGGAATGGACAATGGTCAATTTCCCCACCCTGCCACAGATGTGAAAAACCACAATGGTGTGATACTGTGATGCTAATGTTACCTCTCATAATGTAAAAACAAAATTTAGGTCATAAATACTGAAAAATGCAAAAATCTTTTATTTCAGCACCTGGTATCTACATAGGTGCACTACAACCACAGGCTCTTGGATGTCAAGGCTCAAGCTAAACAATTCAGATGTACGGCAGCATGCTTCCTTTCAATGTGTCATGCTGCAGGAGAATAGAACTCTGCAAAATGAAGACTACAAGCTTTGTACCATTAGGTCACATGCCATGATATGGTGATGATATCATGTACATGTCCCTTAAAGGTTCATCATATATCTGTGTCAAAACATTACACAACATCCCCTTTTTCTATGGAAAAGTGACCCCAAACAGACAAACAGCGTTGACCATAAAAATGAGTTGTCGATTCAACAATTATACAGTCATGTAAAAACAGAGTTAACAGGATTAATAATTCAAATTTCAATATAACGTCTTGGATGTTTGATGACTCGTCCTGATCAGGTGGTTGTATGTCCATCTGGAGAGGTATGCATTATTTTCAGTTGCTCCAGATTGCCTTGCTGCTGGGTGCCCTTCCTCGGCATTATTGTACACTCCTTGTCACCAGACTTTTCTTCCTTTCTCTTTGCATACATGATTAGCACTTGGTACATTGATCTGAGCTGGCTTTTGTTCCTTCAAAGTGTAGCACCATAATTGGTAATGTTTTCATATTTCCTGGGCAGATTACATATTTTAAAAACTTTTGCTGATATCCAGGTGTTTGTGACTCAGTTTCTGACTCACACTCTCTGTCTAGTGTGTAGCAGTTTTCTGCCTGCTCACTGGTAATGCATCTCTTTCATTCTTCTTTGTTGTTGAAGAAGAATGTCCTGTGTCTCAAAATGGCTAGACAATTGGTTGTTAGGCAAAATCATTTGCACTTGCATTCCTACCATGAATTGTGTTGGGGATAATTCTCCATAAATGTTGCATGAAAATGATCAGTACAATGAAAAAGTCATGTTTCACTGCTCAACACTTGACGAGCATGGATTTTATGGTACATATCATATGTTCTGCTGGATTATTTCAGGATCAATGAGGGATAACGATGTGTTATGAGTCACACTCCACGTAGCACATATTTCTTGCAATGGTTTGCTGGTGAACTGTGATCCATTGTCAGACACTATCCACTCTGGTATGCAAATAAACTGAAAATATCAGTCATTGTTTTAGTATTGGTTATATTTGTTATGTTGCTAAGTTTTTGAACAATGAGAAATTTGAGAAGTAATCTGTCACAAAGATTTCATTTTCCTCATTCACGTGAGTTCAGTTCAATTTCGACCTAAGGAGAAGAAGAACATCCTGCAGATATAGAGAATCCATGTGTTGTTCAAGATGAGCATTTTGCTCTTTGTATGGTTTGGGTCATCTACTGAATGCATCAAATGCAATTATCCTAGACCTGGCCTGTAACTGATTTCATAATCATGCCCTTGGACTTGACAAGTAATGCAGCAAACATCATGGTGCACTCAGTAGTACTAAACTTCCAATTCCCTGGTCCCCAACACCTCATTTTTACCATGGACGTCCAGTCCCTATAAACCTGCATTCCCCATGCAGATGGCATAAAGGCCCTCCGCTTCTTTCTGTCCCGCAGGCCCGCCCAGTCCCCCTCCACTGACACCTCATCCACTTAGCCGAACTCGTCCTCACCCTCAACAACTTCTCTTTCAATTCCTCCCACTTCCTACAGACAAAGGCGGTGGCCATGGGTACCCGCATGGGCCTAAGCTATGCCTGCCTCTTTGTAGGATACGTGGAGTAATCCCTTTTCCAAAGCTACACTGGCCCTATCCCCCACCTCTTCCTCCGTTACATCAATGACTGTATCGGCGCTGCCTCGTGCTCCCACGAGGAGCTCGAACAGTTCATCCACTTCACTAACACCTTCCACCCCAACCTTAAGTTCACCTGGACCATCTCTGATACCTCTCTCTCCTTTCTGGACCTCTCTATCTCCGTCTCTGGCATCCACCTGGAAACTGATATCCATTTCAAGCCTACTGACTCCCACAGCTACCTAGAATACACATCCTCTCACCCACCTTCCTGAAAATTCCCAATTCCTTCGCCTCCGCCGCATCTGTTCCCGAGATGAGGCATTCCACTCCCGTACATCTCAGATGTCCTCGTTTTTCAAGCACCGCAACTTCCCCTCCACAGTGGTCGAATATGTCCTCGACCATGTCTCTCGCATTTCCCGCAACTCATCCTTCACACCCCCTACCCGCAATAACAACCAAAACAGAATCCCCCTCGTCCTCACATACCACCCCATCATCCTCCGGATCCAACGCATCATCCTCCGACACTTCCGCCATCTGCAATCTGACCCCACTACCAAAGACATTTTTCCCTCCCCACCCTTATCTGCTTTCCGGAGGGACCACACTCTCCCTGACTCCCTTGTCCGCTCCACATTCACCTCCAGCCCCACCACACCCGACACTTTTCCCTGCAACCGGAACAAGTGCTACACCTGCCCCTACGCCTCTCTCCTCACCCCCATCCCAGGCCCTAAGAAGACCTTCCACATCAAACAGATGTACACCTGCACATCTGCTAATGTGGTATACTGTATCTGTTGTTCCCGTTGTGGCCTCCCCTACATCGAGGAAACCAAGCGGAGGCTCGGGGACCGCTTTGTGGAACACCTACGCTCGGTTCATGACAAACAACTGCACCTCCCTGTTGCGAACCATTTCAACTCCCCCTCCCACTCCTTGGACGATATGTCCATCCTGGGCCTCCTGCAGTGCCACAATGATGCCACCCGAAAGCTTCAGGAACAGCATCTCATATTTCGCTTGAGAACCCTTCAGCCCAATGGTATCAATGTGGACTTCACAAGCTTCAAAATCTCCCCTCCCCCGACCGCATCCCAAAACCAGCCCAGCTCATCCCCACCTCCCTAACCATTCCTCCCTCCTCAAACCCCACCCCCATCTCCTACCCACTAACCTCATCCCGCCTCCTTGACCTGTCTGTCCTCCCTGGACCGACTATCCCCTCCCTACCTCCCCACCTACACTCACCTTTACTGGCTCCAACCCCACCTCTTTGACCTGTCTGTCTCCTCTCCACCTATCTTCTCCTTTATCCATCTTCTATCCGCCTCCCCCTCTCTCCCTATTTATTCCAGAATCCCCTTCCCCTCCCCCATTTCTGAAGAAGGGTCTCGACCGAAAACATCAGCTTTCCTGCTCCTCTGATGCTGCTTGGCCTGCTGTGTTCATCCAGCTCTACACCTTGTTATCTCAGATTCTCCAGCATCTGCAGTTCCTACTATCTCTGAAACCATCTCACATTCTATATTGGGATAGTTGGCTTCCGCAGATGACAGGACTTTCAATCCAAAAGCAATAGGCTTTTTACCTCACAAAAGAAGGGTGCCTAGGAGTTTTTCCATTGCATCTACTTCCAAAATCCTGTCCTGCCTGGTAGTGTGCTATAGGAGTAGGCATGATTTTGTCGACAGAGGTTGCTTGAGAGAATCAAAGACATTGTGCCAGTCATCTTGCCACTCATAGGGAGCATCTTTCTTGAGTAAACCTTTCAGCGGAGGTATCTCTTCTGCAAAGGTGGAAATATATAGCAAGAAAAATGTTGAAAAATCCAAGGAAACAGTACAGGTGCTCCTTAACCTGTGAAATGGAGATTTGCTTAACATCCTTGATCTTGCTTGGATTAGGACAGACTCCATCTTTGAAGTAAATGGACACAAAAAAGTTTATCTGGCTGACATTGATCTGTACTTCATGATGTTAAATGCCAATCCATGTTGTTGTGTTGCTGTTGTTACAAGGTGCAGGTATGCTCTGCCTTTGACCCATGACCTCATCAGCAATGCTAACACAGTCAGCTACATTTTCAATAATCCTATCCATGTGTTGTCGGAATACGCCTGGGTTACTGATTGCCTAATTAGTAGTATTGTCCAAATGGTGTCTGAAATATTGTGAGTTCTTGTGGCCCTTCTGCTTGGTGGATGGACCTGTAGCCAGGCTTTGTATCAAACTTTGAAAAGAACCTAACGACAGAATTATTCCAGCGTCTGTATTTTATGTGGCCACCTTTTAAGTTCGACCTTGAGGTGCCTTGGATCTGAGCATATCCTTATGGTGTCATCTTTCTCTAAGGCACATGTGATGGAGCTACACCAAATCAGTGTACTGGGTGACATTCAGAATGATACCATTTTGAACAATCTCATTCAGTTCCACTGGAAGCTTCTCCTGAACATGCAGACTGCACTTCCTTTCAGTATTAATGAATGGTGTTGCATCATCCTTAAGATCTGCTCTACAACAGTGGGTGTGGTTTGAACCTTGCGAATGGTTATGATGCTGAAACCTGTGCGTGCTCGTATTCCTGCCACCGTTAATGGATGATTTTTACAAATCCAAGCTGAACTTGTATCTTGGCACTGCACTGTGATGTACCACTGTATGGTGTTGAAAATCTGCCATAGGTTGTGAGAGGTCTTTTACAGGTTGTACCATGGAGTGCCACTTGTTGGCATATATGTCTTTTAAGACATTAGTGATAATATACTGGAATTTAGTTTCCATACCATTTTGGCTTCCTTTGTGTGTTGACCTGCCTTCTGGGGACATACAGAGGTTGATGGTCATTAAAGCTTCTGCCTGTCTTAGCCTATCAACATGAAAGAATTGGTCATCTTCCAAAGGTTGCTTTTTGGTTTGCTGACTGTTCACTTCATTGATATCTTTGTGTACATTTAGATGAATTTCTATGCTGTTAGCTTGTGGTGTTGGACCTTGTACTTCATAGGGTCTTGTTCCAGGATTTGGTTTGGCTTTTGAAACCTGATTTTATGAACATATGAGCAAAGAGCAAAGGTCAGCCACTTGGCCCTTCAAGCCTGCTCCATAATTCAAACGATCATGACTAATCTGATTTTAACCCTAACCCTACATTTCTGCATTTCCCCAACAATTTTTCACTCCCTTTGCAATCAAGAATCTCTTTCCCTCTGCCTTAAAAGAATATTTAATGATGCTGCGTCCACTGCCTGGCTCACAACCCTCTAAAATGGTTTTCTACACATGCATGCCCAATGTCCATTGGTGCCAAATGCTTTGCAGATATGAAGAAATACTGGATAATTCCTGGGTAGGTGTGTGCGTATCTGACAGATCATGCTGGTTTGGTATATTGTAGCAATAGTGTTTTTTGCACTCAAAACATGTAATTGATTTTGGCCTGCCACGTGCCATGTTAGCATCCATCTTCCAACAAGGCATCTGTTGTGTGGCTTTTTTTATTTGCCCAGAAGATATTTCCAGAAGGCTTTCATTATTGTAGAGGTAATTAGCAACACAGTTAACCTTTCTGTGAGTTCTTCTTCAGAGAAACTACTCTCATCCCCTTTGCATCTGGCACCAAAGTAGAATCATAGACCCTGCAGTGCAAAGAGAGACCATTCAGCCCTTTGAGTCTGCACCGACCCTCCAAAGATCATCCCACCCAGGCCCCTTTCCCCCACCCTATCCCCATAACCCTGCAATTACCATGCCTAATCCAGGTATCCTGGACACCCCTAGTAACTCTAGACAATTTAACATGGCTAATCCACCTGACCTTCACATCTTTGGTCTGTAGGAGGAAACTGGAGCACCCAGTGGAAACCCATGCAGACGTGAGGAGAACATGAAACCTCAAAAAGTAGTCAATAGAGTTTAAGGGGTTTCTATCTGAACGACATGAGTTGGAGTCTGTTAATCTAGAAGCTGATTTGTACCTTAAGCTTGTCCACAATCTTTATCATCCTCAGAAAGAATGGATATATTTATTTCAGTGAGGTCTCTCTTTGCCAATAGCAAACGTTTTAAGTGATCTCCGCTTGGGAGCATTTATGTCTTGATCGACAAGGTAAAGCTGCATATGTTGCTTAAATAACTGCAGTTCTGGAAGATGTCACTACCTGTCCAATCCATAGTCAAATGCATGGCTTCCATTTCTCGTTGATGATCTGTACTTTCTTGTTTTATTAAAGAAAAATGCTGGGCTTATTTGTGTCTTTCTTTTACTTGGTCCACTGTTCTGTCCTTTCCTCGTTTTCTTGATTCAATTTTTCTTTTTTTTATGGTTATGATCTTTTAAGGAAGTATTGCTGAGTGGAAGTCAGTGTCTTTAAGAGATAAAGGCCTACAGCCACTAGGGGGTGCTTGCACCAAATGAGGAGAGTGATGGGCCATATGAGCTTTGGTTCTGAATGGAAGGAAACAAAATGGCAGAACTAGCAGGCACGGTCTCAGGATGTGAAATAGATCATTTAGGGCTGATATAAGGAAAAATGTCTGTTCAAAGGGTAGTAAGTCTGTGGAATTATCCACCATGGGAGGGTACTGGAGGTCAAGTCACTGGATATATTCAAGAAAGAGATAGGGTTTTTTTTGGATCTTAAAGGTATCAAGGGATAGAAAGCAGGAATATGGCATTGAAGTAGAGAATCAGCCATGACCAGGTTGAATGGTGGAGGTGGCTTGAAGGGCTGAATAGCTTACTACTATTCCTAGTTTCTTTGTTTCTTTGTTTGTCATTTAGCTGATAGTATCCTTTGTTTGTTGATGTTAGTTTTAAGCAATTAAGAAGCCTTTAATCTGCCTATTTTACTCTTAAACAAGCCGTTTAAAGGCTGCGCCTCAACTTTTACATTGGTAGTAGACAAAAAGATGGATAGTGTTAAGCCAGGGAGAAAGAAAAGCTGCCCATGTGGACCTAAGGTAGGTGAAAATGGGTTGGCTATATTGAAAGCAGCCCATGTGTTATCCATTTCTTTGTCTGTCTCGCTGTCTTTCTCTCCCTCTGGGCTCCGCCTCTATCTATCATGTACTCTTTTACCCCACCAACCCCCTATATTCTGCATATATGTCACCTTTTCCTAGCTACTGCTAATTCTGACAAAGGGTCACTGGACCTGAAATGTTAACTCTGTTTCTCTCTCCACAGATGCTCCCAGACCTGCTGAGTTTCTCCAGCAATTTCTGTTTTTGCATCTTTTATGAGGAGTTACAGGTGATTATTACTGAACTGTCACAATGACATAATGTGGTGTGATATAACGATGACCTACCACCCTGTGACACTAATGATAGCTCCTATAACACCAGGATAAGAATTGGGTCACTTAGTACTGAAGAATACAACAAACTGTTATTACAGCACCTGGTATTTCTGTAAGTACATTACATTCATTGGCAATTGCACGTCTGGGCTTAAGCTAAGCAATTTGCATGTAGTTCAGCACACTTCCCTCAGAGTGTCATGCTGCAAAAGCACAGTGCTCAGTAAGGTGGAGACTGAGAGCTTTATCTTAGGTCACACGCCATAATATGGTGATGATATTATGAGCATGTCCCTTAAAAGTATGCTATATCTGTTGCTCAACATAACACAACAACTGTCAAGTTAAACCCTTCAGCAGCCAATGAATAACTACTTGAGGACCTGATGCCACCAACTCAGGATCAACACAACTACATAAGGGCCTGGCACCATGGGGAGCAGAGTGTAGTTATATCCATGTGTCTAGCTTGTCACCCTGGTAGGGGTGAATTTGTGGTCCCCCAATCAACAACTCGGAATGCCTGATCAAGAAACTGGAGATCAGGAAGGAGGGAGGAGGCTGCTGAGAACCACTCTCTCTCTCTCTAACCCCAATCTTCAAAATTTACCCCCCTACATTCCTTAACAGTAGACTACATCACTCTGCATTTCTGTGACTCCTGAACCTGTCCCTCATGCAACAGCCATAGACTCTCCTGTGAAGCTACTGAATACAAGAACTGCTGTCTCCTAATGGAGATCTCTGTCCCTGGGATCTTGATTCCAGAGGAAGACCCATCACTGGTCTCCCCACTGCCGGATTGGCTTGTGGTTTGGTGAACCTTTCTGAGAAGAGTCAACACAAGGTCCTCATACAATCCTCCAGCTCACAGGCAAGACAATGCATCAGCAAGATTCCACACAATTCATGTATAGCATACTTAACTCTTAGGTAAAAGCTTTTGTGTAAGCTCACCAGTATGATCAAGGAGATAAAATCTTAAATAATCCAGAACTCCACCTATGCAAATGTGTATTGCAAGATTCCATTATAACTTTTCAATTATATTGGACTTTGACCTAACCTTCCGGATTTTAAACATCAGGCATTAAATGTAAATGAGAATGTAAATGTAAATTGAATGTAAAGTCAAATCTGCACATGCAGGATGAAAATAACAGTTAAAAGATATACATATTGGAAACTACCTAGACAAGAGGGCAAGCAGTATGACCAGCCTGAGGGATTGCAGTAAATATAATTTACAAGATACTTCTGTTTGAAGCCACCAGCAATTATCATATACAACTCAATCACTCCACAAAAATCCTCCAAACCATTCGCATATACAAATAAAGTATCAAAATTAAGCTGCACAGAATCCAATTTACCCAGCATATGCAACTGAGATTGTCATATACAAAACATACCTAAGGTTCAAGAAGGCAACTGAAATAAAATCTGTATCACCTCAGATGATGTGCATTTAGATTTGGCCATACAGATCTATTCGAAAAGGTATTTTGTCTCAACTATTAAAACAAAAAGCCACCTCTCAGATGAGAAGTCTTATGAACTGTGTGATTGTAACACTATAAAACAGTGAAACTTTATCTTTTGATCTACTACAACTCGAGGGACTCCCAACTTTGAAGTGAAGCCCAATACAGTCTCCCAGCATCGAGGTGAAACTCAACTCAGGCTCATCTGTTCTGTCTACTTTAACTTTATTTTTCTCTTTCTCTGCTTCAGAAGGACTGTAACGCTGGATTTTTACCTTTATTTCTTTATTTTTCTAATTTATACCTAAAATTTTGTGCCTGAGATGGTGCCAGAAATGGCAACTTTGTACATTTTTCACTGTACTCGTGTACCCCTATACTTGAGTACAGGTGACAATAAAACCTAATTTTAATTCTAATATTTTAACCAAAATACCACTTTGCAAATCCTTCTGCACATTTGAAGATACTACAAATTTCAGCATTGATATTTTGAATTCTCATACTGACAAGGCAAGAAGAGTAGAGTTCTTCAAGAGAAGACAAACAGAAAGAACTCATCCACAATAAAAGACATTATAAACCCGTGCACTCTATGCATACACAGACACATGGAATAATATAGCTCAAAATGAGGCCATTCAATCTAAAGGCTGTGCACTTAAACCAAAAGGCAGTTCAATTAGTCCCACTTCCTTACGCGTTCCCTGCAATATTTTCTCTGTCAAGTATTTATCCAATTCCCTTTTGAAATCTACTATTGAATCTGTTCCCACCATCCTATTGATTGATTGTAGTGTTGTATTCCTAATTGATTGTATAAGAAAAGTTTTTTTTAATCCCATTACCTCTGAATCAATTAAATCATTTTCAATTTATTCTTCTGGTTACCAACTTTTCAATCAAAATTTTTTTATTATATCTAAACCATTCACAATTGTAAAAATCTCTTATCAACCTTCCTCTCAGTCTTCTGTGCTCTGCACACAGAAGAACAGAAAAGAAAAACAATTTCTTCTGCCTTGTCCAGAGGCAGTGGTGATGTCACTAGATTACTACTCCAGAATACTATAACTAATGATTTAAAGATATGAGTTCAAATCTTACTGCAGCATTTAGAGAGTTTAAATTTAGGTAACAAAATAAATCTAGAATTTAAAAACAAGCTAATATCTAAGGTTTTAGAGTAGATTTGTAGCTCGGGTTATGGATGTTGTGGTTGGTTGGCTCATCGATCTGGTTTGTTGTTTCGCAGACGTTTCATTACCCTGCTGGGTAACATCATCAGTGCAGCCGCCAATGAGGCGCTTCATTAGAGGCTGCGCTGATGATGTTACCCAGCAGGGTAATGAAATGTCTGCGGGACAACGAACCAGCTTGGCGAGCCAACCAACCACAACAAGCTAATATCAGTAATTGTGACAATCAAACTATTGGATTGTCATAAAATTCAAATTTAACATCCTGCAAGAAAGGAAATCTGCCATCTTATGTTGGATACCCAGCTTATACATCCTTATATATAGTCTGGCCTATATGTAACTCCAGAATGACTACAATAGTATGGCGTAGTATGTAGTATGGCGCACTGACCTCTACATCGCCGAGGCCAGACGCCAACTCTCTGACACCTCCTCCTACCGCCACCTTGATCATGACCCCACCCCCGAGCACCAAACCATCATCTCCCAAACCATCCACAACCTCATCACCTCAGGTGACCTCCCACCCACGGCCTCCAACCTCATTGTTCCCCAACCCCGCACCGCCCGCTTCTATCTCCTTCCCAAAATCCACAAACCTGAATGCCCTGGTCGACCCATTGTCTCCGCCTGCTCCTGCCCCACCAAACTTATCTCCAACTATCTGGACTCCATTTTCTCCCCCTTGGTCCAGGAACTCCCCACCTACATCCGTGACACAACCCACGCCCTCCACTTCCTCCAGAACTTCCAATTCCCTGGTCCCCAACACCTCATCTTTACCATGGACGTCCAGTCCCTATACACCGGCATTCCCCATGCAGATGGCCTAAAGGCCCTCCGCTTCTTCCTGTCCCGCAGGCCCGACCAGTCCCCTCCACTGTCACCCTCATCCACTTAGCCGAACTCGTCCTCACCCTCAACAACTTCTCTTTCAATTCCTCCCACTTCCTACAGACAAAGGCGGTGGCCATGGGTACCCGCATGGGCCCAAGCTATGCCTGCCTCTTTGTAGGTTATGTGGAACAATCCCTCTTCCATACCAACACTGGCCCTAAACCCACCTCTTCCTCCGTTACATTGATGACTGTATCGGCGCCGCCACGTGCTCCCACGAGGAGCTCGAACAGTTCATCCACTTCACCAACACCTTCCACCCCAACCTTAAGTTCACCTGGACCATCTCTAATACCTCTCTCTCCTTCCTGGACCTCTCTGTCTCCATCTCAGGCAACCACCTAGAAACCAATATCCATTTCAAGCCCACCGACTCCCACAGCTACCTAGAATACACCTCCTCCCACCCACCTTCCTGCAAAAATGCCATCCCCTATTCCCAATTCCTTCGCCTCCGCCGCATCTGCTTCCAGGATGAGGCATTCCACTCCCGTACATCTCAGATGTCCTTGTTTTTCAAGGACTGCAACTTCCCCCCCTCAGTGGTCGAGAACGCCCTCAACCGTGTCTCCCACATTTCCCGCAACTCATCCCTCACACCCCGTCCCCGCAATAAGAACCAAAAAAGAATCCCCCTCATCCTCACATACCACCCCACCAACCTCTGGATCCAACGCATCATCCTCCAACACTTCCGCCATCTGCAATCCGACCCCACCACCAAAGACATCTTTCCCTCCCCACCCTTATCTGCTTTCCGGAGGGACCACTCTCTCCATGACTCCCTTGTCCGCTCCACACTCCCCTCCAGCCCCACCACACCCAGCACTTTTCCCTGCAACCACAGGAAGTGCTACACCTGCCCCCATACCTCCTCCCTCACCCCCATCCCAGGCCCCAAGAAGACTTTCCACATCAAGCAGATGTTCACCTGCACATCTACCAATGTGGTATACTGCATCCGCTGTACCCTTTGTGGCCTCCTCTATGTCGGGGAAACCAAGCGGAGGCTCGGGGACCGCTTTGCAGAACACCTACGCTCGGTTTGCAATAAACAACTGCACCTCCCAGTCGCGAACCATTTCAACTCCCCCTTCCATTCCTCAGACGACATGTCCATCCTGGGCCTCCTGCAGTGCCACAACGATGCCACCCAAAGGTTGCAGGAACAGCAACTCAAATTCCGCATTGGCAGCCCAATGGTATCAATGTGGATTTCACAAGCTTCAAAATCTCCCCTCCCCCTACCGCATCCCAAAACCAGCCAGCTTGTCCCCGCCTCCCTAACCTGTTCTTCCTCCCACCTATCCCCTCCTCCCACCTCAAGCCGCACCCCCATCTCCTACCTACCAACCTCATCCCGCCCCCTTGACCTGTCCGTCCTCCCTGGACTGACCTATCCCCTCCCTACACTCACCTTTACTGGCTCCATCCCCGCCTCTTTGACCTGTCTGTTTCCTCTCCACCTATCTTCTCCTCTATCCATCTTCTATCTGCCTCCCCCTCTCTCCCTATTTATTTCAGAACCCCCTTCCCCTCCCCCATTTCTGATGAAGAGTCTAGGCCCGAAACGTCAGCCTTTCTGATCCTATGATGCTGCTTGGCCTGCTGTGTTCATCCAGCTCTGCACCTTGTTGTTTCAGATTCTCCAGCATCTGCAGTTCCTTCTATCTCTGACTACAATATGATTGACTTTTGAATGCCAGTGTATCTAATGCTATGAGCAAGTCTAAAAAAAAAGCTCAGATTGATTACACAGAATACAACAAAGACAATCAAGACAAGCCAGCAAAGTTCTGCTCACTAACATATGGGACCTTGCACCAAAATTGGGAAAGCTGGTCCACAGGTTAATCAAACAAGTGGTTTCAATATGTGGAAGTACTGATTCATACTCACAGAATGATATCTTTGAACCCTAGAGGTCCCATCAGCACAATTCCTTTGTATAAACTGTTCCATGGTCAGGGTAGTCTCATCAGAAGTAATGGCACACTAGTGTACTATTGAGGAGTGAACGTTGAAATGTGCAAAATTGACAGTAACTGCGTAAAGACATATAACATCAGGATGAACATGGACAAAGAAACCTCATGCTGATTGCTACATATTGACCTCTATTAGTTGATGAATCAGTACTTCAACATATTGAAACCACTTGGAGAAAGAATTGAGGGCGCAAAATGTACTCTGAATGGAAGATTAATTGAATAATGAAGAGTCACTTGGTAGCTCCACCACTAACCCTGCTGGCTGAGTCATAGAATCATACAGCACAGAAACAGACCCTTTGGTCCAACCAGTTCATGCTGAACATAATCCAAAACTAAACTACTTCCAACTGCCTGCTCCTGGTCCATATCCATCCAAATCTTTCCTATTCATGTATTCATCCGTGTCTTTTAAAAGTTGTAATTGTGCCCACCTCCATCACTTCCTCAGGAAGTTCATTCTACAGGCGAACCACCCTCCGTGTAAAAAAATGCCCCTCATTTTTTAAGATCTCTCGTTTCAAGAAGGTGTGCCTTCGTCTTGAACTCCCCAATCCTAGGGAAAAGACACCTACTATTAATCCTATCTATACCTGTCATGATTTTATAAACCTCTATAAGGTCACCTCTCAACCTCTTAAGCTCCACTGAAAAAAAATCCCAGCCTACCTTTATAACTAGAACATTCCATACACAGCAACATCCTGATAAATGTCTTCTGAACCCTCTCCAGCTTAATAATATCCTTCCTATAACTGGGAAATCAGAACTAGACACAGTACTCCAGAAGAGGCCTCATCATTGTCCTATACAACTTCAACATGACTTCCCAACTCCTACACTCAAAATGTCTGAGCAATGAATGCAAGCATGCTAAATGCCTTTTTTAACTACCCTGTCTATATGTGACACAACTTCAAAGAATTATGCACCTGAACCCCTAGGTCCTTCTGTTCTACATAAGTAATGCCCCTGTTTGTTGTAACAAAATGCAATACCTCGCATTTATCCAGACTGAACTCCATCTGCCATTTCCTGAGGACCGATGTGCTGGACTGGGTCTGCAGCAACTAATGAGGGAACCAACAGGAGGAAAAACATCCTTTTTGACATTGCCTTCAATAATCTACAGTTGAAAATGCATCAATGGAATGGCAGTATTAATAGGAGTAACTAGAGCATGATCATTGTGGAGACAATACCCCATTTTCACACTGAGGCCACTCTCTATCCTGTTGTGTGGCATGCCCACGTTATTAAATAGGATAAATTCAAAACATATCTAGTACCTGAAAACTGGTCATTCATAAGATGCTGCAGCTGCAGCAGCAGAATTGTACCCAATCACATTCTGCAAGCTCATGGCCCAGCGTATCCCTCATTTGATGATTGTCATCAGATCAGGGGATCAACCCTGGTTCAATGAAGAGTGAAAACATTCCAGTGTTGAAAATAGCTAAAAACAAGGTACACAGGACTACATGCACAATTCAGAGAGTGATAAGTGAATCTAACAAAGAGATCAAAGCTCTAAAAACCTGGCACATATTATAAGAATGGCGGTGAAGGTGGGCAATTAAACAATAGATGATAGGAGAAGACTTTATGAACATCTCCTCCCTCAACAATGTGTCCCTCAACACACACATATAAAAGGATAATGTTAAAGTATTTGCAAACACAGGTGGATCATCCAGCATGGCCTCTTCCTTAGGTCCCCAACATCACAGATATCAATCTTCAGTCAATTCAATTCATTTCATGTGACATTGAAATGGTTGAATTGATTGGATTTATTTATTGTCACATGTATTTTGTTACAAAATACAGTGAAAAGTGTTGTGTAGTGTCACCACTCTCTGGCACCATATTAAAACATAAAAAATAAATAGAATGTAAAGGCAGAAGACTAAAGAAATAAAGAAAAAGTGTTCAATTTTACAGTCCTTCTTGTTAGGTGCTCTGCCATGGGCCATGGGCCTGGTGGCCAGTCATGAGTCCATTTGCTGGGCCACCACTGCTGGAATGGAAGTCGCCACTCTTTGGCACCATCTAGCCTCCATCGATGCCCTCACCACTATAAGTCCTCATTGGACCTCAACACTGCAGACACCACCAATGCCGCTGGGTACCACACCGGCCCAATCTCAATTCTGCCGCTGCCATGAGCCCGCTTCGGGCCCACCTCTTCGATGCAACTGCTCCTGTTGCCGCAGGGTGTCATACTGGGCCTAAACCTGTCTCTGCCACCGCCTCCACGAATCTGCACCGGAAGCAGACACCACCAGGAACACAAACTCGCCTCCACCACAGCAGCCATGAGTTGGTGCTTGGACTGCCTCGTCAATGCAGAAGCCACCGGGAACACAAACTCTCACCGATGGCGACCACCATGAGTCTGTGCTGAGCCCACTCTCTGACTGCCATGAGTCCATGCTGGGCCTACTCACCAAAAGGATGAGTGCCCATTACATCCCAGCTATAGTGTTGAAGAGCTGAACTCCAGAGCAGGCCATGCATCTGGTCAAACTGTTTTAGTACAGCTACAACAAGTTCATCTGCTCAACAATGCAGATAATTGTCCAGGTTTATGTAGCCCATAAAAAAGTGGAACAAATCTAATCCAGCCAATTACCACCCCATCAGTTTATTCTCAACCATTAGCTAAGCAATGGTAGGTGTCATTGTCAGTATTATCAAATGCCAATACTTTCTCACTAACATGCTAACTGCTGTTTGGTTTGGGATCCACCAGGGTCACTCAGCTCCAGTTCTCATTTACCTTGGGCTGGATGTAGGCAAAATTTCTGAATTCCTGTGGAGGTTTGTTTTCATTCATTTGTGGGGTGTGGGCATTGCCGGCTGGCCAGCATTTATTGCCCTTCCCAGATGCCCTTGAGAACGTGGTGGTGAGCTGCCTTCTTGAACCGCTGCAGTCCACCTGCTGTGGGTTGATCCAAATGCCATTAGGGAGGGAATTCCAGGTTTTTAATCTCATGAGGGTGAAGGAATGACGATATATTTCCAAGTCAGGGTGGAGCGTGGCTTGGAGGGGAACTTGGAGGTGGTGGTGAAATTGATTGTCCTTGATATCAAGGCAGCATTTGATTGACTGTGAAATCAAAGTATCCCAGGAAAACTTAAAACAGCGGGAGCTAGGAAGAAAACTCTTTGTTAGTTGGAATCATACCTAGCAGGAAAAAAAAGATAAATTGTGTTTTTTCGGAAATCAATCATCTCAGTCCCAAACAATAGCTACAGGGATTCCTCAGGAAATTGACCTTTGCATTCAATTGCAGCCATTTCATATAGTGATTGGGACCAGGTAGACCTCATTAACTATGGCCCAGGTTAACAATCCCAATCAAGAACCTCAACCAGGAAAGTCCTGGCTGACTAATATAGCCAGGAGATTAGAATCCCTTCAGTTGGGGACTGACTCTGAGCTGGCTGGCCACTGCCAGTGTACTGTGCACTAGTAAATAAAGGGTGATGCGGTGATGGGATACTGGCCTCAGTGCAGTTATTTCACTCCAAGTTATTAATATTTATTGTAAACAGTTGTGGTCAGAACACCTACTAATGTGGAACCCCCTTTGTCACAGATCACCAACCTGTAAAAGAACCCCCTATACCCACTCATGTTTTCCGCCCATTAGCCAATTCTCAATCCATACCAATATACTACTTCCAACATTCTAGACTCTTAACTTATGACTTAATTTTTAGTGAGGTACCTTGCAAACTCCTCCTAGAAGTCCAAATAGAACACATTCACTGGTTCCTCTTTATCCACTCTGGTTGAGACTTCCTTGAAAATCTTGAATAAATTAGTCAGACATGATTTCCCTTTCATGAAGCCAGGCTGACGCTGAAGGAAATAAAAAAAACCAAGAGATTTAGAATCTCCTCAGCCAGGGGACTGAATCCGAGCTGGCTGGCTACAGCCAGTGTATTGTGCACAAGTAAATAAAGGGTGACTTAGTAACAGGACACTGACCTCTGTGCAATTGTTTCATTCATCATTGGTCTTTCATCCAGCATCAGAAGTGGGATGTTCACTGCTGATTTAAAAGTGTTCAATATTATTTGAAATTGCTCAAATACTGAAGCATTCATCTCTGCATGCAACAAGACCTGGCTAACATTCAGGCTTTGACAACTAAGTAGCAAGTAACATTTAAGCCACATTAAGTGGCAGATAGTATTTAACTACCATCCCTTGATATTCAATGGGAATCCCATTATTGAATACTCCACCACCAACTTTCTGGGGGGATTCTGTTGACCAGAAACTGAACTGGACCAGACGTATAAATACTATTTGTTCCAAGAGCAGGTTAGAGGCTGTGAATTCTGCATCAGGCAATTCACTGCCAGACATTCCAAAGCTTGTCTTCATCGACAGGACATCTGTCAGCAGTGTGATGGAATACTATCTCCTTCATTGGCTGAGTGTACCTTCAACAACATTCAAGGAGTTCAACGTCATCCAGGAAAATACCGTTTGTGTGACGTGCATCCCATTCACCACTTAAGCAATCACTCACTTTCTCACTGTATACCTTGATGGTGATGATGCAAAGTGTTCTTGATTTCAACAATTTAAATGATCAGAAATCTGCTGGAGATGGAAATCCCACATGACGGAATCATACCAGATTCTGCCTGCATCACTACTGCTGTATAAACTATGCCAAAGGTTGTGTTGTGAATAAAAGCACTCAGATGCAGTACTCTTATAAATAATAATTTCTTTGACCCAAGGAGGAAGAAAATAACATTACACATCATCCCTGTATTCTTGGTGCCACAGATTTCTTTAGGCAAAACCTCATGAGGTAGAGATCAAAGGCAGATCAATAGATTTGAAATACAGATTGGCCACGAACTAACTAAATCGTAAAACAGGCTTTAGGCAATGTTTTGCCCCTGTTTCTATGTAAGAAGTTAAATGTTATCCTATTTCAATTAACAGAAACTGCTCTAAATTAGTTACCTACTATTATTAACAAACCTAATCTTGGGCTGTTGTTTTAAGAGCTGGATGTGCTAACGTGCCAAGGATCAGGATGAGACTACATGACTAACTGTCACATGAAGTCCAGCAGAAGCAAGTAAGAATAAGGAATCATATATAGGTATCTGTAACTGCAAGTTGTAGTGTAAGCTTGTAAATAAACCTGTTTGAGATTTTCAGTTAAGTAGAATGTATACTATTTAATCTACCTTGCTTACAAATCACACAAGAAAATACAACACGGTGATCAATGGTGTTTTCCTTACCAAACAAGGCAGTAACACAAGTAGAAAATCACAGGAAAAGACCTCAGACAAGATGTGAATCAGCGTAAAATTACATTTACAACAAAGTCCCAAAAAAAAACACTACAGGAACAGTGAGGACTTTATTTGTAAGCCTCATTGAAATAACTCCACAGAGGCTGGTATCCGAAGACCAAGTAGCCCTTTATTTACACATGAGCAGTCTTTGACTTTAGCACTGCCTCATTTAGAGTCAGTTACTATAATGTCAGCATCTCTTGACACTCCCATTGTTATATGTCAGCCAAGGTCCCCTGATTGGACCAGGTTAACAGCCCCAATCAGGGAATTGATATTCTAGGAGGTCCAGCTGGCTGACCTCATTACAATCACTGCACTGTTCAGGCAGGGAGCTGGTTCCAAATTGGGCTGCAGAAGCTGTTAGTCCATCAAGATAACCTTCAGTGTATTTTCTGTGCAAAGAAAGAGAAAAAAATTGTGGACTAAAAGTATAGTTCAAGCTGTGACAAAAGAAAAGAGCAGGACAGAATTTAAGAAATGCGTAAAGGAACACAACAGCTGCATTGCTGAATTTCCAAACAGAGCAACCTTAAAATAGCACGATTACCACATTCCAGAGAGGAACTCTGGGGTTGAGGAGGTGATAGCCTAGTGTTATTATCACTGGACTGCTAATCGCAGTCTGAACCCAACTAATGTTCTGGGGACCTGGATTCGAATCCTGCAGATGGAGAATTTGAATTCAATAAAAATCTGGAATTAAGGGTCTAATGACGGCCATGACACTATTGCCAAATGTTGGGGAAAAACCCATCTGGTTCACTACTGCCCTTTAGGGGAGGAAACTGCCATCCTTACCTGGTCTGGCCTACACTCCAGACCCACAGCAATGTGGTAGACACTTAACTGTCATCTGGGCAATAAATGATGGCCTAGCCAGAGATGCCTACATCCCATGTGTGAACAAATAATTAAAAAAATGACAGTGATAATTCCCAAAATGAAAGCCAGAGTGGGTACTAGTGACTGTAACTATTGCTTGCTCCTCTGCCCTGAAAAGCAGTTTTCTTCCATGTGTTTGTTAATGACCTTCTCTCCATCAGAAGGTCAGAAGTGGAGATGTTCACTGATGATTACACAATGTTCAGCACTACTCACAACTCTTCAGCAGTCCATGTTTAAATGCAACAAGATCTGGACAATATTCATAGAATTCATGCAGTGTGGAAACAGGCCATTTGGCTCATCAACCCTTCAAAGAACATCCCACTCCCCCTACCCCATCTCTGTAACTCTGCATTTCCCATGGATAATCCACCTAACCTACACATCCCTGGACAATATGGTTAATCCACCTAGCCTGCACATCTTTGGACTGTGGAAGGAAACCTGAGCACCAGACAAAACTTACACAGACACAGGGAGAATGCGCAAACTCCACACAGTCATCCGAGGGTGGAATAGAACCTGGGTCTCTGGTGCTGTGAGGCAGTAGCGCTAACCACTGAGCCATTGTGCCTCTATCTAGGCTTAAGCTGGAAAGTGGAAAGTAACAAATGTCAGGCAATGACCATCTCCAACAAGCAACTATCTAACCACTGCCCCTTGACATTCAATGGTGTTACCATTGCTGAATCCCTCACCATCAACATCCTGGGGGTAACTATTGACCAGAAACAGAACTAGACTCATCATATAAATATAGTGGCTACAAGACCAGGTCAGAGGCTGGGAATCCTGCAGCAAGCAACTTACCTCCTGACTCCCCAAACCCTGTTCACCATCTATAAAGCTCAAGTCAGGAGTGTAATGGAATACTCCCCACTTGCCTGGGCGAGTGCAGTTTCAACAACACTCAAGAAGCTTGACACCACCCAGAACAATTCAGCCCTTAGACTTTTAAAATTCTAAATTTTTTAACTGTTGTTTCTGTATAAATAGTTTTGCAACTAGCTCACATAAATAGCAATATGATAACATCCAGATAATCCGCATTTACGTGTCATTTTTTAATTATCCCCAGCATCCTGACTACATTGTTTTACCAGACCATAGGGCTGCTCTCTCATTACAGAGATGATTGGTGGCGGTTTAACCTGATAGCCACCATGTCTCAAGCGAGGGGAGAGGTTGAGAAGGGGAGAGCTTCAAAGTAACCTCAGCCAGTGCAGAAATTGCCATCACTGCATTGCAAACTAGCTGTTCAGCCAATAGTTATAATAATGTGAATAACACTTTTGCCAATTAGTGACTGTGTAAGGTATACCCCACACTCTGATTTAATGCAGTGATAGCTTTTCAGACATTTACAGAGGGGCCTCTATTAATTATTTGTGCCCTCAATATCTGAGTACTGGCAATGATTCTTTGAAGCTCATTGTGTGCCATCATTTGCTGCACTAATCAATAACATACATCAAATAGGAAAGGTTTTTAATTAAACATATTACAAATTGATCTAAGTGGTGAGTAATAAACATCAAATATTAACTAAATATTTGAAATTGATAATAAAAGCCTCATTTCATAAAGTAGCACCATAAATTAATTTTAATGTTTTAAATATATCTGGGATACATTCGAAACAATACCACTGTCTCACCTCCATTATAAGTGATTCAAACTTAGTATACTATGAATTCTATATTGGAATATAGTAACATTGGTGTTAGGAACATGAGTTCGGCCATATGACCCTTCTAGCCTGATACACCATTTTGTAAGTTCACAGCTAATTTAGCTGTGGTCTCAGCTTTATTTTCTTAACTGCACCCATCTCCACTTCCCTCAGAACAATTGACTCCCTTGTCTATCAAGCATTTCCGACTGGAGTGAAAGCCAACAGTGCTGACCTACCCAGAAAGTGAAAAAAAAAACAAGTGTGTGTCCACTTTGTTATTGTTTCCTCAGAGTTCACTTTTACTTCTCTCAGATTTAACTGCTGGAGTTTTACTGTCCTCTTCAGATGCTCATAGGCATGCCCTCACATGCTGGCAGGTATAGGTTTTACAGTCATTCTATTGTGGACCTTCAGGCTAGCCATCAATGATGGCCACAGTAGTTCAAACTTCTTTGACCCAGACACTTTTTGTTTCTTGTCACCTGTAAACTACCAACTGTCCTTTTATAAGATGCTCTAAAAAAAACACCACATAGGTCTTGAATTCTAATATTGTTCTTCCAGTCAAGAGTTCATTTCTGTCATTCTGTAGTTATCAAATATGTGCATATCTATGTATTTTAAAATCATGTAAATATTTGATTTCCACAGACTGTTCATCAGATATTATAAATATTTCCGTTTAAATCTGAAGTTCTTCATTGTACTGAAGGTCACAATAAGCTAAAATCCATGACATGTAAACAGTGGATTCTGGTTTTGCCAATTTTAATTTTAGAATAATTTTTAAGCTTTTGTAAAATAAATTTTGCATTGTGCTTCTGAAATTTTGTTTTCTCTTTTGGCACTCACTCTTGATTGTCTCAGTTTAAGTGGTATGATTAAAATGTTGTCAGCAATGTGAAACTTCTATTGTAAGTCTTTGTCATCTATTCTTCTGTGATAATAAAACTGAAGCTGGAGCATTTTGGTGCCTTGGCCTGATATGATTTTTCTTCGAAAAGCAAGCATCTTCCCTAAAGTAACATTTGTAAGTATGCAACTGAATGGACCTCGCAAGCAGCTGTCTTTTTTTTGACATCGTATGCGCTAGGATTTTCCCAAAGCCTTTTATGTGACCTGAAGTTTAAATGTCAAGGGTCAGTCCATCAACTGTCACATTAGGAAGCTGTGATTGTCAGCACATGCATGGTTACAAATTTGCACTGTATAAATTACCTATCATCTGTCATTCTGCTTCTCTGAACCCAATCCAGTTTTCTTTTCTTTCTCAATACTTTTTTGTCCATTAATGCCACTTTCCTTTGCTATTAGTAATGAATTATTTTTGATTACTTCAATGATACATTTATACACTATTCAAGTTAATGCATTTTACTTCAGTTTTGAACATTTCCTACAGTTAACATCTGCCAACTCATATAGTTTATGGTTCTTTTAAAAAATCTGATTAATACCTAGTAACTATTTTCATTCAAAATATTTCCCTCCACTCTTACATATTCAGAGCTGTATTCTTAAGTAGAAATAGGCAAATTCAGTGATTTAAAGGTGACTGCAATTATATTGAAACAGATTACATCACAAGTATGCAATGAAATGTCAGAGAAACGAGATCAAGTTAGCTAGCTGGTAGGTCAGTGATTGCTGTTCATGTTTTTCAAGAAAGAGAATACTTATTTTGTTTGAGAGGTAACAAAACCCAGCTCCTGCAAAGTTCAGTGGTTATCTACATTGAAGAAAGGCAATGGTTTAGAGGTATTATCACGAGACTATTAAACCAGTCACCCAGGTAATGTTCAAAGGACCTGGGTTTGAATCCTGCCATGGCAGAAAATGGAAGTTAAAAATCAATAAAAATCTGCAATTAAGCATCTACTGATGACCATGCAATCGTTATTTGTTGGTAAAACTTATCTGATTGACTAATGTCCTTTAGGGAATTAAACTGCTGTCCTTACCTGGTCTAACTTACATGTGACTCCAGACCCATAGCAATCTGGTTGACCCTTAATTGTCCTTGGGCAATTAAGAATAGGCAATAAATGCTGGCCCAGCTAGTGATGCCCGTATCATCACACAATCCCTACAGTGTGAAAACTGGCCATTCAGCCCATCAAGTCCACACCTAGCCTCCAAAGAAAATCCCACCCAGACTCACCCCACGACCCTTTCCTTGTATTTCCCATGGCTAATCCACCTAACCTACACATCCCTACACACTATGGGCAATTTAGCATTGTCAATCCACCTAACCTGCACTTCTTTGGACTATGGGAGGAAACCAGAGCACCCAGAGGAAACTTACGTAGACATGGGAAGAATGTGCACATTCCACTCAAAGTCATCTGTGGCTGGAATTGAACTCAGGTCCCTGGTGCTGTGAGACAGCAGTGCTAACCACTGTGCCAGAAATTTAAACAACTAAACAATGCAGATCAAAACATCCCAGGTGTTTTCTCTAGATTATGTTCAATTAGTGGTAGCCTGGAAACGGCTCTTCGACCAGGGTAGGTGAAATGAGCCAGAGTTCACATTCCTGGTTGTTATTGTATGTGTGGAAATGTATCTATCGGATGAAGTTTGCAATTGGTTGAAGAATCTAGAAAATAAGCAAACGCTGATGTTCTTAAAAAAAGTTCAAGAATATCCTTTCCTCCCTGACCAATACTCATCTTCCAGTCTTTTGTTCAAATTAACACTTGTCTTCCCAACCAATTCACATTGCATTTTTACTACTGTAATCCCTTACTGCCAGTATGCATTTGTTCTTCAGTATGCTCTTTCTCTCTCTTCCCCTCTACTCTATGTCTCCATTCATGCTTGCATTCTCTATCTCTCAAAATGCACTATTCACAGCTTGCACTTTATCCCCCTTATCCTCGTCTCCCACTTTCCTATCCCTTCATTTTCATAAGTTAGACTAATTCAGTTCTGCCCATTTCTTGTACCCTGTGTTACGTATTTCTTTTTGATGTAAACATTCTAATTACATGCTATGAGTTGGTAAAGCAATAATGTGGGTTCTTTATTTGAAGATAAGGCTATACACAGATAAAACTAACTAAGCATATGCATCTGACCTTGGTTGCTGCTGTATGTAGAATGAATACAAGTCAGCAGTTTAAGACGTGCACCACTAAATGCACATGTACCTAATATTAAAATACAGTATTTTGAACTCCTCTGCACTGGCACTGCCTGTTGAACACTAGAAGCAGTTTTGGGATTACATCTGTCTACTACGCTGAGATGGCATTAACAGTTGAATTCTACAATTTATCTCAGTGACCATCAGTTAAGGATTTGAAACCAATTTGCCATGAGTATCATTTTTGATCACTGTCCAGTGACCTTTGTCTTAATGGTCAATGATGGACAGGGTTGAAGTTGAGCTTGAATTGGATTTTACATCACTGTCTCACTTAGTTTGCCAAAAACCCCTGGCAAAAGTACTCAGGAAGGATTATCTTGAGTCAAATTCTGGAGAGCAACTTCTGCTTGTGGAAGCAGCTTGGCAAAAACCATTTGTCTCGGGAAAGAAAGAAAAATGTGCTTGTTAATGATGAGATCGAAAAACAATCGGTCAGGTTGTGACAAATGTATTTCAAAACCTTAACCATGTTTTTAACTTGGAATGTGTCTACTGCAATATGTAAAGAATATATCCTAAACCAGTTATGGATTCAAGACCACTTTGGAATTTAAGAAGAGTATAGGAGAAGGAATAGGACAATCAGCCCTCAAACCTATTCCAAAATTCTCTTGGATCATGGCTGATCTGCATCCTAACTCAAACTATCTGCCTTGATTTCATATTCTGCATTCTGTATAGTCAGAAGGATACAAAGTACTTTATGAATTGATTGTAAGGATGATATTTTAACAGATTTGAACACTTGTTCAATTTCTGATCACGTAGACTAAAGTGAGGTTTTTTTCCCACATTTTATTGTTCAGGCTGATTGGAGAGGCAGTTTATGACTTTTCTACAGCTGGTCATATCTAATCTGATGTCTATTGTGGGAAAGAGTTTCTGCCTCATTGATTAAAACTCACCTGCAGCAGCCACTGTATAAAACAGCCAGTGGATTCTACTTAGTGGGACATATATGGATTAAAAAAACCTTTCAAACATTAAATGGCAGGTTAGTAAATGCCAATGATTACACTATAACTGGAGAAAGAGCTGAGAAACAATTTATTACCTTTCAAGTGTCAGACACGTAGATCTACATGCTAACCTTGACCATGTTAAGTTGTCAGAGCAGGTTGAGAAAGTGGTTTAAAAAGCATTCTGGATCTTGGGCTATTTAAATAAAGGTATAAAGAACAAAAGCAAGGAAGTTATGATGATATTTTTAGAAAAGTCTGATTCAGCCTTAACTGGGCGTATCATGTCCAATTCTGGGCTCCACATTTTAGGAAGTAAGTGAATGCTTTAGAGAAAGTGCATAAAAGATTTACAAGCATGCTTCCAAGGATGAGGAACTTCAGTTCCATTGATAGATTGTAAAAACTCTGTTTTTTCTCCTTTAAGAAGAGGAGTTTGTGAGTAAATTTGATAGAACTGTTCATGTCATGAGTAGCCTAGACAAAGTAGACAGAGAGAAACTGCTCGCAGCGGCAGAATGATCAAGAACAAAAGGACGAAAATTTAGTGTGGTTGGCAAAAGAACCAAAGGCTGCAAGAGGAAAAGCTTTTGTATGCACCAATATCGGGATCTGGAATGTTCTGTCTTAAATAATGGTGGAGGCAGATTCAATTGAGGATTTCAAATGGCAACTGGTTAAGCACCTTAAGTGAAAGATTTATTGTGGCAATTGAGGGAGGGTGTGAGTGTGACTAGCTGACTTGCATTTTCATCTTCTATGCTGTAACCATTCTATTATTCTAGAACCAGTTCTAACAAAGACAAATGATGATAATTCTATGATTGCATCCTCTAGCCTTTAAATGTTTGTAATACGTATCATGGTAAATTTTTGAAATGTTGTATTTAGTTCTTATCCAAATAGATAGGTAGCATAGGGCTCAGAAGCTATGCAGTTTCAAGGAATTTTTCATGCTTTTGAGTGGCATTTGAGGCCTGAAAATCTTCAATCATGTAAAAAATTATACATAATTAAGACAACAGTAAATCTTACAAGCAATAGCTCAATAGGACAGCAGGAGAGCTAGCTATGTAATCTAATAGACAGGTGTTTTATTTGTTTGCGTTGTGTATTAGATCTATAATGCACACTCAGTAGTTATACCCCGATACTATGAAAGAGAGCATTTTTGATGTGTTTAAGTCTTTAAAGAAAATATGTTCTATTGAAAAGCCAAGAGCCAAGATATTGAAGCAGCTGTCTAATGTGTTTCAGTGTTTGTCACAGATGATTTTGATACAAGGCTTATGGCTACAAGAAAAATCGGAGACTCAGAATTCCGAGATGAATAACTTAAATCCTCACTCCCCAAAGTCCTTCCACCATCTAGAAGCCATGAATCAGGTGTGTAATAGAATACTCTCTGTTTGCCTGGATAGGACAACCCCCAATAAGAATCTTGACACCATTCAGGATAAAGTAGCCCACTTGATTGGTAACACATCCAATACATTCAAAATTCACTCCCTTCATCGCTGATGCATAATGGCAGCAATGTGTACCATCTACAAGATACATTGCAGCCACTCACCAATGTTCTTTCAACAGCACTTGCCAAACCCATTATCTCTACTGTCTAGAAGAAGGGCAGCAGATACATGGGGACACCAACTCCGACAAATTCCCATTCAAAACACACACCATTCTGACTTAGAACTGTATCCCTGCTTCTTTACTATCCCTGGATCAAAATCCTGAAACTCCCTTCTCAACAACACTGCTGGTAACCTACACTACTTCGACTGTAGCAGTTCCTGAAGACAGCGCACCAACACATTCAAGAGAATTTAGAGACTGGCAATAAATGCTAGTCGTGCTAGTGATTCCCACATTCCATGAAAAATTGAAAGATAAAGGGGAAAAGCTGATGCTTAAAACCTGGAGAGAGATAATAGGAACTGCAGATGCTGGAGAATCTGAGATAACAAGGTGTAGAGCTGGATGAACACAGCAGGCTAAGCAGCATCATAAGAGCAGGAAGGCTGATGTTTCGGGCCTAGACCCTTCATCAGAAATGAACTGAAACGTCAGCCTTCCTCTCCTATGATGCTGCTTGGCCTGCTGTGTTCATCCAGCTCTACACCTTGTTTAAAACCTGGATACTGCTAAGGAAAGGGAAAGGGTCAGAGACAATTATGAAACAGGTCTACAGATTAAGGGAGAATAGTCAAGTGATGAGGCAATAGTTAGAGCTCCTTGTGTGGAATAGAGAGCAGGTAAGCTGCTGAGTTCCAAGATGGAAGAGAAGCCAGTTATATTTTAGAGATATGTGGAGAATGCCAGAATGGTCTTTGAAGCAGTTTAAATATTTGTAGCAATTAGTAGGATACTCTAGGACTATTATACAGCAATAATTTACCATGAATAATTTAAATCACTAGTTCTTATAGTAGCAATCTACTTAATCATATTGCACTAATGGGTACTGTATTGAAAATAGGGAACATATTTACATGAGAAAAAAACATAATTTGAGCAATAATAGGGGAATTTTTTTTTTCTTCTCACCGTCTGATTTAACATTAAGAGAAATAGTTGGACATAGCATCCACGGAAGTGTTATATTACTTTTATGTTGCAAATATGTGAATGAAATAACGTGGCAAATGGCCTTAAAGGGAATCTATATTATACATAACTAATAACATATGCATCGAAAGTACTGTTTTGTAACTTCTTTTTGTAGAGCAGACTTGATGGGCTGACTGGCCTAATTTTGCTCCTATATTATTTGATCTTAATTTTAAATAGTTGCACTGAAAAAGAAGAGAAATTCTTACTGTGTGAACCATAGGCTGAAGATCTATTGCTGTCTGCCACAGAATTACCTCTGTCAAGGTGATACTTTTATTTCTTATGTAACCCATGATAAGGATCATGAGGCATAGCGCAGGACACTATGAAAGTTGAAAAGTGTGTAAAAAATGTGAAGATAAACCATGAGATAATGAACAACATCTCAACTGTCTCTCTATTTTGGGACTAGTATAAACCTGATATCTCCTATCTTTTAGTTTATCTGAATTCGCTGTAATATCCTCCCTGTTTAGGAGGAGTACACTTTCAATGAAACCGAAAAATATTACAACAAAAGCTTTGCAAGTCACAGTAGATCTAGTTTTACACTCTCAAAAAGTAATACTCAATCAATGTAGCACATATTTATGTAGATGCTATTACTGACTGTGATAAGAATGTAAATAAAAGGCATACATTATGAATCAAATAAATAATGAAACTTTTTAAATTCAAAAAGCAATTATGTAAACAATATGACATTTAGTATTTCTATCACACTTTTCAAGTGTGAAAAAACATATCATTGCACTTTACATTAAGATGAAAACATTGTGATGATTAGACAATAAATGATTACCTTGGAGCATCAAGTCAACATTAAGATGACTTTGACAATGAATCTCTAATATCCAAATTTGCTGTTGTCAGAGATGCCATTGCAACCAGATGCTGAACCCTGTCCAACATTTAACAGAGATAGTGGCAGAACCTTAACAGAATCTTTCTTAAATGAAGGACTCAACTGGAGGGTACTGTGGCTGGAAACCATCTCCAATCATTCCAGAAATAGAAATCTTTGTGACACTTTAAAATTTAAACTGCTCTGGCACTTCAATATTTAGCACTATACCATTGTTTTCAACCCTTCTGCTGTTAGCTGGCCACATGGCATTGCAATTTTAAAGATCACAGACCATGAGGAGGCCATTTGAGTGTTTGTCATCAAATTAAGAATGGCAAGTGGATTCCGGAGATGGTAGGCTCAAATAGAGTCCAGGACACTGAGAGCAGCAGTCTAAGCTGGCTGATGTCATTGACAGGGTGGCAGGGTAGCACAGCAAATGCTGTGATCCTGCAAAAGGACAGCAGGTTTTTGTTATACAGGGCCACTGCCATACTCCTCCCAGTGACATCTGAACAATCCTCATCAACAATGCACTGGAGGATGGATTTCTGTGATACTCTGAAAATCATTGAACCCCTACAGTGTGGAAGCATGCCATTCAGCACATTGAGCCCACGCTGATGCTCCAAACAGCATAGAAAAATAGAAAATAGGAGCAGAAGGAGGCCATTCAGCCCATCAAGCCTGGTCCACCATTCTTCACGATCATGGCTGATCGTCCAACTCAATAGCCAATCCTGCTTTCTCCCCATAAACTTTGGTCCCATTCGCCCCAGTGCTATATCGAGTCGCCTCTTGGGCATCTCACCCAGACCCACGCCGCCTACCCTATCCCTGTAACCCTGCATTTCCCATGTCTAATCCACCTAGCCTGCACATCCCTGAACAGATAGGCAATTTATTATGACAATTTAGTAGTGCTAAACCTTGAACCATTGTGCCACTCTATTAAGCATAGCATCTGTTGTGATCACAGCAGCCTGAGCTTTCATTACATTAATCAGACCCTCCACTACAATGTCCAGGTATTCTGCTTGTTTGTTATATGGCAGCTGAGACATCAGTCATCAGGCACAGCGTGCTGGTTGAGTCCACAAGTGTTCTCATGGTGTTGGCCACCATTCCCACGCTGGAAAGGATGATCTAGCTCAGCACAAAATGCCATTGCAAGTTACTGTCAGAGTTCTCAATACTGTTGGACATTACATGTAGATTTTCTGGTACAGCAATCAATGCACAAAATATTTCAGAGTAACATGTCCCATCAAAGTGTTCAAGAGTTCTCTGCGACAGAACCCACATGAAAGTTTGCCATCAGGCAACCTGGTACCTGTGTTACCATCGTTCTCTGCTCTGGCTGCAGGCCACTCGTGTGCTGTGTCTCACCATATGCAAGTCTAACTTTTATGCTGTCCTTTAAATTGTGTATAATGTCAGTACCTGACCTAGTGGTTGTGGGTGTTAAATCAAGTGGCAGTGTTTCTTCATCACCAGTGTCTTGTTGTTGTTCTACCTATTGCTCCTACGTCACTGCCTTCACCTTTAACAGTTCTTGGGTACCTGCAAGAAGAAAGGCAAAAGGCTGAGATCATGAGTAAGGAGGCAGGAGTTGGGGGAGTTGTGAAAGGTAAGGCAGGAAGGTGTGAGGAAGCAAGAGATAGCTGCTTATACACTTACGAGAGGCAATGGCCTCGTGATATTATCGCCAGCCTGATAATCCAGAGACCCAGGTAATGTTCTGGGGATCTAAGAATCTAATGATGACATGAATCCATGGCTGATTGTCGGAAAAATCCGTCTGGTTCACTAATGTCCTGTAGGGAAGGAAACTGCCATCCTTACCCAGTCTGGCCTACATGTGACCCCAGACCCACAGCAATGTGGTTGACTCATAACTGCCCTCTGGGCAATTAGGGACGGGCAATAAATGCTGGCCTAACCATGCCCTCATCCCGTGAATGAATAAATAAAAAAATACATCTGCAGTTTCTAACTCAAAGTGCTTATGGGATCAAGAGTAGTAGAATGTGAGGAGGAGGAGGAGGATTCAGTATGAGGATATGGTCATCCACAATGGTTTCACCTCACCACTGGCCAGGGCCTGAGCAATAGCTGTTTCAGTTATGGTGATCACTTGTCTCTTCCATTGGGATAAGAACATACAGGCATGTGAGTGACCCTCTGGTTAGCTCCTGGTGCCTCAGGTTGTGCGTCACTGTGCCCTGTGTCTGTGAATTTGGTGAAATCTGTTTCAGTACTGTAGATGCCACTGTTGAATAGCTCACAGTGCGGGCAGGCTGTGAGATGAAACTGTAAAACCCATGTAGGTGAGTTGAAATATGAATGTCAGGTATGATTCTCAATTTATAAAGATTGTCAGCACTTAAGTGATGAGGTTGTGCTGCACTGAGCAAAGTCTATCTCCAATTGTACAGTTGAGTGTTTGAAGATGAGTTCACTGAGCTTGGCTACTTGTTGGGGTCATAGGACCCATATCCTCAGGGACTCCTGACCTTGACCTCCACAGCTATCTGCTCCCATTGCAATCCAAGTGCTCATCTGGGGTCTGCCTAGTCCACATTAGCTACAGGATCTCTCTTGTTTCTGCCAGCTCCACCTAGATTTCCAGTGCAGTTTCTGAAAGCCTTGAAACACTGTCATGTTGTGCCATTATTCAACAAGTCAGGATGACCTGCAAAAGGATATACATTACTTTCTCCAGGCAGAATGTCCCTGCTTTTTACAAGGAACAAGCTACCTCTAGTAGTGTGGGATAATTTAATTTGTGCAAGCCTGTCACAATTTTGGGCCCTGTGCTGAAGCATGCAGTGAGTCGACAGTCTGTTTCATGCAGGTTGCACACAACACTGATATAATGAGCAGGCAACATGAAGTGAGTGTATCATATTGAACAAGCATGTGATCGAAGAACAGTGCAAACACTGTGTCCCTTTGTCCAGGCTAACCCTGGGACTCTCTATAGTGCAGTGTATTCCTCGCTAATTACTAAATATTCAAGTATTTCATCAGTGATCATTGAATAGCAATCAGTGAGAATGATTTCCCTTCCCAAAATAGGGACTCTGAGACCAATTAAAGCATTGCAACTGCTGCCCTGTTTGAGACCAATCAATATAGTACAGAGCAAGAATTGAATATGTGATCATGTGGACTTTGTGACATAACTAGTATTTTGCTAGTTAACCCATAGCCAGAAGCCTATTCAGCCTATTTCTGAGGAGACTTTGAAAGCATATTCACAGTAACGATAAAATCAGGATTTACAATAAAAGCATAAATTTGAATATTTCACAAATGGTCCACAAGTAGTCAATGTGAGGTTAATACTAGCATCTACAATATATGAATTGGTACCAATGGAGACATTTATATTTTCAGAAACTGACCAAATACTGAAAAACCATTTACTAAACTGATGGGTGAGACACTATAGTATGTGATGCTTATTTACTTGGAAAGAGAAATACTAACATATTTTGCTTTGGTACATTTTATGCCTACATCTTTTGAACAAACATTGAACTGGCAAGAACAGTTGCCTTGGAAAAACATACAATCCACATTACCTCACACTCTTGGCTAAAAGGTAGGTGCAACAGTGAGAAAGTCAACAGAAAAAATGAGAATTTTAGGGCAAGGGTAGATAGATACAAAGTTTTAAATAAACAATGAAATGTTAGTCGTTAAAATGGAAAAATAATTTAAACTGTTTTGAAAGTCACCATGACATCTACACTCAATATTTTATTGTTTTCAGCTGCTCTTTTGCACATACAAATTTATGAACCTATTTGAAAATCATCTGGCATCGCAGTGTTGACAAGGTTGTTTGAAAGGCAAATCCTTTCCAACAACTCTTTAGTTATAACATTTTGATTCTCTAACATTTAAAAAATAATTTACATGTGAAAGCACAGCTGCATGGCTCTCTTTCATATAAAGCTATTGTTGGTGTGAATGTTCAACACGCATTAAGCTTTTATATATGTTTTAAGAAAACAGAGTGCAATTTTCTTCATTTAGTATGTGCATATTTTAGATAAAATTTGCATTAAATAGCATTTGGAAGCATAACTACATGTAGCCTCGAGCTGCTGGCTACTAAACTAAAACATGACTTAATTGTACAATGTTAAAAGTACTGCATTAAACTAAACATCACTGCAGACTTGGTGATCTGTCAGTGTAACTGCAGATAACTGACTAACATTCAGCATAAAAGAAAGTGGATCTGGACTAGTAATGGATATCATTATAAATGATAAATATTAAAATGTGCTCAACAACTGTGATTAAGCAAACAGTGGCTTGTTGTATTTTAACTTGTTATTTAGCTTTTCCTGCTCAGAGCAGAATAAAAAAATCAATTCAACACCAACATTCCATTCTGACACAATGTACTGTAGGTTATATCACAGTTTAATATCACTGCATTCCAGATGTCAGTGTTAGAGACGACTTTATGAGCAATTTAAGTAAACATTTATTTCCATCTCTTATAGATGATTCTTTCAGTTTTCTATAATATAATTTTAATAACCTAACAGACACCACAGGATTCAGTTCAACTGTGCTAATAGTTTGGTCATACCGACCCAGATTGAGTATGATTAGAAAACAGGATGTATTTGCCTCTGGTGGAGTATGGAGTTGCTTGATGTTTCTTAAGATTTCCCTCCTATTTATTTTTCAATGCCCTCTTGAATTACACATTGCTGAATTGATTCATCTCAATGAGTCCATGCTGGGAAAAAAATAAAATGAGTCAATGGCAGGCCAGTAATTTCTTACATAAAATGACTATATGAGTCATTATAGGCTGTAAATTTAAGAAAAGAAAACAACTCAAATCTAAATGAAAATAGATCAAGGAGCCTTCAACCTCTACTGATTACTGAGCATGCATGCATTAGCAATTCACAGTTGAAGAAAAGGAAATAGCTCTGTACTTCCAGCAGAGATTTTATTGAAAGGACCTTATAGATGGGACAAAGAAAAGTAAATAACACTAGCAAAATCTACTGAACTATTAGCTGCAGCTACATTGCAAATCTAGTTGATTTAGAGCTACTTACAGGTAGCATGTTGACAATACAAATGGAGCAATTTACAGTCTTTGCCATTTTCTATCTATTTTTCCTGCATTGTATACAATAGAAATAAGAAAATAAATTCAAATTGCCTCCTAATACAATACTAGCACAATTGCTGTTTGCCCTAGAATGCATATGTAATAAATAAGGTCATTAAATAGAGTCACTGAGAGTGGATATAAAGAAATATGTGGCTTGATTGTACCTAACAAGGGAAGAGGAGGGCAGACAATGTGGAACTGAAAGAGAAAAATGAGCAATGACTGTGTCATATGTTTGAGGGACCAACCACTTGCAGTTTTGGTGTAATGCTGCCACTGATTCCCCTTTCTAAATGATTAATAACAGTTTGGACAACCCCTTGAGGCAGAATCCTCCTTTCAGATATTTTCTAATCACCCCATTCAGCGATGTTGTGAAATATCTCTGGAGGAAGTGAAGTTAAACCCAGGCTTCCTAATCCACTACCACTGTGCCACAAGTTTCCTAATGGCCAATCATGATCTTTTTGTTCCAGAGATTTTTCACCCTGTTCAGAAATGTTATTATACACTTCTGGAACAGGTGGGTCTTAAATCCAGGCCACCTGATCCAGAGATATAAACACCAGTACTACACCACAAGGCCCTTAATTTTCTCTTTTTTAATCTGTTCAGAGATGTTCTTGCATGCCTCTGGAGCAAGTGAAATTTGAACCCAGGCTTCCGAACTCAGAGTTAGGGACACTATGACTGTATCACTAGAGTCCTGAATGCTAAAATCATGTTTCAAGTACTGAATCTAAGGTCTTATTCAATTAACAGTCATGGAAGATAAACCACTTGTGTTTCTTAACAAGAAGAAACATTTGTCTTAACAACAGGATGCAATTTACTGCATAGAGCAATCTGTACAAGTTACACCTGCCTTCATCAGGATCTCAAACTGACTCACACTTCTCCACTGAAGGCTTTGTAACAACATCAGATTGGGTGGAACGTAATGTAATCTCCAACATTAACTCTTTCAGAACCATACAACAGAAGGAAGGAAGTTTGAAACTTTCTTAAAACACATATGAAAGTAATGATCCACAATTCTTTGTCACTTAGTGGGAAGCTATAACCACCAAAGGCTGGTTAAGAAGGGAGGTTAAAAATATAAAGGGAGTAGCAACTCTAAATCCCACTGATTTTTGGTTTTATTGTTGGGGACATTAACCAAAATGCTCTTGAGAGGCAGGTCCATCCTTAAAATATTTACACAGGCTGTTTGCCTCATATTTAACGTCGGTTTCATATTTAGTCCTAAAGACCAGATTATCTAGTTGACAGGATGGGATACGATTTGTTAAAGTTTAAGTCTCATCCTGTTGTTAAATTTCCTCTTTACATCCCCGCCCTATTGTCAAACTTGCTCCCTTCCTGCCTCCCTATTATTATCAACGTATCCTAAGCCTCTGTGCAAAGACGAATTTGAATTATGGAAAACCAAAATTTGATCTAAATTTTCTTGATTTCGGACACGTACACCTCAATCTTGGTAGTATCGATTTCTGTATTCTCTTCACTCAGACACTTTCTGCAGATGGGGTATAGAGGTAGGCCCCCTGCTGGCATGCCAGCCAATTTATTGTGAAACTTAAGCCATTACCAGATTACCTGTCGTCCCTCAATTTTGCTGATCCTGATCGTGGTGTTTTATTCTTTAACATGCCGATGCTACAAAATTATAGTTTAGAGATAGTAATATTAGAAATTCTTTACATTTGAAGAATGCACTGAAGTTTAAATTTAACAACGCACTAGTGAGATTAATAAACTACATCGTGCCCATACAGGAGATAAACACTACTTCCTTTCATGGTCAGACTTGAGATCTCTGACCACTCACTGAAAAGTATTGACCAAATGTGATTGAGGAGGACTCATGTTCAATTAACATAGTATTAAAAAGAGGTAGAGTTTCTACTTTGGTTTAAAATTAGTGATCTGGACACAAACTGTGCCAACTTGAGTTTTTTTTTCCAAGTTCCCACTTAAATTTATTTCCACACTGTCAAAAGTGAAAGCTACCATGAACCAATATAATCAGGCAGTTGTAGGGCTCTGGTTTGCAATAAATAATTTGCTGATTTTTTTTGGTGTTTCGTATCACCCGCGGAGTCTTGGTTCTGACGCTGGGCTTATTTAGGAATGTGGAATGAAGAAAGCAGTAGACAGGTGTTCCAGGGCAAAAGAAGCTCTGTGTTTATGAGATACAAAAGGTAAGTATAACACAAGAAATAAAGGCAAATGTAATAAACAGTGAAACTGACACAAACTGCTATACAGAGGACAGTAATTAAATTCACTATTAAATCAAATACAGATTAAGCACTATTAGAACTAAACAACAGTTTTAATCATGGAAAACGTTCATCGGATTTCCTTCCCTTGGGGTTCCTGCACTGTCAACACCTGCCTTCTCCTCCCTGCTAGTTAGGTTGGAAACTTCGGGGTTTCAGGAGTTTAAGCACACCACTGGGGAAGAATTTGTGATTTTGAAGTACAGGTGGCTGTTCCCGCTTGCCATACCCAGTGCCTCAATGAAGACTTCGGATGGTGTAGGCCTTCAGTCTGGGTTGAGTGCACTGAAGCAGTACGGCGCATGTTGGATTTATCGGGTGAGTATTTTGTTTTCCTTACTTTGTGGTGGTTTTTGCAAGCCAGTTTTCACCTCAGGGTGTGTCTGAGGCCTTGTGGTGTTGGTCAGCTTGGTGGTTTTCAGAGTTCTTAGGTCTGCTGGTTGTGGTTGGTTGCCATTGGTCCCCGTGGTGCAGAACAGGGCTGTGTTGGTAGGTTTCAGAATTGCTGTTGGGATTCCCCCTTCCAGGGATAACTATGCAGATAGCTCTCAGGGAGATAGCTCTCTTGGATCCCTCTTCTGGAGATAGCTGTGGGGATAGTTCTTGGGCACTGGCTCTCTTAGGTGAGGTCGAGGCCTGCAATTATACTAAATGTGAGTCTCTTATCTTTGAGCCAAATCTGCACTTACTGTATTGTTTCTGGTGTTCCCTTTGAGGTCAATTGGCTTCATGACAGTTAAGAGTATGTGTGAATGTATTTTGATTGAAGTTGAATGTCCAGTATCTGTATAGGTTCCAGAGTGTCTGTATTCAGGAGCCTGAGGTGTAAAAGGTTAGTTTCAGCATAGAGGGTTAGGTCTGGTTGATTGTTCTCTTAGAGTCGAGGAGTGAATTGGATTTTCAGGCTGAACAATGGTTCCAAGCAGCCATCTCTGTGTCTGTGTATTTTTCCCAGAGCTCAGCCCAGCTGCTTTTTTATTTTTTTAAAAGTTTTTGAAAAGTCCAGGGTTTTGGTCCAGTATTATAGATGATGGGTATTTTTGCTCAATCCTACACAGTATCTTGAAAACTTTTTAAACTTTATTTAAATAAAAATCCTTAATTTATATAAATTGGCAACTTAGTGGAGTTTGATTACTTCAGCTGAAAACAGGTTTACCTCTAAAATTAAGCATTTAAATCACAGCAGACTAAACACCCAGAAGTAAACTAAAATTAAATTATTGAAAACTATTTTCAAAAAATACATTACCATTTGTCATCTATAGTGGGGTACAGAAGTCAATTTCTTTGTAAACTTTATTTAAAACTTTTAAAGCATGCCTTTCAATGTCCTTGCTCCAAACTGAAATTTTAGAGATTTATTGGAGGCCTGAAATTGACCACAATTAATGGAAACCAGCAATTAGTTGACTCTGGTGATCATGTCCATTTTGAGGGCTAGTGTAGCACAGTAATTATTTTAAAACTAGCACAAAGATCACAGAAATTAATTTAGCACTGAACATAATTATGCAACTGCTGCTGATAATACTGCCATCTTATGTCAGTGATATTGATTTTGAGTGAATTGTGGTGTAAAAAAATGTGACTCAAAGAGAGAACTCTATCACATGGTGTTTATTGCATAGAAGGTTATCCTGGCTGATCTCATACAACTACGTAGCAACATTGGTTATAGACAGAATAGCAATTACTACCCCTCAGTTCAAAATCTATGCATGGCGGGATGAGATATTAATGGAATAGGGAAAATTTGCAAAACAAAGATATGTAACAGTTGATAATTTTTTTATTCATTCACAGAAATTTATTGCTTAGCTCTAATTGCCCTTGAGGTGGTTCTGTTCCTTCTTGAAGGGCTGCAGTTCCTGAGTGTAGGTACACCAGCAGTGCTGGTAAGAAGGAAGTTCCAATATTTTGACCTTGCAAGAGTGAAGGAATGGTGATATAGTTCCACGTCAAGATGTCATGTTACTTCATAGAGTCATATAGTCATAGAAATGTACAGCACAGATAACAAATCCTTCAGTCCAACTTGTCCATGCTGATTTAACATCCTAACTAAATCTACTCCCATTTGCCAGCGTTTGGCCCATATCCCTCTAAACCCTTCCTATTCATATACCCATCCAGATGCCTTTTAAATGTTGTACTTGTACCAGTCTCCACAATTCCCTCTGGCAGTTCATTCCATATACACAACACCCTTTGCATGAAAAAGTTGCCCCTTAGTTCCCTTTTAAATCTTTTCCCCTTACCTTAAAACTATGGCCTCTAGTTTTGGTCTCCCCAACCCCGGGAAAAGACCTTGTCTATTCACCCTATCCCTGCCTCTCATAATTTTATAAACCTCTATAAGGTCACCCCTCAGTCTCTGACGCTCCAGGGAAAATAGCCCGAGCCTATTCAGCCAAACCCTCCAACCCTGGCAACATTCTTGTAAATCTTTTCTGAGCCCTTTCAAGTTTCACATCCTTCCTATAGCAGGGAGACCAGACATGCACGCAGTATTCCAAAAGTGGCCTAACCAATGTCCTGTACAGCTGCAACATGACCTCCCAACTCTTATACTCAATGCACTGACCAATAAAGGCAAGTGCACCAAATGCCTTCTTCACTATCGTGTCTACTTGCGACTCTAATTTCAAGGACCTATGAACCTGCATCCCAAGGTCTCTTTGTTGAGAAACACTCCCCAGGACCTTACCATTAACTGTATAAGTCTTGCCCCGATTTGCCTTTTCAAAATGCAGCACCTCACCTTTATCTAAATTAAACTCCACCTCTCACTCCTTGGTCTATTGCCCCATTTGATCAAGATCCTGTTGTACTCTGAGGTAACCTTCACTGTCCACTACAACTCCAATTTTGGTGTTATCTGCAAACTTACTAACCATACCCACTAAGTTCACATCCAAATTATTTATATAAATGACAAAAAGCAATGGACCCAGCACCGATCCTTGTGGATCACCACTGGTCACAGGCCTCCAGTCTGAAAAGCAACCCTCCACCACCAGCCTCTGTCTTCTGCCTTCTAGCCAGCTCTGTATCCAATGGCTATTTCTCCCTGGAGGAAAATTTGCAGGTTGTGTTGTTCCCATGCATCTGATGCCCAGTCTGTCTATATTGTAGAGGTGAATGGTTTGGAAGGTGCAACCTTGGAGAGACTCTGCTTTGTATCTTCTAAATGGTACACACTACTGTCACTGTGCCTCAGCGCTCGAAGGTGTGAATGTTGAAGGTAGTGGATGGGGAACCAATGAAGCAGACTGCTTTGGCTTGGTTAGTATCAAGGCTTCATGCGTATTGTTGGAATTTTACCCATCCAGGCAAGTGGAAAGTATTCCGTCATCTTCCAGGCATGTGCCCTCTAAATTGCAAAAAGGCCCTGGGGACAGAGGAAGTCAGTTATTCGCTGCAGAGTTCTAAGCCTCTGACTTGGTCTTGTAGCCACAATATTTATATGGCTTGTCCAGTTCAGTGTCTGGCCAATGGTAATGCCTAGGATGTTGACCATGGCAAATTCAGTGATGGTAATACCATTTACTGTCAAGTGAATATGGTTAGATTTTCTCCTGTTGAAGATGATCAATATCTGGCACTTGTGTGTGCATGTTACTTGCCACTTATAAGTCCAAGCCTAAGTGTTATCCAAGGCTTGTTGTATATGGAAATGGACTGCTTTGGTATCTGAGGAGCAGCAAATGTGACTTACCATCATGCAATCATCATTGACAAAGCAGCTGAAAATAAAATGTACATGAATATAACTCTGAGGAACTGCTATAGCGACAATAATGATTGACTTCCAACAACCACAACAAATGATATATGCATGAAACCAGCCAAAAGGGAGTTTTCCCTTGGTTCTCATTTGATTCCAGTTTTGCTCCTTGATGTCACACTTGGTCAATTGCTGCCTTAATGTCGGGGACTGTCACTCTCACCTCACCTCTGGAGGTAGCTCCTTTATCCAAGTTGCAGCAAAGACTGCAATGAAGTTGGGAGCTGAGTGGACCTGACTGAACATAGACTGAACATTAGTGAGAGGTTATTGCTGAGCAAGCACCACAGAGAGTGTAACAGTAGGCAAGTTTAGAACAGCACAAGAAAGAACAGGAAAGCACAGAACCAGTGCAAAATTTTGAGATGGGCGTGTTGGTGATGCGGGTTGCTGTTAAAACAGCACAAGAGAGTAGCAGAGATTTCCAAGTCTGGGAGACAAAAACAAGTAAGAAGTATAACATTACTGAGAAATAACCTCAGGAAACCAGGAGTTGGAAAGCTGCACAAAAGGGGTGAGTTTTGAAATTATTCAAGAGCATAATTGCAGGGAAAATATAAGCTAATCAAGTGGGACCTTGAGTCAGTGAGGGCTGAGTGTTATCCTTGGCAAACAAGACCAGGTGAGTATTTCAACTGATGACTTTAAAATAAAAATTGGTCTTTAGTTTAGTTTAGTTCAGTTTAAGAGGGCAGAATCTTATCGAAGTTTGAGTGACAAGACTATGGCAAGATTCGTAGCAGAAGTCCAGTGCGGCTTATCTCGATATTGGGAGAATCTCACATTATCTTTCATGTTTACAACAAGTGGCCTGGCATATTTTTTTCTAGGCAGAGTGCAGTTGCCAATTAAGAGGGATTATTGTTGTTAAAAGCCTTGTTAATTACCCAATTGACCTCAATAATACTCAGCTTCCTTATTTATCAAACTTAAACAAACTAGACATCGAGAAAACGTGAATAGAAATCAGAGCAGGTACCTGGTGAATTCAACTCACCATCTGCTCTGAAGGACCTCCATATTGGAAAATGAGCAGCAACATCTCTTGGCACATTCCATGGACACTGACCACATACAGTCCCATCTCTGGACTCTTTTCTCACTTGTTGTCATAGCACTCACTCACTCTGAGCTCACCTGGATGCTCATAGCATCCCTGCCTTGCAGTTCCATGCCGTTTTTTTTTGCATTGCTTTCTCAGCCAGAGATACCAGGGTCACATTACTTCTGTCTCACCTTCCCATCCATAGGAACAAAGGCAGGAAACTCTTCATGCTTGTCAGTGATCCTCAATCAAGTCAAGGGGAAGAGCATTCGCTCAGGAAGTTCGGACACAGTAGTCAGGGGCAGCCTCCAATACCAGTCCAGGGACTTGGTATAATCAGTCAGCCACTCTTGGCGGTCAGAGTCAGGATCGTCTCCTCATAAGGGGTAGGGACCAAAAACTAGGCAGCCATCATGCATCATGAATCTTTAGTCCTACACTGGATTATTTTCCCACCTGGAATGAGAGACAGACAGATATTACAGGAAATGAAAATGGGTAGCACAGCAGTTATTTTGGTACAGGTGGGGAGGTGTCCCAAGCAAGTGATTAGGAAGCACAGAGGGCATGCAATGTTAGTGCTGCCAGGGGTTGAGGTGGGTGTGACACTGAGTGAGGAAAGACATTGAGCATGAGCCTTAATGGGAAATGGATATCAGATATAGAGCGAGTGTGAAATATCAAACAAAAGATGGTGGCACTGACACTAACAAAGTGGAGAAGGTCATTGACCTTCTTCCTACATTGCTGGCCATTCCTCTAGTCAGCTGAGACTGCTCTAACGCAGGTGGCAATCTCAGATCTGGCTAGCATGATCTGGTGCCACGTTTCCACAGCTGGCCCTGGGACAGAAGGAAATTTGTCTCTGCAGTAGTACATCCAGTAGGAGCACCAGGTACCCGCTTGCAAAGATGGGTACCAATTTACCCCAGCTGCCATGTCCAGGACAAATGTCAGGAAGTGTGCTGGACAGCTGCAAACTGACAGTGCTAACTGGGTGCACAATAGCCTTTTCAGAATGGCACGGATACTGGTTAATTCCAGGATATCCTGGCAGTGGCGGGTTATTCCAGGAATAGTTCACAATATAATATTGTTGGAATCAGCCTTGAGGGATGCCATAGCTAGTAAATGAGGCAAGTTAGTTAAGACACAGTGAAAAAACGTACTAGGCCTGCAATGGAAAGCCCTCCAAAAATACTCGACACAATTCTTACTTAGCCAAAAAAAAATCAGCTTTTAGTGTTTAAAACATAAAGATAATTAGTATATGTTCAATATTCTTTAAACTAAAGCAACTAAATGTAAGAGGTAAGGGTAATTCATGGTAAGTAGAATGCTTCTTCAATGAGCAATCATGGATGTCAGCGATATTTTCAGTGTCCAGGATGACGACAGGACCAGGAAGTGTCTCCAGCAGCAGCTACAGGAAATCAGTGTTTTGAATTTGGATCGGCAGCTGGAGACACTGTGATGGAGCTAAGAAGCAATAAGGGACACAAAATATTAGCATACATTGTTTATTGGCCTCTAAATAGCAGCAATGTGGGGGATTGCATTAAACAGGAAATAAGAGTTGCATGCAACAAGGGTGCTAGACGTGATCAAGGATGGTTTTAGCCTACATAAACATGGCAAATGAGATTAGCAACAGTAATTCCTGGAGTGTATACAAGATAGATTTTTAAAACAATATGTTGAAGAACCAAATCGAGATCAGGCTATTTCAGTTCTGAAGAAGGGTCACTGGACCCAAATTGTTGGCTCTGGTTTCTCTCCACAGATGCTGCTGGAACTGCTGAGTTTTTCCAGCAATTTCTGATTTTGTTTTTGTTTTTGTTTTTGTCTTAGGTTTGAATCTGATATAATTCTTCTTCAGAATTGAAGATCCATTCCGAAGAAGAGTTATACCAGACTCAAAATATTAACTCTGCCTCTCTCTCCACAGATACTGCCAGATCTGCTGTCTTTCTCCAGCATTTTCTGTGTTTGTTTCAGATTTCCAGCATCCATAGTATTTTGCTTTTATCCTAGATTTGGTTTTGTGCAATGAAAGGGGGTTAATCATTGTGAGAGGTCCTTTAAGAGTAAGTGACCATAAAATGATACAATTCTTCTTTGGGATAGAAACTAAAAGTATGAGGGGTGAGTCAGCTGCAATAGACTGGATAATCTAACTAAAACACATAACAGGTGATAGGCAATGGTTAATATTTAAGGAACAAATGCCTGCATTGAAGCAGTGATACATTCCTTTCAAGCAAAAGAACTCAACAGGTAAAATGGCCCAACAATGGTTAACAAAATAAATTAAGGATAGTGTTAGGTTCAAATACAAGTTCTATGAAGTTGCTAGAAAAAGCAGTAAACCTGAGTACTAAGAGCAGTTTAGAATTCAACACAGGTTGACCAGGAGATTGATGAAGACGGGAAGATGGAATATGAGAGTAAGCTTGTAAGGACCAAAGAAGTAGACTTCTATAAGTAAGACTTTCTATAAACATGTAAAATGAAAAAGAATAGCGAAAACAAATGTAGCCTGTTTATAGTGTGAGAAATAAGAGAATTGATCCTTGTCGTCCAAATCCATGTACATCAGGAAGCAGGAAGATTCAGCAAGCAATTAGGAAGGCAAATGGTATATTGTTCTTCATTGAAAGAGGTGTGGGTCCAGGAGCAAGGAAGTCTTGCTGCACCATACAGGTATTGGTGAGCACCTGGAGCACTGTGTGCAATATTTGTCTCCTCACGTAAGAAAATGTATACGTGCCGTTGAGGGAGTATATTGAGGTTCAAGATGATTCCTGGGATGGCAGGTTTAAAGAGAGTTTGGGTCAACTGGGCCATATTCCCTGGAGTTTGGAAGAGTGAATGTGAATCTCATAAAAGTTTATAAACTTCTGGCAGGCCTGGACAGACTGGACACAGGGTTAATGTTTACTCTGGCTGGAAGGATCAAGAATAAGGGACCACGCTCTCAGAGTACATGATAGGCCATTTTGAACTGAGATGAGAAGAAATTTCTTTATTCAAAGATGGTGAACCTGCCTGTGAAGGCAGTGGACGCCAAGTCACGAAATATATTTAAGAAAAAAACAGGTTTCTAGAAGGTAAATATGTCAAGGAGCATGAGGAGAGAGCAGGAAAATGTCAATGAGATAGATGACCAGCCATGATCATGTTGAGTAGCAGAGCAGGCTCGAGGGGGCAAATGGTCTTTTCTTGCTCTTATTTTCAATGTTTTTCTGTTTCTGTAGTGTGGAGGTGCCGGTGTTGAACTGGGGTGGACAAGGTCAGAAATCACACGACATCTGGTTATAGTCCAACAGGTTTATTTGAAAACACAACCTTTCAAAGTGTAGCCCCTTCATCAGGGGAAGTAAGAAAGAAGGACACAGAACACAGAATTTATAATTAAAAGATCAAAGGGTCACACAACTGATGAGGATGTATTAAACAAACATGAGATGCTATTAAATCTTTAATCGGTTAGAAGGTTTTAATTGATTCATATGTATATGTAAATCCCTGAAATTCTTTCAAGTCACTGCCCTGAGAGAACTTATCAGTGTAAAGAAGAGATGACATTTTAGGTCAGGCAATGCATGTTAGGTGTGAGGCCTTGGTTAGAATCTGTTTGTGTTTGGGTTTGGAGTCAGACTGGTTTTGTTTCTAAAGTAGGAATTGATAAAACACCACATTAACTGACTGTCTATAAATTGTGTGCTTTTTCAACAAAATACAATATATCTGTAAACACAAATTCACCCCACAGAATTGTGTGTGTGTCTGTGTGTGTGTCTGTGTCTGTAGAAACCTGTTAAACAATAACCTGGTGTCAGGTGTAATAGTGCTTGTTGATGACCACAAGTGGACTGATGAGGTGGAAGTTGGCTGACTTGAATATATTCCACTTTAGTATTCCGGAGATATCAGGGCAATTTCCCGTATTGCTGGATCGACGCCAGTATTGTAGCTGTTGTGGAACAATTGTCTGGCGGCACAGCCAGTCTGGGGCATGCATCTTCAGTACTGTTGTAAGGTTGTCAAAGTCCATAGCTTTTGCTGTTTGAGTGCATTCTGGCATTTCTTGAAACCATGTGAACTGAATTAAATTATCTGAAGATTGTCATCGGTCATGCTGAGGACTTCAAGTCAAGGCAAGATGGATCATCCACTCAGCATTTCTGGCCTAAGATGATTGTAAATTCTCAAAGAGATAGTAAGAACTGACGATGCAGGAGTCAGAGATAACACAGTGTGGAGCTGGAGGCTACTCCGCTGATGCTACCTGGCCTGCTGTGTTCCTCCAGCTCCACACTGTGTTATATCTGTAAATTCTCTAGCCTTGTCTTTTGCACTAACGCACTGGTCTCCCAATTCATTGAGAATGGAAATGTTTGTGGAGCTGCCAGGTTAGTTGTTTAATTATCTTTGTTTTGAAGAAGGGTCACTGGAGTGGAAATGTTAATTCTGCTTTGCCTCCCTAGACCTGCCAAAGCAGCAATTTCTGATTTTGTTTCAGATCTCCAGTGTCTGCAGTTCCTTGTTGTAAATAAATGTTGACAGTTTAGCCACATTAGAACCAAAAAATCTGAGCCAATGTTTTCCATTTTTTCCCTCAACATTTGGATTATTTTTTTCCATAGCTCTCTAATCTCTCAGCCAAGTTGACTGTTCTTTATGAGCTGGAGTGTTGTGAGTTGGGAAACTGGCTGCTGAGTAGAGATCATTACAGCCAGTGCTGATCTAATCCTTACCTTCCTTCCAATTATGTGCACTTTCTACATCAAACATGTTGTGATTGCCCTTGGACGTGCATGTAATCTCTGAGATGCTGTTGTATTCATTAACTGTTTTAAACAAATTGTCTAGATAATATATTTTGTAAAAATCTTCCACATTAAATCAATGGTATCTCTACCAATGATTGTAATTTTACCAAAAGTCACAATGTTTGCAATGTTGAAGCAAGAACTTTCAGTTTCAGATGAAATTGGGACAGTTAGAAGCTGAAATCAGAACAAAACTTCTAATTCATTTAGATATCACGCAAAAATCCAGTTCTAATTTTTTCAAGAAGGACCACTCAATAAGCCAGAATCATATTTCCTTCTTTTTACATGGAGGTTTCTCTACATGCAAAAGTGATTCTGTAGATCACAGATATGCTTTATATTAAGTCTTGTCCCCGACAAAAAAAAACAGCAATAATAATAATCAAATTAAATCATCATCATATTTTTTATGTTTTACAAAACAAAATGGACTGTCTGCTCTCGGTTGCATCAGTTTACAAGTCACCGTCGTACAATTTCCCTGATTCAAAGATAGATAAAATCATACATTAAAACATTGAATGTTCTTAAGAACATAAATGCTACCATCAAAAATACATAACAACAAAACAAAAGACAGAAAGTGACACCTGAACTTAATTGACAAGGTATGTCTCGCTATTATATTTTTCCCTGCCGTTCTGTTAAAATGAATGCATCAACATTACGTCACTCTGAAAATGCTAGTTTGTAACACAGAATCGAATTATTTGCACTTTTGAATAGAAGCATGATCATGTGGCTAATATGGAAGTGCCAATTTCAACTCTGACCACTCCTTCTCCGACTCCATGGGATTTGGTTGGGTGGTGGCTGTGGGAGAAGAGGAGGAGGTGAACAAAATAAAAATGCAGTTAGGTTGAGACTTGGGAATTTTTAACTTCCAGTCTTCATCTGCATGGCACTAGTCAACTTTTCACCAGACTAAAGGCCTTTCTGCATAGAATGACACCTGCAGCATGTGCTTGCGTCTGTTTCCTGGGCTAACTTTTCCCAGAATGGTTGACAAGGATTTTGCCAAAGTTTAAAACATGAAGGTCTGGTCCTTTGCATCAGAGCATGGCTGGCCAGGAGATTCTCCCACTCCTACAGTCTGCCCAGGTGTATCAGAAAAGTTTACATTATGAAAGCACCCTGATGCCTATCAAGTCCAACAATGGTACTCAAACTCAAAATTTATATCTTAGAAGCAGTGATGCTACCCACTCTACAACAAGACCTCCCCAGCATTCCAGAGATGGGTAGAAAACAGCAGCTGACTATTGAATGGGCAGTGTTAAGCCTCATTCAGGCCCTGCCTTTTGTCAACAACCACCTTTAAAAATATCTAGCACCTTCTTGTTATACTTGTGGTGGCTTTGTTCCTTAGATTTTCAACTACAGTTGGAATGAGAGCAAAGGAAGCTCCATAAACATAGCAAATCTGAATGTGGCAAACATTTTGCTCATGGAACTTTTAGTACATTGTTAATGTTATTATTTTCCTATATTTTCAATACTTCATTTTCTCATTTTAGTAATGACTTTAATGTAATCCTTAAGCCAAGATTATTTTGAAATGTTTTAAGTGAAGCATTTCATAATTCAGACAGTAGAAAGTAGAACAAAGTGAAAGAAAGATGCCAGGCAGATTAATAGGCACAGGACCATATGTGCAGACCTTGGCATACCGACTTGCCAATAAGGACAACTGTCACAGCTTCCTGTGGGCCAGCAAGGTGCCAGTTGCAGTGATTTGCCATCTGGAGCAAATAACCTTCAGCCAAGATGCAATATGGAGACAACACTACCCTAAACCTTTATGTCACTGGCTTATTCCCAGCTAGTATTGATGAATGAATGTGCTGCTCACAGATCAAACAGGTGCCAGATGCATTGTTCAGCACTTTGATCTCAGCTCTCAAACAGTATGATGGCAGCTAAAGCTGCCCATATCACTGTTTTTGCCAAAGTACAGGTGCACAAGTATGATTGTCAAAACACAACCTGAAATCTATGCCCTCACAAAGCTGGAAGATTTTTCTCACTCCCTGCTTTCTGATGGGATTTGATCATTTTTTCCAGCAGCAGTCATGCTTCTTGATTGAGTGCTCCATCTCCATGATACACAAAAGCACTGAAAAGGCACACACATTCCTTAAATTAGTAAACACCCATTATCTGGCAAAACATGTCCTGCAGACTTGAGCAGTGCTTGATTGTCATGGTATCTGTGCCACTGTTCTGAGTCTGCATTGTCAGTCAAAAAACCAGCTATCGAGATCACAATGTTCCAGATTCAATGTTCAGGTTATGCTAAATTAACTAATTTCAGATTCCAAGAAGAGTTGATTGTACCGGAATTGGTCTGAGGATTCCTAACACAGAAAATCCTCACATAATCTTCATTTCTATCTCAGAGACTTCGACAAGAAGCTGTATCTCTGTGGGTATCAAATGTGGTTACATTGGGAATTTTTGCTAATGTTTTCCATTGAATAACTTTTTTCTTAGTTTTTAAAGGATTCTTGTATTCCTCAACAGAGTAAGGCAGATTATTCTCTGATTTGCTAGTTACATGTAATACATAATCATTTTGGAGAGTAGAGGAACATGACAAGAAATACTGTAGGAATCTGCCCAAATGGAGGAAAGCTGATTTCTCAGATTTGGATCTTTACGAGAAGTGGCACATGGTACAAGTGTTATTCAAAGTGCTTTTGGCAGGAATTTTGCTCACGATGCCAAAAGAACACAATGCACTATCATTCACAGACTGAATATAGTTGCCTCATCTCATAAAAAATTAGATGAAGTGGAAAAGAACTGGTGACAGTAGACCAAGTTTTGCAGAAGTGAAAATCCTTGTTAATGATTTTCCGATAGCACTGTCAGTGGAAAGTGGATAGGCAAGGTAAATAATATTTGTATTCTATTCAGTGTGCCATATGTCCATTGGAAATGTCTCCCCCTAATAGATTACCATCCGATTTTCTGTGCTTTGCATCTGAGGAGTGATCTGCTGCCGTGGTGTGGCTTTTGCCACCAGTGAGGCATTTGTATCTGAGATGGTAATACTTACATTCATGTCCATAGTATAAATCAGACATGGATAACATGATATTGAAAGAATAAACAGTACAGCCTTCTTACAGTCACAGGCATTTCACTGTCTGTGCTAATAACAAAATATATGGTTACAAACAGTTGCATGCTTCCGTTAGCATGTGATGCTGCAGCAGCCCTGGTTGAGATGGAGTCTGAGTCCCTTGTACCCTCAGGCTACATGATATGGTGCAGTGATGATATCACAAGCTTGTGTCTTCACTGCATGCCAGCTGTGAGACATAACACCACACATAGTTAGATGGTTATTTTCGGCCAGCCTGGACGGGATGGTCTGAGAAGCCTTTTTCTACAGTGTCACAATGGTGTCTCTGTAACAACAAGAAGTATTGCTTTTCATCTGTTTAATTATGATCTTTAAGTATAATTCCTCTTGTAGTATTACTTACAGTGATTCGGAAACGTATAATAAATTGGATATTGTTAACAAAGTGCAATGGGGAAACGTTATAGGAAATGTGTGAGATAGCAAGTGCACAACTATAAAAAAGGAATTTAAAATAGTGTAGGGTAATAGTGTCCCAATGGGAACCTGTAAATGGTGCTGTCAGCCTAATGTAACAGTCAATCAAATGAAAACATCCCTACATCCATAAACAGGCGGTAATAATATCATTATTAGAAACCCTAATTTTCATGTTAAACTTCCAAGTAGCCTGGGAATATTGCTGTTACTCCACCATGTTTGTCTCTTGCCGGTGATAAGTCCCTTTTCGAAGCCCAAATCCCACTAGTGTCACAATATCAGTGCAAGGCTTGCATGTAGCTTTTCAGATTCCTCTACCCACACTAACTGCAACTCAATGACCATGTTACTATCATTTCCTGCCCTATTAGCCCATTTCAACAATTAGAACTTCAACAGCCCTAGCCATTACAGATGCTGATATGTAACCATAGTGTTCTGTCATTTCCCAATGGAAAATTTACCAAGTTCCATCTTCCTGCATTTAGCCTGGGCTGAATGAGGGTAGCACCACTCCAAGCACCTCAAGTACCTGCAAACCATTTGAACTACTGCAGCCACCCTTCACTTTCCGCATGATAGCTCATTCTTCTGCTCTCCTTCTGCTCTTCTTCCTCCCTCCAACTTGCCTCATTCTGTTTTCTCTCCTCTTCTTCCCTTTCCCTCTCCCTATCTTTTCTCTCCCTCGTTACTGTCACTGAAAGTATTAAATAAAAACAAGCTGAAAGTTGGGGCTGAGGGACAGAGTAAAGAGATTCATTACAGCACTACCAGATAACCAGAACTTGCAATTTATATCATCATGATCAGCAGACAGTTAACATAAACATATTTACTTATGAACTTCTATTATAAATATTAATCTCCAACTGTAATGATAAAAGTTGATAAGAAAAATTGCCTGAAAATTGTGATGCAGGAGGCATGTGCTGTAAACAAAATATCTAAATATGAAAATGGATCATGTCTTCTGAGCCAAAACCTCTTAGCTTTCCTATGCCACTTGCTAGAAGGCATCCTTTTGCTGCAATTCACTTCTGAACATCATAGAACATAGAACATAGCACAGTACAGCACAGTACAGGCCCTTCGGCCCACAATGTTGTGCCAACCTATTATCCTACTCTAAGATCAAACTACCCTGCATACTCTACATTTTACTATCATCCATGTGCCTCTCCAAGAATCGTTTAAATGTCCCTAATGTATCTGACTCCACTACCACCACTGGCAGCGCATTTCACGCACCCACCACTCTCTGTGTAAAGAATCTACCTTTGACATCTCCCCTATATCTTCCTCCAATCACCTTAAAATTATGCCCCCTCATAATAGTCATTTCTGCCCTGGGAAAAATTCTCTGTCTATCCATTCTATCTATGCCTCTCACCATCTTGTACACCACTATCAAGTCACCTCTCATTCTTCTTCGCTCCAATGAGAAAAGACCTAGCTCCCTCAACCTTTTCTCATAAGAACTACCCTCCAGTCCAGGCAGCATCCTGGTAAATCTCCTCTGCACCTTCTTTAAAGCTTCCACATCCTTCCTATAATGAGGTGACCAGAACTGAACACAATATTCCAAGTGTGGTCTAACTAGGGTTTTATAGAGATGCAGCATAACGTCGCGTCTCTTAAACTCAATTCCCCTGCCAATGAAAGCCAACACACCATACGCCTTCTTTACAACCCTATCAACGTGGGTAGCAACTTTGAGGGATCTATGGACGTGGACCCCATGATCTGTCTGTTCCTCCACACTGCCAAGAATCCTGCCATTAACCCTGTATTCTGCATTCAAATTCAACCTTCCAAAATGAATCACTTCACATTTTTGCGGGTTGAACTCCATCTGCCACTTCTTTGCCCAGCTCTGCATCCTGTTGCAACCTACAACAGCCCTCCACATTATCCACAACTCCACCAACCTTCATGTCATCGGCAAACTTACTAACCCACCCTTCCATTTCCTCATCCAAGTCATTTATAAAGATCACAAAGAGCAGAGGTCCCAGAACAGATCCCTGTGGAACACCACTGGTCACCGAGCTCCAGGCTGAATACTTTCCATCTACTACCATCCTCTGTCTTCTATTGGGCAGCCAATTCTGTATCCAGACAGCCAAATTTCCCTGAATCCCATGCCTCCTTACTTTCTGAATGAACCTACCATGGAGAACCTTATCAAATGTCTTGCCAAAATCCATATATACCACATCCACTGCTCTACCTTCATCGATGTATTTTGTCACATCCTCAAATAATTCAATAAGTCTTGTGAGGCATGACCTGCCCCTCACAAAGCCATGCTGACTATTTCTAATCAAACTGGGCTTTTCCAAATAATCATAAATATTATCTCTCGGAATCCTCTCCAATAATTTGTCCACCATCGAAGTAAGATTGACTGGTCTGTAATTCCCAGGATTATCCCTATTCCCTTTCTTGAACAAGGGAATGACATTTGCCACCCTCCAGTCATCTGGTACTACTCCACTGGATTGTCAGGACGCAAAGATCATCACGAAAGGCGTAGCAATCTCTTCCCTCACTTCCCATAGAAATTTTGGGTATATCCTGTCTGGCCCAAGGCACTTATCCATACTCATGTTTTTCAAAATTTCCAGCACATCCTCCTTCCTAACATCAACGTGTTGGAGCACATTAGCCTGTTTCGTGCTGTCCTCACAATCTACAAGGTCCCTCTCACTGGTGAATGCCAAAGCATTAAGGACATCCCCTACCTCCTCCAACTCCATGCACAAGTTCCCTCCACTATCCCTGATTAGCCCTACCCTCACTCTGGCCATCCTCTTGTTCCTCACATAAGTATAGAACGCCTTGGGGTTTTCCTTAACCCTACCCGCCAAGGCATTTTCGTATCCCCTTCTAGCTCTTCAAAGTCCATTCTTCAGTTCCTTCCTGGCTACCTTGTAACCCTCTAGAACCCTGTCCGATCCTTGATTCCTCAACCTTAAGTAAGCTTCCTTCTTCCTCTTATCTATGTGTTCGACATGTCTTGTCATCCAAGGTTCCCTCACCTTACCATCCCTTCCTTGTCTCAGTGGGACAAACCTATCCAGTACTCATAGCAAGTGCTACCTAAACAACCTCCACATTTCTGCTGTGCATTTCCCTGAGAACACCTGATCCCAATTTATGCTCTGCAGTTCTTGCCTAATAGCATTGTAATTCCCCCTCCCCCAATTAAATACTTTCCCATACTGTCTGCTCCTATCCCTCTCCATGACTATAGTAAAGGTCAGGGAGTTGTGATCACTATCACCGAAATGCTCTCCCACCAAGAGATCTGATACCTGGCCTGGTTCATTGCCAAGCACTAAATCCAATATGGCCTCCCCTCTAGTCAGCCTATCTACATATTGAGTCAGAAATCCTTCCTGGACACACCTGACAAAATCTGCTCCATCCAAACTATTTGCACTTCGGAGGTTCCAGTCGATATTAGGGTAGTTGAAGTCACCCATGACAACAATCCTATTACTTCTGCACCTTTCCAAAATCTGCCTCCCAATCTGTTCTTCAGTGTCTCTGTTGCTATTGGGGGGTCTATAGAAAACTCCCAATAAAGTGACTGCTCCTTTCCTGTTTCTGATTTCCACCCATACTGACTCAGTTGACAAACCGTCCTCCATGACCTCCCTTTCTGCAGTTGTGATACTATCCCTGATTAGCAATGCCACTCCCCCACCTCTTTTACCTCCCTCCCTATTTCTTTTGAAACATCTATACCCCGGAACATCCAACAACCATTCCTGCCCCTGTGTTATCCAAGTCTCCGTAATGGCCACAACATCGTAGCTCCAAGTACTGATCCATGCTCTAAGTTCATCACCCTTATTCCTGACACTTCTTGCATCTGCAACTTTGCCCTATCAACTGTCTGTCCTTCCTCACAGACTCTCTGCATGCTGTATGTGCCTGTACACCAGCTACCCCATCCTCTGAGCCGTAGCTCCGGTTCCTATCTCCCTGCCAAACTAGTATAAATCCTCCCAAAGAGCTCTAGCAAACCTCCTGTCCAAGATATTGGTGCCCCTCCAGTTCAGGTGTAACCCATCCCTCTTGTACAGGTCCCACCTTCCCCAGAAGCTATCCCAATGATCCACATATCTGAAGCCCTCCCTCCTGCACCAGCTCTGTAGCCACGTGTTCAGCTGCACTTGCTCTCAATTCCTAGCTACAAGTCCTCTGAAATGGTTATTTTTAGTGCTGGTAGTAGCTATGAATTATCTTTTTATAAAAGCTTTCTAAATAATTGTGGGTCAACAGGTCAGCAATGGCTCTCTAACTGGTTACTGAAGAATACTTCAGCTTGCTTCAGAGAGAATCCAGAGTGGGTGCAAATTAGTTGGAGTGAGCCTCAGAAAAAATAATCAATTTTTTTTGAAAAACTATTCGTGTTCTGACTTCTTTTACAAAGAGGTTTTTTTCAATATCAACTGCAAAAAAAGGAGAACATTAGTTATGTTGAGAGAAAAGAAGAAAAAGGGATCAGGAAAAACCGCACAACGTTAACCTTTTTATACATTCCAAAGATGTAATAATAAGGGGTGCACTCTGTTAATTGTATGTTAATTATGTTTACATGTATACAAGTGAACATTCATTTGTGCCCCTATAAATGGCCATATCTGATCAAAGCGGCAATTACCAGGTCTAGGCATCGTGTCATCAAAGTAGTTGTCAGGCCCGACTGTGTGCCTCCTTTAAGTGGCTATGTCTATGTCAGAGAATCTAGTAAGGGGACACATAATGTCTGCTGGCAACCTTAAGGCCTTGCATGACCCATGAGCACTGTGGAGGGGGTCATCAAATGGATCACCAATGCCAGAATACCATATTAATTTGACTGATTGAGTTTTAGTTTGCTTTTATTATGGTATGATAAAAGTATCCCTTTCCAATCAAGCATTTGTACTTCCTTAAAAGAGGTATCATCATAGAACCCCTACAGTGTAGGGACAGGCCCTTTGGCCTGACAAGTCCTCACTGACCCTTGAAGCATCCCACCCAGACCCATCCCCCTATAACCCATCTAATCTACACATCCCTGAACACTATGGGCAATTTCCCATGGCCAATCCACCTAACTTGCACATCTTTGGACTGTGGGAGGAAACCGGAGCACCCGGAGGAAACCCATGCTGACATGGGGAGAATGTGCAAACTCCACACAGTCACCCAAAGCTGGGATTGAACCCAGGTGCCTGGCATTGTGAGACAGCAGTGCTAACCACTGACCCACTGTGCCACCCCTCAGTTTAAACCTAGTTATGATTGGACAACAATTGAAACTGTGGTTGTTAGGTTGTTTGGTGCATACTTGTAAATATATAACTTTAAATAAATGCTAACAAAAAATTGCGAAATTTGGCTCCTGTCCTAAGCTTCACTGGCTGGTCTTCTGGAATATAACATGTACTTGCGAGATTAATTTGAACAATTAACTTCTGATGTAAATGTTACACTCATGGAACAATCTTAATTTAGAGTCACAGAGTCATACAGCATAGAAACAGACCCTTCCATGCCCACCAGGTATCCTAAATTAATCTAGTCCCATTTGCCAGGACTTGGCCCATATCCATCTAAACCCTCCTATTCATGTACCGATCCAGATGCCTTTTCACTGTTGCAATTGTACAAGTCTCCACCACTTCTCTGCCAGCTTGGTCCAGACATGCACCGTTGTCTGCATGAAAAAGTCACCCCTCAGGTTCTTTTTAAATCTTTCCCCCTCACTTTAAACCTATGCTCCCTAGTTTTGGACTGCCCTACCCTAGGAAAAAGACCTTGGCTATTCACCCTATCCATGCCCCTTATGACTTTATAAACCTCTATAACATCACCCTGGGTCTCTAATACGCCAGGGAAAAAAGCCCTGGCCTATTCAGTTACTCCTTAAAGCTCAAACCCTCCAGTCATGGCAACATCCTTGTAATTCTTTTCTGTACCTCTCAAGTTTAACAATATCCTTCTTATGGAAGGGCAACCAGAATTGTATGCAGTATTCCAAAAGTAGCCTCATTAATGTCTTGTATAGCCGCAACATGACATCCCAACTCCTGTACTCAATGTTATGACCAAAGCATGCCAAACGCCTTCTTCACTATCCTGTCCACCTGCGCCTCCATTTTCAAGGAACCCCTAGGTCTCTTTGAACAATAAAGGAATTAAGGGATACGGTGAGAACGCGGGTAAGTGGATCTAAGTCCGCGAAAAGATCAGCCATGATCTTATTGAATGGCGGAGCAGGCTCGAAGGGCCAGACGGCCTACTCCTGCTCCTAGTTCTTATGTTCTTATGTTCTTTGTTCAGCAATACTCCAAGAGCCCTACCATTAACTGTATAACTCCTCCCTTAGTTTGCCTGAACAAAATGCAATGCCTCACATTTATCCAAATTAAACTCCATCTGCCACTTTTCAGCCCATCGCCCATGTGATCAAGGCCCTGTTGTACTCTGAGATAACTTTCTTCACTGTCCACCGCAGTGGTATCATCTGCATGCTTACTAACCATGCCTCCTATATTCACATCCAAATCATTTATATAAATAATGAAAAGCAGTGGACCCAGCACTGATCCTTAGAGCTCTCCACTGGTCACAGTCCTCCAGACTGAAACCACCTCCCCTGTCTCTTACCTTCAAGCCAATTTTATATCCAATTGGCTATCTCTCCCGGATCCCATGTGATCTAACCTTACTAACCAGTCTACCAAGCGGAACCTTGTTGAACACTTTACTGAAGTCCATATAGACATTGAGTGCTCTGTCTCCATCAATCTTGTTTGTCACCTCTTCAAAAAACTCAGTTAAGTTAATGAGACATGACCTCCTATGCACAAAACCATACTGACTATCCCTAATCAGTCCTTGCCTTTCCAAATGTATGTAAATTCTATCCCTCAGAATCCCCTTCAACAAATTACCCACCACTGACGTAAGGTTCACCAGTCTATAGTTCCCTGGCTTTTCCTTACAACCTTTCTTAAATAATTACACCATATTAGCCAAGCTCCATGACAGTTGAGCTGCTAGTGGAACTTGATTGCAGGTGGCCTGCTGGTGGAGCTCCGTGGCAGGACGAATTGTTGAATTTTTCAAATGGACTGGTAGAGGTGATGAGCAATGTAGGGCCCTGTGGAGTCTTGACCAAGCGGGAGGGCCCCTTTACCTTCCAGATACTGCCAGTGTGGTCCTGACTTCAGGGTTTCACACAAAACTGCACCAGATCTGTGCTTTTTCTATTTATGATGCTATTTCCAGTTAATCTGGTCAGGACTCCTGTTGCCAAACTCCAGAACAAGGGTTGAGTTCCTTTTCCACATTCTGATGCTCTCATTTCTGAATGATGGATTGCTGCACGCCTCCATTACTGAAAGGGTGCTCACCCAGAAGTCCTGGATATTTTCTGCATTTATTTTTCTGGACCATTTAGATAAGTGTCCCTCTTTTCCTTCATTCTCCAAATCCGTCACCTGGAGGTTTCCCTGCTTCATGTTGGGATCATGCACCTTGTGAATGTAGTTGTGTGCCCTCATACCAGGCTCCCACTAGCTTGAGACTCTTTCATATTAACTATTCTATCAATTCCCTGCACCCAAAAGCCTCCATCAACCCACCATTTCAGCCTCTCTGTTCAAGTCTACTTACATGTTATCTCATGTAAGAACATAAGAATTAAGTCCAGGAAAGGCCATTCAGCATCTTCAGCATGCTCAGTTGTTTGATGAGATCATGGCTGAGTTGATTATGGCCTTAACTCCATTTTCCTCCCTAGCCCTCTTCATCCTTGACTCCCATCTTAATCAAAAATCTGTTTAAATCAATGTTGAACAAATGTAATGACCCAGCCTCCACTGCCCACTGGAGAAGTGAAGTAAACTGCCTAATGACCCTGTGAGAGAAGAAATTCCTCTTCAACCTCTGTCTTAAATGTTAGGCCTTGCATGTTTAAACTCTTGCCCCAGATTCTCCTATGAGGGGAAATATCATCTCAGCATCCATTCTGTCAAGCTCCTTCACAATTTCATATGTTTCAATAAAATCATATCTCATTCTTCTAAACTTCAATGAGTGTCAACCCAACCTGCTCAAACTTTCCTCAGAAGACAAACCCCTCTCAGCAATCAGCCGAGTGAACTTTCTCTGAACTGACTCCAATGTAGGTGTACAGACCAAAACTCTCTTAAAATTTAACTCTGTGAGCTCTTATAACATTCTGGAGTTTTATTTGCCCTGACCGTTGAGGATCGTTGGGCCTTCAGACCTCATGAGAATCACGTACAATCGTTCGGTCAACACCTAAATATTTGAGCCAAGAGCACTTGATGCAGCCACTGGGTGTAAATGGGAAAGATAGACCTCCTCAGTGAGGACTAACATATTGATGAATTCAGAGAAAGAAAGAATGGAGAATTTGGAAAGGTTTTTAAAAGGATAAAGGGAAAAATCTTTTGTTTACTTTTGTCTTCCTTCACAGACCAGAGTTCTGGCATTGCCACATGGGAAGAGAATTTAAATTTGATGCTTAAGCCTTCAGTAGAGATCTAAGATGGTGAAACTCCCTGCGAATGAGGAGCTGTGAAGAAGACAACCACTCCTTTTTCTTTGTCATTTTGTTAATAACTTCTCCCACTGCAGATTACTGCTGTGAAATTAAAAGTAAACAGACATATAGAAATATATTCACACAGGGGTTATCAACTTAATCCCGTGCTGCCTTTGAAAACCTGTTTTCAGCTCCCAGCCAAGCACACCTCGGTAAAGCTATATTTAGATATATTTTGGAAAACAAAATCATATCATTGTATAAGCTGCAAAGATATTCTCTAGGTTTTTATGTCCCCCAATTTAAAGTTACTTTTGTTTGTGTTTAATATTTAATTAGATTTCTTTTTGTCCTATCTATATGGCCGTCTCTTGAAAATCGTTTGACTCCTACATTGTTTATTGTGTCTAACAATGCATTTTTAAAGACATTAAGAAATTAGAAAAATTTGCCTGTTTAAAATTATTTAATTTACAGAGTTAGTGAGATATCTGAGAAATATGTAAAGTACTGAGTTGGGAGCTCATTGATGAGCTCTTTATTTTGTGTCAGTGCTCATAGGAAAACAACTTAACCAGTGTTGACACTGAGTACTCAAAAGTCAAAGTTCAGTCCACTGCAGCATTTGTAATGATCTCCAATTATTTCCTGTGGCACCAAGATGAACCAGAAGCAAGTTTTTCGTCAGTCCAGGAATAGGATAGTCCTGTTTCTGACCTGATAACAATTCTAACCCTGATTGTGCTTCCATGTGTAGTGATTGTAATGAGGTCTGCCAGGTGGACCCATAGAATATGAGTTCCCTGACTGGGGCTGTTAATGTGGTACAATCAGGGACCCCTGGCAGACAGATGAAAACAGGCATGTCAGACATCCTGACAGTCTGAGAGTTGGCTCTAAGGGAGCTGGATCAGTGTCAAGGACTTTCCATGTGTGAATAAAGGGTACCCTGGTGACGGAATACTGGCCTCTATGGAGTTATTTCACCATGCTGCTTCAAGAGGCAGTAGCCCCAACTGCAGCCCATCCCTGACTTGGCACGCTGTATGTGGCCCATGCAGCATAGTTTGAATAGCCCTGATTTAGGGTCAAGTTGTGTTAAATTCAGCATAGTTACTGCATATGTGCATTTTCCCATTCAGTGCTGGGTTGAGACCATTACTTGCGATCAAGGCAGAATTGGTTTTGAGGCTCTGCTTTAAAAGAAGAAAAGAAAATATGAGGAATAACATCTGATAATGTCACCATGTTACTGACTGGAATTATACACGTGACCCTTTTATGTGCATTTTGCAACAGAACAAGACAATATGCAGGTGTTTGATTCATTTTTGAAAAGCATAATATGTTGCAGTTTTTAAAAAGTGAACATCTTGAGCAATTAAAGATCAGATGGTATCTTCAAAAACAAAGTTACAGAGAAATGTAATGAAAAGCTCAAATCAAATTCTGTGCTATTTTTGATTAGTTCTCATGTGCTATTAGTCCAGATGGTAAACAGTAAAAAGTGTTTAAGATTAATGGTAACAATCAAATGAATGTACAGCACATGACATGACGTTTCACCAATTCAGACTATTAAAAATAACAGCAAGATTAATTGACCCTAAAGTGCAATTCAACAAAATATTTCAAAGCTTTTCTTTGGTATTGCTCATCATTTTACATTTGGTAAAGAACTTAGCCATAATACAAATCTATTCATGCAAAAAAAGATATAGATTGGAAAAGGGATATAGTCAATGATACCAAATGTACTTGATCACACCTGCCAGACTGAAATATATTTCTATTTAATTGTGGGCTAATAGTTTTGCTCAAAGAAAGTAATATAAATTGTACTCAATTGGCCAAGCCTCAATTAAGCACTGGCCTGAGGCTTCATTTGAAGGATTACAATGGCAAACAAAGGTCTTAACCTCCCGTAGATTAAACAATGCAAGGAAACGTTACATCTTGTATGACAAAAAACAGTCAACATTAACAGAACAGTATAAGAGGTTGAAGCCGTCATGAACAATACAGGGAGTTCTGTTGTAATGCGATAGTTGCATTCCTGAGCAACATCACATTATATAAAATCATGCTATAGAAATAACGGGGCCTATGGAAAAAGCAGGGTCAGGGGCAGACCACCAAAAAATATCACTCAAAATCACTCAAAAGCCTGACACAAAGTGTAGCACAGTTTGACTAAATACTTTATTCATATTTAATAATTAAATTAAAGTAAATTTAACACCTTACCTTCAAAAAATCTCAAGATGACTTGATGAGGGGGGAGATTTTGAAGATGTTCTGTGTTAATGCAGGGGCTGAGAGTCACCATCATCATCACCTTCAGGTGCAGTTGTGGTTGCAGGCTTAGGGCAAAAAATAGTTAATCCAGATTTGGATGGCTGCGGTTCATTGTCTTCTGACTGTTTCTTGGGGGTTGGCTTAAAAACGACATCTAACTTATCCTGCTTTGTTCTTTTTCTTCTTTCATGAAGAAGCTGTTCATAGGGTGCCAAATAAGATTTTATTCCACAAACTGCATTGTAATCGTTGCCCTCTAAGAGCTGCAACTGCTTCTCAATTTCCCTCAGTATAGAAGACAAAACAGAAATGGAAAGCTCTCATGGTGCTGCAGCCTGGACTTCATATTCTTCATCTCCAGCTTCCACTTCCCCCTCAGCAAAAGTTGCTGTAGATCAGCTGTAGAGAGATCTTCACAGTGGGACTCAAGCAGCTCTTCAACATCCTCACTCTCCAGTTCTTCAAATCCAACTTGCCTTGCAAGATCAACACAATGTTCTTTGATTCTTGGGAGCTCCTCTGATAGATTAAAGCCTTTAAAATCTTGAAAAAAGATCTGGAAGAGGTTTCGGTCAAATTTCATGAAAGTAGTCCTTACTGACATCACCCCAGGCCTCCACTGTCATGTCAATTGCATTCTTGATGTTAAAGCTCTTCCAAAATTGTCCTTATCCCCCTCAGTGGCTGCAATCAGCCTCTTAAATGTGTGCCTTAAATAATAATCTTTAAAAACTGCTGTTGCACCCTGGTCCATGGTTTGAAGAAGAGAGGTTGTGTTTGAGGATAGAAAAAGCACTTTGATGTTTTCAGAAAGCTCACCAATGATGGAAAGATGGCTTGGCACATTATCCAGGATGAGGATAACATTGTGCATGCTCAGGACAAAACCTGCGAAACGATCATGTGATGTCAACCAGTACTCTTCCACACACCGATGGAATTGTGTTATCGCCAACGTGAGTTCACGTTTTAGAAATAGCGTTCCCCTATTCATCAGTCGTGTTATAGCCAATTCATGTTGCCAGAACACGTGTTATAGCAGAACTCCCGTACACATTTTTGGAACACCAATGGCAGATTTCAGAAGTGCACGTATTTGATTTGTTTTGTCTGACAAATAATAAGTATTTCTTTCTCACACACTTCGTTTATTTCAATTATCTTTATCCTGTACAAAGGATGCTGGTTGGTACTTATATTATGGGCATTACTTATTCATTGATACCTCACCAAGGTGGGCATTCTTTGTGAGAGATACTAAAAACTGAATGCCTGCAGGCTGTTTGGTTGTGGTTGGCATTATCTCTTCATCTCTTCTAAAAATGTCCAGAATCTGGAAGTCTCAGGAAGAACATAACACCTACCATTGGTCAAGGAGGCTGCTGCTCATAGAACACAGCAGTTGTGTCCAAACATGAATCAGAGATAGTAGGAACTGCAGATGCTGGAGAATCCGAGACAACAAGGTGCAGGGCTGGATGAACACAGCAGGCCAAGCAGCATCATAGGAGCAGAGAGGCTGACGTTTCGGGCCTAGACCCTTCATCAGAAAAGGGGGAGGGGAAGGGGGGTTCCGAAATAAATAGGGAGAGAGTGGGAGGCGGATAGAAGAGGGATAGAGGAGAGGATAAGTGGAGAGGAAACAAACAGGTCAAAGAGGCGGGGATGGGGCCAGTAAAGGTGAGTGTAGGTAGGGAGTTAGGAAGGGGATAGGTCAGTCCAGGGAGGACGGACAGGTCAAGGGGGCGGGATGAGGTTGGTCGGTAGGAGATGGAGGTGCGGCTTGAGGTGGGAGGAGGGGATAGGTGGGAGGAAGAACAGGTTAGGGAGGCAGGGACGAGCTGGACTGGTTTTGGGATGCGGTAGGGGGAGGGGAGATTTTGAAACTTGTGAAATCCACATTGATACCATTGGGCTGCAGAGCTGAATGCTCTTAAGGGAGCTACTGTTCACCTGCACATCTGCCAATGTGGTATACTGCATCTGCTGTACCCGGTGTGGCTTCCTCTACATCGGGGAAACCAAATGGAGGCTCGGGGACCGCTTTGCAGAACACCTACGCTCGGTTCGCAATAAACAACTGCACCTCCCAGTCGCGAACCATTTCAACTCCCCCTCCCATTCCTCAGACGACATGTCCATCCTGGGCCTCCTGCAGTGCCACAACGATGCCACCCGAAGGTTGCAGGAACAGCAACTCATATTCCGCTTGGGAACCCTGCAGCCCAATGGTATCAATGTGGATTTCACAAGTTTCAAAATCTCCCCTCCCCCTACCACATCCCAAAACCAGTCCAGCTCGTCCCTGCCTCCCTAACCTGTTCTTCCTCCCTGGACTGACCTATCCCCTTCCTAACTCCCTACCTACACTCACCTTTACTGGCCCCATCCCCGCCTCTTCGACCTGTTTGTTTCCTCTCCACCTATCCTCTCCTCTATCCCTCTTCTATCCGCCTCCCACTCTCTCCCTATTTATTTCAGAACCCCCTTCCCCACCCCTTTTCTGATGAAGGGTCTAGGCCCGAAACGTCAGCCTCTCTGCTCCTATGATGCTGCTTGGCCTGCTGTGTTCATCCAGCCCTGCACCTTGTTGTGTCCAAACATGTCTGATTTTCATTAACGAGGAGTGGGAAAGGTGATGTGTGCAGATTAGACCTAGTAGAAGCAAGTTGTAAAGCTTGCTGAGTTCTTTGGAAAGATGTGGTACCCTTTTGGAGGGGAAAATTACACTTTTGGATATGATACCAGGTCTCATTTGGGGAAGGTAAGCTGGCCTTTAAGATGGTTAAATTAGAAGTGAATGTATGTCATTAGTACATCATTGTATTAGAACTGTCAAAAAAGCCATCAAAAGGACCTGTCATGAACATCAAAAACAACTTCCAAAAGCAACTGTCAAACCATCAATCATTTAAAATGTCTGCTTTTTAAATATTTGGAAAAAAAATGCCTGGAGTGTTCAAAACTTTTCATTGCTTTCTCTGCACTGTTTCCAAGTTTACCTTCCACTTGTCCCAGAAATTCTGGATCCCAGGAATTAAAATACAAAGTCCCAGGAGACTTATTCTCAGGAGTGGACTGGAGATGAGCAGGTTGGTATAAGGAAACAGGTGGTAGTGAGTGTAGTGGTGCCAGTATAAAATAGTGTGACATGGTGGAAGTGACTGTGCATAAGAACAGATGAAATAGGAGCAGACATAGGTCAGCCAGCCCCTCAGATACCATTCTGTAAGTCATAGCTGATCTACCCCAGTCTTCAACTCCTCATTCATGCCAGTTTCTCATAGCCCTAAATTCCCAATACTTCAAAAATCTGTCTCTCTCTTCTTTAAATATTTTCAGTGATCTAGCCTCCACAATTCTCTGGGATAGAAAATTCCAGACATCCACTGAGAGAGGAAATCCCTTTGCATCTCATTTGAAATGAGTATGCCCTTATTCGGTTACTATGAACCCACGTATCATATTCACAATTTTACAATCTGCTGGAACCCTCTCTGTCGTGACTTCCTTTAAAATTCTTTGATGCAGGTGATCAGGTCCTGGCAATTTGTCTGCCTTCAGTCCGGTTAGCTGGTCAAATACGTTGTCCGTCCCGATAGAGACAAGATCTTTCCTTCCATTAGCACCATGCTCATCTGTATTTGTGTAATGTTTATGATGCCTCCACTGTGAAGACTGATGGAAAATATTGGTTTAAATTATATGTTGTCTCGATATTCCCCATTATTAATTCTACAGAGGCATCCTCCAAGAGTTGCTCACTTTATTTAGCGAGACTCCTTTTTAAACACCTGGAGCAGTTCTTACAGTTTTTATTCACTTGTAGGACATGGGTATCGCTGGCTGCTCCAGCATTTCTTGCCCATCCCTGGTTCCTTTGAGAAGATAATAATGAGCTGCCTCTTTGAACTGCTGCTGTCTATGTGCTGTAGGTATAGTAATAATGCTGTTAGGAAGGGAATTCCATGATTTTGAAGGACAAAGAAGGAATGGCGATATATTTCCAAATCAAGATGGTGAGTGGTTTGGAGGGGAACTTGCAGGTGGTGGTGTTCTCATGTATCTGCTGCCCTTGGTCTTCTAGATGGAATTGGTCGTGGTTTTGGAAGATGATATCTAAGAAGCTTTGGTGAATTTATGCAGAGCATCTTGTAGATAATACACAAGATTGCTACTGAGCATCGGTGGTAGAGTGACTGAATGTTTATGGATGTAATGCCAATCAAACAGGCTGCTTTGAATGGATTGTGTCAAGCTTCTTGTGTTGTTGGAGCTGCACTCATCCAGGTAAAATCCTAGCTTAGGTCTCTATATTTCAAAATGGGGGAAGGACATTAAGCAAAAGCATCAAAGATACACAGTGTTACACAAAATACCTTCTAAACTATCTTCTGGTGCCTGAATTAATGATCAGACAGGGCTTCTCTGATTGCTGGTTAATTTTAATACTCTTCTCCAATAGTTATGGATTTACCAGAGAAAGGGGCCTCTCTCTCACCCACTTGAAAGTCTAATTGTTCCTGTTTGTCAAAACTGTAACAGAGAAAGCAAGTAATTATAGACTGGATACAGTGTGGAGCTGGAGGAACACAGCAGGTCAGACAGCATCAGAGGAGCTGGAGAGTCGACATTTTAGGCCTAGACTCTCTCTGCAGCTATGAAGGCGATCACTACCTTCAACCTCTACATATAGCTTTGGGGATATAAGTAATATCGCTCAAATTTCACCTCTGTATTTGTCAGGTCATTGGTATCTGTTGCATGATAATAGCCCAATTCAAATTCAAATGTCCTGATGCCCAGTCCTGATGAAGGGTCTAGGTCCAAAACGTTGACTCTCCTGCCCTTCAGATGCTGCCTGACCTGCTGTGTTCCTCCTGCTCCACACTGTATCAACTCTGACACCAGCATCTGCAGTTCTTGCTATCTCCGAGTGACATTTTATAGACTGACTGGACCATGCTGCAGACCCCCTCACAATCTTTCCAGATAGTGATAGTATGCTTCTGATAGTTTCATTATCCTCCAGCCGAAAGCTGAATAGATTCCTACACCGTCTTGAACTACTTTTTACCGGTTGTTTGAGAAATGTTTATTAGTCATTAGTTATGGGAACAGGGTAGAATTTGTCAGTGAGAAACTATTGAAGAGATATTAAAAGCTGAATGACAAAGAATGCAGACAACTTAGAAAGGTCATGCATAGTAAAGCAGGCATTTTACTGATCAATGATTTAATAAACAATGAAGGAGTGAAATCCTTTCTTACTGAAGTCACATGAGCACCATCAATTAACCAAATGCACCGTGGACCCAGGGAAAACCATCAATTCCATATATACCATCTCTTTTTTGCCTAAATTCCAAGACATTTGAATTGGGCTGCTATCATGCAACAGATACCAATGACCTGACAAATACAGAATTGCAATTTGACTGATATTACATATATCCCTAAAATCATATCTAGAGGTTGCAGATAGTGATTGCCTTCATAGCTACAGAGAGAGTTGTACAGAGATGGATGTGGCTGCAACTCTTCCGACATAAGATCATAGAGATACCTTAACATTTCTATGGTAAATTTCACTGCTCTTATACAGAGCTCCTCAGAGATCCCTGATGACACGAGCTGCATGTATATTGTATGCAGCAGGAGTACTATCTGAGGGATAGTAGGAGAGTGTGGAAACCATGTGGAGGCTTGGGGACCGCTTTGCGGAACACCTACGCTCGGTTCGCACTGAAACAACTGCACCTCCCAGTCACAAACCATTTCAACTCCCCCTCCCATTCCTTAGACGACATGTCCATCCTGGGCCTCCTGCAGTGCCACAACAATGCCACCCAAAGGTTGCAGGAACAGCACCTCATATTTCGCTTGGGAACCCTGCAGCCCAATGATATCAACGTGGACTTCATAAGCTTCAAAATCTCCCCTCCCCCAACCGCATCCCAAAACCAGCCCAGCTTGTCCCCACCTCCCTAACCTGTCCTTCCTCTCACCTATCCACTCCTCCCACCTCAAGCCCCAGCCCCATCTCCTACCTACTAACCTCAGCCCACCCCCTTGACCTGTCCATCCTCCCTGGACTGACCTATCCACTCCCTAACTCCCCACCTGCACTCACCTTTACTGGCTCCAACCCCGCCTGTTTAACCTGTCTGTCTCCTCTCCACCTATCTTCTCCTTTATCTATTTTCCATCCGCCTCCCCCCTCTCCCTATTTATTTCAGAACCTCCTTCCCCTACCCCATTTCTGAAGAAAGGTCGAGCCTGAAAATTCAGCTGTCCTGCTCCTCTGATGCTGCTTGGCCTGCTGTGTTCATCCAGTTCTATACCATACTATCTGAGGGGCTGCTTTGTTATAAACTAGTGTCTTATTCGCATTTTATCCGTGTTGTGTGACAACTCTGTCTCCATAATAATTGTATATGATGGGTCACACATAGAGAAATCCATACTTCCTTTCTTGTTCCTGATGTGCTCTTTTGCCAGATTTCTAATCCTGTGACAGAGGGCTCAGGGTGGGAATGAAGTGAAATGGTCAAAAGTGATCCAAAACTTTAGAAATACCAGTTAAATTCTCCAAAGCCCTCAAATTTGTCACATCAACCTTCAACAGATAATTCTGCAATAGCGATATCTCATATCTAATGTTATTTATTAAATCCAACCTCTAAAGTATCTAGTGCATACTAGCAACACTAACTCAAATATTTTGCAAAGAACACTGACTCTGATTTGATCATTTGAGATAAGATGCTTTGAGATGCATTAGGATTGCACAAAAGCTTGAAAAGCATGACAGAACTTCAGGGGATCATTTGGAGTGTTGAAAGTGACCTACATCCAATTTCTCTCATTCAGGACAATTCTGATGTCTTTTATACACTGCAATGTGCTGAAGACATGCCTGGAGCACACTGCATTCCACCTGAACTGGATAATCTCCAAATCTAGTAGGACAACTAAAAAACAGACCAGACATTGAAACATCAAGGAAACTTAAATACCTTAAAAAATCTCTAATATCCCTACTATAGCATGATCACTATATATTATACACTTAATATATATCGACACATCATGACTAAGAAGCAATTGCCCAAATGAAACAAGCCCAAGTTGCCACTTAGTAAATTTACAACCCATTATAGAACTTGATCTTAAATTATTTCATTATTGAGCATTTTTCTCCCTTTGTGCAAATTAGTTTATTTTTAGAACAGTTTCCTTCTTCTGGCAAAATTGATTCCGAAGACGTTATATAAACTCCATAGTCGGTAACTACAACATACTTGTTACGGTGACAAAATAAGTGTTATGGCAATTGCAATTCTGCCTCGAAGAAAGTACACTTATTTCACATTGTAATCTTTCAAGATGCCATTTTATGTCTTACTTAATATACCTTATTTTAGTTCCTCTGCAGGACTTGAACAGTAAATACATAAGGTACTCTTAAATCAGCCAGTAGAATTATGTTGATATTAATTTAGTTTGCTTTATCTGCAGTTCCTGCCCTCTCTGACTGCTGTCACTGCATGGAAACTGTGATTCTCCACTTAGTGACTTCAGCTGAAAAATTATAGCAATATGAAAATCACTTCATTGGAGGCATCAAATTCCATAATGTTTACTTGTTTAGAATTGATGTTTATACTTCACTGAAAATTAAAATTTAGAAAAGTATACAAAGGAATTCTTGCTGTGAAGTAATTAGGTGACCAAAGGTCTGCCATACAGTCAAGCAAACTATAATTAATATTGGTTAATTGCACCATCAGATTGTCTGTGTTCTTATTAGATTCTGCTGCTTTTATTCATGTCAATTGGGCAGGCCCATGACAGCTCTCTTGGATATTCTGACAAATTGGTCCAGACAATGTAATTGTATTTATTGAATTTTGTGAAGAAATTAAATATAAAATGATTTTTTTCTTTTGTAATTTGTATATTAGGGGATATAATTTATGAAAAATGTATCTAATTTCATCTCAAGATAAATCATGTTTTTAAACCTGCAATGCAAATGGAATCAGACCTTAAAGATTTGTTTGAGTGATAAACAATGCTGTCAGTAGGCAGTAGAATATGGAGCAAAGACTGTGATTAACAACCACACAGTGAATTTCTATTCTCAATTACGTTGGTGAAAGAAGGTACTTAAATGATGTAGATATTTCAATGTGGAAGAGAGAGGCGATGGCTGAATGATATTATTGCTAGACTATTAATCAAGAAATTCAGCTAATGTTCTGGGGACCAGGGTTTGAATCCCACCACAACGATGGTGGACTTTGAATTCAATAAAAATCTGGAATTAAGTGTCTAATGATGACCATAAGTCCATTGTCAATTATTGGAAAAACTATCTGGTTCACTAATGTCCTTCAGGAAAGGAAATCTGCCATCCTCATCTGGTTTGGACTACATGTGACTCCAGACCCACAGCAATGTGGTTAACTCTCAAACGCCCTCTGGACAATAAATGCTAGCCTACCCAGCGATGCCCTCAGCCTGTGAATAATTTTTTTTTGAAAAATGACCAAGCATGCCACTCAGTCGTATTAATCGCTATGACGTCTCAACAAAGAAATGAAACCGAACAGACCAACTGGCATCCGCCTAAGTACCAAAAAAGACAACAGCAGAAACAGCCCTGTTGACTCTGCAAAGTCCTCCTTAATAACTTCTGGAGGCTAGTGCCAAAATTCAGAGAGCTGTCTCACAGACCAGTCATGCATCAAACTGACACAGTCTTACCCACTGAATCATATCTTCCAGACACCACCATTACCATCCCGGGATATGTTCTGTTCCACCGGCAGGTCAGATACAGCAGAGGTGATGGCACAGTGGTGTACAGTTGAGAAGAAGTTGCCCTAGGAGTCCTTAAAATTGACTCTGAACCAATGAACTTCATGACTTCAGATTAAACACAAGCAAGGTAACCTCCCGCTGATTACCATATACTATCCTTCCTTTGTTCCTTTGTATCTGATGAATCAGTGCTTTCCATGTTAAACAACACTTGGAGGAAGCACTGAGGCTTGCAAGGGTGCAAAATGTATTCTGGGTTGGGATTTCAATATCAGCTGCACTACTGATTGAGCTGGTCAGTTGAAAGGATATAGCTGCTGGCCTGGGTCAGCAGCAGGTGGTGAAGGAACCAATAAGAGGGAAAAACATACTAGACCACATGCTTAACAATTTGCCAGCTGCAGATGTATTAATTCATAACAGTATCAGTAAAAGCGACCACTGCACAATTCTTATGGAGATGAAGTCCCAGTAAAATTGAGAATATCCTCCATTGTGTTATGTGTTTCAATCACCATGCTAAATGGGACAGATCCAGCAACTCAAGACTAGGCATCAATGAGACACTGTAGACCATCAACAGCAGCAGAATTGTACTCCAATACTATGTGCAATGTGATGGCCCAGCATATCCCCCACTCAACCATTACTGTCAAACCAGGGGATCAATGCTGGTTTAATGGAGAATGTAGGAGAACATGCCAGGAGCAGCACCAGGCATACCTAAAAATGAGGTGTCAACCTGGTGCAGGTACCAAACAGGACTACTTGCATCTGAATAGCAGAAGCAGCACATGATAGACAGAGCTAAGTGAGCCCACAATTAATGGATCAGATCTATGCTCTGTACATTCACAGTTCTTTTAGGGAGGGAGTTCCAGGGTTTTGACTTGGCGACAGCGATAATGTAGTGAACTGGAGCAGGAATGTTTAGATCAGGGGTTTCTGTAAAATTCCAAAACATAAACTTCTATCCATCAGTTCAAATTAGGATAGTGTTTGACGTAGAAGGGGGTCGTGCTCCCTTGCATCTGCAGCCTCATTTTTCTAGGTGATGGATGCAGCTTGTTTGGAAGATGCTGACAACAGGACGTTGGTAGGTTGTGACGGTACACAATGCTGCCACTTTGGACCAATGGATGGAAATGAATAATAAGGTGGTGGATGGAGTTTCAGTTAAGCAGGCTTCTTTGTTCTGGATACTGTCAAGCCTCTTGGAGGCCTTCTTAAACTTGCATTTATCCAGGCGAGTGGAGTGTATTCCATCACAATCCTGACTTATACCATCTATATGGTGGAACAAACTTTATTTTCTTCAAGTGGGCATCACTGGCTGGGGAATCTAATTGCCTAGTTGGCAGGTAAAAGTCAACCACATCGTTATGGACAAAAACTGAAGTTGCTGGAAAAGCTCAGCAAGTCTGGCAGCATCTGTGAAGAAAAAAATCAGAGTTAACATATTGTGTCCGGTGACCCTTCCTCAGAACTGGGGAATTAATTTTTTTATTGAATTAAGATGTTACCATCTGCCACGATGGGATTTCAGCCCATATTCTCAGAGCATTAGCCTGGGTTCTGGATTACTGATCTAATAACATTACCACTTTGCCATTCTTCACCTTAAAAGAGAAGGAGAACAAGAGCAGCAGATGCATTCGAGTACCACAACTTCCCCTCTAAGTCACACAGCACCCTGATTTGAAAGAATGTATGGGAATTTATGATTTTAAATTTGACAGAAACTCCTGATTTGACAACTCCTAAAGGAATCAGGGGCTGAGATATTTTCCACGGAATTCTTAGCTGCTGACCTGCACTTGTGTGATATTTGAGTTAAATTTCTAGTCAGTGGTAATCCCATCATATTGATGTGGAGGGTTCATTGATGGTCAAGGAGAGAGTGTTAGGTTCTGTCTGGTTAGTGATGATCATTTAAATGGTTTTGAACACTGCAAACTTCAGCCTATTCCTTCTTCTATTCTTTGTCTGACAGTGTTTTATGTTGGAGAATGGTACCTGATTTAGGGCCACCAAAAGAAACAGATAATAATAGTAACTGGTAAGCATTAAGTCAATTTTCCCCATTTCATGGTGAAGTGGTTGTAACCATTCTGCATTGTTAAATTAGACCATTTCCTCGGTAGCCTTGGCAGATGGCTAAAATAAGCATAAGGCCTTTGAAATATATTAATGAGAGGCAAATACCTGTTTAAAGACCTACTTATAAAATTAGTCAATACTGTGTTGAGCTGGAGGAACGCAGCAGGTCAGGCAGCATCAGAGGAGCAGGAAAGTTGATGTTTCAAGTTGGGATCCTTCATCAAGATTCAATGAAGGTTCTCAACCCAAAACATCGACTTTCCTGCTCCTCTGATGCTGCCTGACCTGCAGTGTTCCTCCAGCTCCACACTGTAATTACTCTGACTCCAGCATCTGCAGTTCTTCGTATCTCCACTTATAAAATTAGTTATTTTTCATATGGACGTGTGAAAGTATATGCGTGGAGAGACAGGAAGCTTCCCCAGATTTCATCATCCGGCAAACACCTGTCCATGTTGCTCAAACCAACACCCTCTGAACCTGTCAATGAACTCCTGCCGGCAACCAAAAAGTTAATTCTCCCCTTCAGTGAGCTGCCTGTGAACATACTACTGGCATTGGAGGCTGTCCGCAAATCTGTAAATTAAATCCAAATTCCACTTAGTAATGGTAAAATAGAATCATAGAATCCTTAGAGTATGGAAAGAGGCTGTTTGGCCCATCGAGTCTGCAGCAACCCTCTGAAGAGTATCCCACCCCAAACCCAAACCCCTACCTATCCCCATAACACTACATTTACCATGGCTTATCCACTTAGCCTGCACATCCCCAAATACTACAGTGCAATTTACCATGGCCAATCCACCTAACCTGCACATCTTTGGACTGTGGGAGGAAACCAGATCACCCGGAGGAAACACACGCAGGCACAGAGAAAATGTGCAAACTCCACACAGGCAGTCACCCAAGGCTGGATCAAACCCATATCCCTGGTGCTGTGTGGTAGCAGTGCTAACTATTGAGAGAGGGTGTATGTAGTCATGAAGTACCAAGTCAGGGTCCAAAAACAGGCCCAGTCTAATTTCTAACCAATGCTTTTTAAAGCAAAATTGTAAGTTGAAAAGGACATTAAGGTTTAACATTTGCAAGAAATATAAAGCAGATGTCAAAAGGATTCATTTTCTATTCCATATATTGTGGTCTCTTGGTTATATTTTCTTCCTATTAATTATGAATGGAAAGCATTCTGAAATTGTCTTTTTTTCATCATCTTAGATCATTTTTAACACAAAGAAACACATGGAGCATCCAGAGTTATATTCCTGATGACTGATATTTCAACTCTTCTTCTGATTTGCAATAGGGCAGTTTAATGGTATTGTCAGTTCCGGTTTAATCTGTTATGTTTGATATATTAACACAATCTCTTTTCAGACTAGTGACATGGAATCCTATTGATGTTCGTTTGGTGTAATTGTCAGCAATGTATTAGGGTTTTGAATGAGAAAGTACTGCAGTGCTGATGCTGAGCTCAAAAGGTTGACTGATATCAAACTGAGATGAGTGTGTTAAGCATCAAAGAAGCAAAAATTGCTGCCATCTCTATAAATGTCACTTCCTTCCACAATATAGAATTCTGTATCCATTAAAAGATCAAATAGTGAGGTTATGATTTCTGAAAATAAAATCAAAGCAAAGAACTTAACCTCCTATTTTTTAAATGATTAATTTATCTCCCACAGTGGCTCAGCAAGTTGATTAACTGGCTGTCATGAATTGAACTTCTATAGCACAGCAAGGAGCTATTTGGTCTATCAAGCCTTTGTGGGCTTTTCAAAAGATCTGTTGCAACCATTCTGCCTCCCTTGACTTATCTCACATTTCTCAAGTGACTGACTAATCACATCCAAGCCTCTGGACTGGTTTCAGAGGCTGCCCTTGGCTTACTGTACCAGGGCCCTCTGAGCAAAGGCTCCCTCACTTGATTTGTCTGAGAATTGCTGACAAACATGCCAAACTTCCTGGCTTTGTGTCTGCACTAAACAGAAAGGCAAGACAGCAGCACTGTGAAGCTGGTATTTGGCTGAGAGTCAAGATGCAAAAAGGCAGGGCAGGGATGCTGTCAGCATTGGCTAGGCTCTAAACAAGTGAATGCAAAGAGCGCACGTGAACCAGTCAGAGATACAGACTGGTCAACTCCTTGAACAGAGTACTGTGTTTCTGAATGCTAAACGTCCTTCCTGCAACATTACAATGATTATTGCTGTTGTGTCCTGAGGTGCAGAACTGAAGTGCAGAAGTGTACTCTAAGTAGATCAGAGGTGTGCAATGAATGTTCTTAGAAGCTGGCACTTATTAGATGCTAATGTCCATGAACATGAGGTGTGTGTGGTCAATGTCCAAGGACCGTGCGATGGATGTCCAACATGGATATCCTTTGGAGCAAGCAGCAAGCCGAGATAATCAGTATCTGTTCTGTGTGATGATGGTAGGATAGGAAGTTTCATACTAATGAAGTTAGTTGGGTCATTAATAAAGTTGTTAGTAAGCTATAACTCCCCTTAACGTTCAGCTTGCCACTTCCTAGTGAGAATCTCACCTCAATATCTGGAACTCAGTTACAAGATACAGTGAGTTGCTCCTGACTCTAAGAAGGCCTTGCTGGAATTCTGGCGCCATTCTGCTACTTGCCCGCCATAGCCTATGCTGTTCAACTCCCTATAACATCCCACACAGAGTCCTGCAGAGCCAGGAGTACTCTGCACAATCCCACTTGATTTTCAAGTTACAGAACAAGATCCCTCCTATAATTTTTGGACACATAGCAATACCCAGTTTTCATTTCATTGCATTTTCTAGTCTATAGTCCAAAAGGAAATATATGTGGTCCTTTACACAGACTTTAATCTAACTTTGAAGTTTTAGACCTAAAATGAGCTAAGACTATTTTAAACCTTTTTTCTACATTTTCCACTGAGTATTTTCTAGAACAAACGAAAATTTGAACATGATTGCAAAAAGGAAATGATCCATCATGGTTTGTTTGAAAATAGATCAATAAATTAATTAAAATAGTGAGAAGCAGATGCACTACAACTGACTTTGGCAACAATTTAGGGAAGAGTATTGTTAAGGGCTTTTGCTTCTAATTTCTTTATAGTGACTCCATTGGAAATGTATGTAAGTGTGCAGTGTATAGTTCAGGTGGAATTATACTCAGCACTTGTTTCTGACTTGAGGAGTTTAAGGTGAGAAAGTCAGAGTTTCAGCAAAAAAATCTGCAAACTCTTACTTCTTTATTGTACAATTAGCAGAACTTAGATGAATGGCAAAGTATTGGCAAACAGAATTGTCTTATATTTCTTTGTACATGCCATGTTGCTCTAGTTTTGTTTAGCATTGGTACAGTAAAAGAAAATTGCCGATACTTTTATCCAGTTATATATGCATTACTACTTTTATGATTTTTATTTGTTTTCAGTCAATAGCAGTGAGCCCTAGATGAACTAAAATTTTAGCTTTCAGAATTGTGAATGTGGGATCATGAAGTAACTCAAGCTTCGTTCTGATATCTGTCATTTTTGATCAGTTTCTAATTTAACTATTTTCTTACTTTGAAAAATTAGAAATGCAACAAATGAAAAATAATGCTTTCCGGTTTTGTAAATGAAACTTACTGAACTGAGGTGCAGCACAGCAATTGTGATTGTTTTGGGAGTCATTCAAATAACATTATTAATATGTGCAGTAGAAATGAAATATGATGCTACAAACTGATTTACTGTTTGCTTGTCACTCCTGTGATGTTGATGTATTTTTTCTTGTAACATCAAACTTGTCTGCTTTATTCTTTGTTTTCTTTCAGAAGATAAGTGTGATGGCATTATGATGCCTCCTATCGATAGGACAGCAGTTAATTGAAAAAAATTGTGGGATTATGCTTTGGAAATACAATTGAAAGGGACACCAAAAGGAAGCTAACTATGGTTCCACAGAGGAAAGAACCCAAGTTTAGCTGACAGAGCTCTTGGAGCTTATCAGCTCTGACTCTTTTGGTTGAAAGAGTAATACAAGCTGTCAAAGACATAAAAGAAAAGAATTTTTCAATGTAAGGAAGAACAATTTATTGATTTATTTTATTACATTATATAGCTCAGCAAGCACCAGTAACTGTCCAACTGCTCACTTGATCAGCTACGTTCAAAACAGGTTCAATACCTAGGTTGAGTTTCTATGGCCAATTTCCAGCCTTGATTTTTTTTTGTTACTGTGTATAAAGATACCCTGATTCAAACTGTCAGGCTACCTTAGCTGAGGCTATTAAAGGAGATTAACTATCTTACCACTGCAAAATGGATGTGAATTTTCTTGTAGCACTTGTATTGACTAACCAAAGGAAAGCCAGTGAAAACAAATGGTATCCTCCATGAATTTCAGTCCCTGTTCCAGAGTGCTTATGAGGGCAATTTCACTGATTTATCAGACATCACAATTAATTCACCAATGAATTATTTTTATATGTTAAAACTAATATTTCAGTCCAAGTTGTTGTATTATTCCAGTGAATGTTTGCTGCATCTTTTTTTTCATACCCTTTAATATATTTTCAATAACAAGGTGTCCAGAATGTGCAATACTGCAACTTTGATGTAACAAATATCTTTTACAATTGCAATAACACATCCTCTTTCAAAATCCAATACAGTGATGTGTAAATCTAGAATCTTATCAGCCCTTTTAAGGCCTCCTTCTAATGATATTCCCTCTTGTAGAGATCTAATTACCTAAAACTCAGAATTTACGGTTCCTCCATTCTGTTAAGAGTCTCATCATTTAGGGCACATGTTCTAACTTTTATTTTCCTCAGTATATTGCTTTACGTTTTCCTCAAGTGAGCCGATCTTGTATCGAACTAATTGATAATAAAATAATTTGACCTGTTTGCAGTTTCTTGTTCACATGGTATTATTATTGCCATGATCATTGTATAAGGCTTCAATGCTGTACTTTCCAGTTATTCAGGATCAAGCCACTTTTCCAGATTTGGCTGTCTATAAAAGAAAGCATCTCATCAGCTTGTAATTAACATTAATATATTTATCTTTCCCTCTGCAATTTTAAACATTATTTTTTTTCTTATTATGTCCACTCTTTTGTAACTAGTTACGTCCACCTCAAAGCCACTGCTGTGGCAAGCCCGATCAAATTCAATAACTAATGAATTTATACTTTGCAGAAATTTATCCAGGATTGGCCAAATCAAATGTATTTACCATAGAGGGGTGTTTACTATGCAAAATGAAATACATAAATTCACCTTGGCAAGCACAGTCGATCACACATAAGCCACTTTCTCATAAAGGACATAATAAGAAATAACAAGTATACATGGCAGGCACACTGACCTGGAATTCAACATAACTGGGATTAAATTGAAACTTGGACAGAATACTAAGGGAGGGAGAGGCATTTATTAGATTAATGGATTTGCGAAATGTTACATATCCCACTCATCTTGTCTTCGATGGAAGGAAAAATGGGGTTGGATGATTGGATAGCTAGTCCAAGTGCCAGTGGTGTGCTCTTGACAGAGTTGAATATTACTCCTAGTAACCTTAACCACACATCTGGAGTACTAAAAGTAATGTGGAAGAGTAGTGAGGAAGATATTCTAAAATATATCCCCTTCTGATGAAGAATTACGAGTATTTACTCTGCTCTCTTCCCACAGGTGCTGCCAGACCTGCTGAATTTCTCCAGCAATTTCTGCTTTTGTGTGAGAAGAATATTGTTCAGCTGTAAAGCCTGTAAAACAGCTGTAGCATCATGGTATTTTATTTACGTTTTGGATTCTTGTGGAAGTTTCTGTTGTTCCAAAAGCTAATCAAAGACCAGGTTATTTTTCCTTAAGATAAATCATTCCTTCTTCCATTCCATAATGTATGCAATAAGCAATGTATGAGTACATATCCAAGTTAGAATGGCACTCTAGCAGAAATAGGCACATTTTATAATTGATGACAATTTCCTGTCTGGCTTTTTCAAATGTCAAGTAGAACAACTATTTAAATTTAAAATTACATTTAAATATATTTAAGTTTAAAATTTAACTCTTTAAATATACTGGGATATGTTCCGGAAAAAAAAAGCCTTGAATACAATTTCCTCTGGAATTGAAAGGATATAGTAGGCAGAATGTTATGGGCTGCCACCAGTGGATTAATATGGTGCAGTTTATCAGGGTAGCCATCCCATCTGCCCCTTGTCCACAATTTTATAGCGGGCAGGTGAGGCCCACAGCAGCTAGACCACCCACCCATGTTCTGGGACAAATTAATGGTCACATAAGAGCTGCTTTCACCCAACCACAATTTTGAGGTTGACAGAAGGTCAGGACTAGGAGTATGCCTAGCTGCTCAGGCCTTGACAGGATAAGGTAGGCATATTTGATCACAGGCCCCCTTTCCAAATTAAGCCACTCTGCCAAAAGATTTTCTTCTGATTTGGGTGGTCCCTAAACATTAACTTCTCACTCAAAGCCCATGGACCACCCGTGCTTTTCCTGCCAAAAGACCTCCTAATTCCTAGCCTTCCATCCAAATCCTGGCTTTTCTACACTGGGACTGGATTCATCCCAGCAATGACCATTGTTCCTGGGTTGCATCGCTAGGACCATAAGGAGCCGGTAGCTCTCTGAGAGCAGCCAGTTAATGTCTCTTGAATATTAAATAGTTGAGAAACTGCAGGGTTGATGGCGATATGTTCACCACCTCCCATTAAGTTCATTCCTATGTATGTGACCATGAAGGTGCTGGGTGTGCTGAGCTGGTTTATTGCAATAGTAAAGGTGCTTTCAATTGGTGTGGACTAGTGACCCTAAGGCAGGAAGAAAATAACCAATTATCAACCTGAAATCCACCATCAAGCCTCCCACATAAATAATCGTGCCTTCACAGAGGCACTGAGTACTCGCTGTGGAACTTTTCCACTTAGAATAAACGTCTTCTGTAAAGGGAGAAAAACTTGAAGGGGACAATTGCACATCTGTAGATATTTCAGTCCAGTTTGTGTTTATATTCATATTTCAAAGTGATCTGTTTGCCTGAGCTTTCAATTGAGATTCAAATCTATGGTTGGTTGGCAGAGGGTGGAATTTTTGCTTTCTGCCTAATTTCTGGCCTGAGATCGTTTGCATGCTGATAGTGGACTCTGGGGAATTGTGCTGAATTAGGAACAGCTGAACTTCCTGTTGCAGGATTCTGAGATCAGCAGTAAAGAAAGGAGGAAAACATGCTTCTGGATTACCTGAAAAAATTAGCAAAATTCTTCTGGGCATGTTTCACTGCAGCATTTTGAGGCTGTGAATGCTTTGTGGTTGACTGCAGGTTACACTGTGGGGGAAGGAAAGATTTCAACCCTTTCTGCCAACTTTTGAACAGTAAAAGCCAGAGCACAACAGGATGCTCGTGCATCCAGCACAACTATCAGGAACCATGTGGAGTCTGTACTTCCCTCATCACAGTTGTATTTTCATTGATTTGCTCTCTGACGTGCACATTTTATATTAATGGTCCAGACCTTCATAAAAGTTTGGGAAAGATGATGGGATAGGAATGAATGTCCAAAAAGTTAAGTCTGTGTCACAGGAATGAGGATTTAATGCTCTGAAACATACTTGTGCATGCAGAGTCAGATATAAGTAAAACTAATTCCCAATCTCTGATCTAGCGCCGTTCAAATTCTATTCATGCGTCCAAAAACAGCACATTTAGTTTAACTATTAGTCATTCATACACTGTAAATGTCAGCTGTAAACAGGTGCCACAGGTTATCTTTCATTTATTGCATCAGAAATTATTTCAGTTTTTAACAGATAAAAGCAGTTGTTTATGAGGGGCACATTAAGTTTACTTTCAACAATATTGAAAACAAAATAAAAGGCTCAGGAAGCTCTGTGAGGTACATAATTATCAGTAACAATAGATGAATCAGAACATGCAGTTACTTATTAAAATAGTGGGATAGAAATCAACAGGGGCTTAAAATCTGCTGACAAACACAACAGGATACAAATAACAATGCAAAGGCAGTGAACCTGGAAGCAATATTTTTACAAGGCTATTCTAAACATACAACAAAGATAAACAATGCCTCTGTTAACACTCTTGTATTACACATTGTTCAGAAACCCACACTGGGAATTAGGAGAGAATGGGCAATGGGGATTATTACCTTTAACCATCGATTGTGCTTGCATGTTGAACTACTCTGAAAGAAAAACCCAGACTGTTTGCTGTTACTCAAGTACAGCATACAATCTTACAACCAGCTAATTTATTTTAATTTTTATTTAATAATTTATTGTCACATGTATTCAATGTAAAGATACAGTGAAAAGTGTGTACCTTCATCGTACATATGTGGTGCCATTCATATTAACTTAGAATAAGATAAGAGAAAAAAGATAACTTCAGTGAGTCCAATTTTCCGTTCCACTGCCGCAGTCCCACTCCAGGCTTTCCAGCCCTTGCCATGCCCAAATTCATCAAGGACAACAATTTTCTACTATTAAATGCTATGCATTAGTCACAAGCCTTTCCACTTACTTTCAAAAATTGCCGCATAATAATATATTTTATATATGGAAAAATATTATCATTTGGAGCTGCAAGATTCTATTCTTTGTTACAATCAGCACATGTTGAAAAAAGCTTCTGATAATAGCTTTAAAATTCAATGTGGTTGGATATCTCTGGGACTCTAAACTCGCATACATTGAAATAAAAAAGTTAAAATAAACAAAAGTCAAACATTTGGTGCATCTTGTCATCAATGGAGCTTTGATTAATGGACCGTGGGAAAACACTTTTCAGGAAAAGGAAAGTTCTATTATTAAGCATGTGCCATATTTTAGAAATGAAAAAGCTGTACATACCATAGTCCTAACATGAACGGTAAATTGAAATTTTTAAAATAAGTTTTCTTGTGGACTTTTCATGCTGATCTAAGAGTATGATTGGACATGGTGGAAATTAAAATAATTTTGAGCTTTTCACAGTGAGTTTTGATGCGAATTCCTAATTATTGTTGAGATAATAATGGTGAGCTGTCTTCTTGAACAACTGATGCCCATGTAGCATAGGTACTTCCAGGATGCTGTTAGGATGAGAGTTCCAAGACTTTGATCCAACAACAGTGATATAACCATCCAAGTCTGGATGTTGTGTGGCTAGGAGGAATATTTGGAGGTGGTGGTGTTGCCTTTCTCCTTTTACATGGTGGAGCTCACAGCTTTGACCTGTCAAAGGAAGCATGATTTGTCACTGTAGTGCAACTTGTTAACAGTACACATTGCTGTGTTGTGTGTTAGTGGAGAAAGGAGGGAATGTTTAAGGTGGTGGATGGAATGTTAATCTAACAGGCTGATGGAGTTGAGATTCAGAGTGATACTGGAACTGTGCCAATACTGCCAAGTGGAGGATATTACATCACAGCCCTGGCTTGTGCCTTGTAGATGGTTGACAATCTTTGGGGAATCAGGTGGAGCGTTACTTGCAGCAAGAAACCTGAACCTGTGACCTGCCCTAGCAACCACAATATTAATGCTGTTGATCCAGTTCCGTTTCTAGACAGTGGTAACCCAAGGATGTTAATAATGGGTGATTCAGTGATTTTAATGCTGTAAGTTTCAAGGGGTTGAGGGGTGGGGTTGAATTTTTGCCTATTAGAGATTGCTGGGACAAGATTGGTGCAAATATTACTTGTAAATCATCATCCCAACCCTGAATACTGTTCAAGTCTTCCTATTTATGGACACAGACTGTTTAAGTATCTGAGGAGTTGAGAATTACATTAAAAATTTGTGCAATCATCAGGGAATATCCCCACTCTGGTGGGAAGGTGACTGATGAAGCATCTGAAGGTGGCTGGGATTAAACACTACCCTGACCAAACTCTTGCACACCAGCAGCAGGGTCTGAGGTGAATACAATCAATGTCAGATCAAGACCTTTTTGATCTGATGTAACATGGCCAGATGCAGACTACAAGACAAAATTATGTACCTATACATCCAACACAGAATTTAATGCATTGAGAGAAAAACAGTAGATTGGGTGCAAGATTTGATAGTTCTGTAGAAATTTCCATCCATTAAATTTAAATGATAAAAACTCACAAGGGACCTTCTAATCTTAGTATCAAAGCTACTGATTTGCAATTCAGGTGCACAAAACAGCTCTAGAAGCTTTGTTTCCTATACCCCCAAAATGATGACACAAATACAAAGTGTCTTGGTGTCAGAAATAACACTTAGGGTGTAAACCCACAGACATCAGACTGTTGCCAGGAAGAGAGAGATGAAGTCAGTAGTGAGGACATGGAGTTTATAGCAGGTACTGAAATAATGGCTTCATTCAGCCCAATATTTATTCGGCTGAAATGTCTACTCATCAAGTGGATATTGCTGAATGTGACAATTAATATCTGAAAGGGTTAATTAACAATATATGATAAAGAGGGCTCAAAAACAGAAATGGCTGGAAAAGCTCAGCAGGTTGGAGCATCTGTGGAGAGAAATCAGAGTTAACGCTTCAGGTCAAGTGACCCTTCCTCAGAACTCTATCCAAAATTTTAACCAATTTCACTCCACAGATGCTACCAGACCTGCTGAGCTTTTCCTGCAATTTCTGTTTCTGTTCCTGATTTACAGCATCTGCAGTTCTTTTTTTTTTGTATTTGATGTAGAGGGCTGTTCCCTAGAGGAGCTAACCAATGTTTCCTACTGGTTCTATGTGTATTATTATGTGTTCAAAGAGTAGCACTGATTATACTTAATGTTGATGTCATGTCGCTAAAGTAGTAATGTCAACTTAATCTTCAATTGAGCCTGATAGTCTATTGTGAGGCTATCACAGATTTAAAATATAATTTGTCCAGCTACTAAGCAAGATGTTATAAGCCTATTTACTGTTCATCAAGATTGAGCATATCTTCTGCCAAACAGCCTGTATTGCAGCTTTCCCCCACAGTATCCTAAACTGATACTAGCACGAAGGAATTATGGCAGTTAATCTACCAAAGCATCCCAGATGGTTATGGCAAAAACAAACAAATACAAGATGGTGAATTGTAGTGAGGATTCATCACTTTAAGAGATGTCAGAAAAACAAAAGGTGATTCCAGCAGGACTCATGTTAGAAGGGGCTTTAGGTTGGATTATTTATGTGATTTTATTGTAATCCTGTATCTGACTTTAGCTCCCTGCTGGAAGTGTGGGATTGGGCAATTTATCTTCATTTGATGACCAGCTGACACTCTATGAAATAAACAATTTCTACTCCAAATGCTTTCTTCTTTTAAAAAGGGGAAATGTCTCTAATTTTCTGCCAACTCAAAGCTCTAAGTTATACCTGCAAGGCTTGAGTGCATGAGGAGAAGAAAGCACCATATTGCAAAACAATTGGCATGGTATCTCGACCAAACAGTACTCTGTACCAGATCAAAGCGCCAAGAACATATGGGGTGGCACAGTGGTTAGCACTGCTGCCTCATAGCAGCAGGGACCCAGGTTCGATTCCAGCCTCAGTGACTGTTGGTGTGGAGTTTGCATATTCTGCATGTGTTTCCTCCAGGTGCTCCAATTTCCTCCCACTGTCCAAAGATGTGCAGACTAGATGGATTGGCTATGCTAAATTGCCCACAGTGTTCAGGAATGTGTAGATTAGGTGGGTTATAGGGGAATGGGTCTGGGTGGGATGCTCTGAGGGTCAGTGTGGACTTGTTGGGCCAAAGGGCCTGTTTCTACACTATAGGAATTCTATGATGTCACAATCTGCATATTGCCTTGCTTTACATTTAAAATCACTGGTGACAAGCCCCAACACCACTTTACACCATTTCATGCACACCCATATTTCAACAGCACATGTGTTAAAAATGCAATGTACCCTTGAAAGTGTTGGCATATACATATTGTCACCTATAGATTAGTCTTTGTCACCCGTTTCTAGTTTTTCAGATGTGTACATGATAACATTCAAAAGAAGAACCCGAGTTAGAGAAATTATTCACAGGCCTTTAACGCCCCCTTGGCGAGGACTATCCCTGAAATAAAAATTTATCAGAGTATAGATGTCAGCAAAGTAGATTTTTAAGGTCAACCTTCATGTTATTCTGCTTCTGTGTATTTTTCTCATTCTCAATTATGTCCACAGCAGAAACACAAAAATATGACACACATTAGGGAATGTTGAGGAACCAGCACATTATTTCTTTAAAAGAAAACACATAGAATTCCTACAATGTGGAAAAGGCCATTCAGCCCAACACTGACTGTCCAAAGAGCATCCCACCAAACCATCCCTGTAACCCTGCATTTCCCACGGCCAATCCACCTAGCCTGCCCATATTTGGACTGTGGAGGAAACCGGAGCACCCAGGGGAAACCCACACAAACACGGGGAGAATGTGCAAATTCCACACTGACAGTTGCTGGAGATTGGAATAGAACTCAGGTTCCTGGCACTGTGAGGCAGCAGTGCTAAACACTGAGCCACTTTGCCGCCCCCAAGGTTTAATCACTAACACAATGCTTCTGTCAAGCCAAAGAAATGTTCTGCTTATCACGCACATGAATAATGTGGTACATGAATTTCAGCGCACATTTGGTGCTAGTAGTGCACTGTTGGATCATATCAAACAGCATGTCCATTTGGCTATTCATAATAGACAAGGAGACTGACTGTAACCCCCACCCCGGCCTATGCTTGTAAAACTCTAAACACTATGTTTAATATTAGACACGATTTTGTGATTCAACAACATTTGCTCCATAATCCAGGGTGTGCCAAGAATTACACTGACAACCAATTTAAGATTGTCAGTCAGGCTCATAGTATGGCACACTTGTGCATACTGGGAGCTATATATATCACACTACTGAGCCCTAGTCTTTGCAGATTGAAAAGACATGTACACAGACTACGCCTACTTCAACCTGAAAAAAATAAGTGACAGCCGTTTTCTGGTGAATTCCTCAGGGTAATGTCTCGATCATTCAGAGTCAATCAGCCTGGTTTTGTTTTAAACCAAACTTGGCAGTTAACTGTCAGTCATCATCCAGCTGGTGCATTCTACATGGAAATGCAAATACCAATCACAGTTCACTTGCTAATGAGCTAATTAGTGAACTAATGAGCACTCTCTTCTCATTCAGTATTAGCATGTTCCCCTTTATATTGGTACTTTTGTGAATTGCCCAATTGAGTGCAAAGCGAAATGCTTGACAAAATGTATCCCTTTTCAACAATACTAAGATCTGTCACAAAAAAAAAGTCTATTAGCCTTATTCTGTTCTATTGCAGGCCTAGAGGCACAATGATTTTCATTCAACCTAGATCTCCATTAGATCCTAATGGCCTCAGATTTCAAGCATACAACATACTTGATGCTTTTAAGTTTTAGAATGTGATGCCAGGGAATTAAGCAACCTGCTGTCACAAATTTAAATTGAAGTCAATCCCCAGACAATATATCTACATATAATCAATAAGTGAATAATTTACTGTTGATTAGGTATGCTCCTAATGCCACTTCAGGTGACAAATACTGGCTGTGAAACAATCTTTCTTGTTTCATACAATGTTATTAATCGTACTGAGAGAAATTTTTGTACTGAACTTCTTCACTTTTGACTGAGAGGTTATTTCTCTGGCTGCATTTTTTAAAATGCTGTGGAGAGAAGATTTGAGGGAAGGTGACTTACATGATAGGTTAAAATGATTGTTTCATCACATGGATATGTTAAAGTCCAATCTGCTGTGATGCTCAAGAGCTCTTTATCTCCTCCGGGAAAGTCTTCATATGAAAAGAATTGGCTAATCCCGACCCCCTTCCTAATAGCATGTGGATGCACTGTACGAAATTGCCATAATTCAGCACAGCAGCACTCAATTGTTTGCTGCTTTCAACATAAATTGACACTAAAATTGGCAATTGCACTCCAAGAGGCTAGAAGTATGGCTGATTTAGGAAATGAAAAAAAAATTGTTATGCCTTAGTAAGTGGGTGCTCTTCTGAGGCTAAGGTTAAAATACATTTGCCCAGAGGATTAGAAATCCTACTTCCAATCTTTACTGTCAAAAAAAAACACATCTTCAGATGAGTTCTCTCCAAAATTTCCTGGCCAACAGCCTTCTCATCTGAAATAGCACAGAAGATACCAGGAAACCATGAAAATAGGATAAATAATAACAGGTAATAATCTTTGCCTGTCTGACTAAAAGATTAGAAGAATGTTGTTACAGAATTCAAAATATATTTTAAAAAAAGGGTTAAAGATATAAAAATTGCTTGTGAAATAACTTATATCAGAAGCAACTTGCTCTTTTTACACTGCTGTGTGAAAATGTTTGCAGTTAAACCAACCTCTCGCATTCAATTACGGAACCATAAAATGTCACACCTTTTAAAAAGCACAACATCATCTTACAGTCATCGTGCATAAAATATGAATTAATATTCTTTCCAACATGTGAAAGTTGGATATCTTTCAGATTGGTTTTCGATATGGATATATAATTGCAGTGGAATAAAACAAGATTGCAAAATACAATTATGTAAAACATGATATTCTAGTCACATTAAATATAAAGTTTAGCTTAAATGGGTTCGGCATTGTCTATACTCATTCTTAAAACTCCATACACTTAAGCAGGCTTTCCAGATGATATTTATCTTTCTTCCATTGCTTAATTGTAGGTCTTCAGCTATTAAAGGAATATTTTATCATATCACTCACTTTATCTAGCAACTGAACGTCATCATCAATTTCAAATGTTGAAATTACAAACATTGGATCAGCAATTATGGTAAGAACAAATAAGACGTTACCTTATTGTGTTTTAGTTTCTAACTAATTCCAATATATTTCTTGTTGATTTTTTTAAAGGATCTCTGGTCTGAGCTATGTTAGTACACACAATGCTGTCAATGCACTGTTTGAGCAAGGATACATAAATTCCCCTTTCCTGCTTTGCATCTCAGGTCTGTATCCTCCCTGACATAAAAATGGGGAATGTACCTGCAATATCCGCTACAAAATGTGCCATACAAACCAAGAGCTTTGTAATGAGAATTTTGGACCAGTGTATAATCAAATCATGAGATGCTGCTTTTGTCTGCAAGTCTCTTATTGAACTACCTGTGTACATATATGCACTCATATGGAATGAGGTCAGTTTTAACCTAGATGAGGTTAACTCAGTGTGGACTAGTGCAAAATGCACTTAAGTGGTATTTTTACTCCCAGACGTCATTTAAATTTAATTGGTATGTTTCCATTTGATTGCATTGGGAATGGAAAGCTTGCCAACTTTTTGGTAACAGTTTCTAGTAGATCTCTAGAGGCCTATTTAAAGCAAGAATGCACTTTACTGATATTTTTGTGTCACATGTTAAAAGATGGATCAAAAATCCTCCCAGAGCTCCCTGGTTCAAGAGATAAGAGTATAGGAGAAAGATCTCCTTCCTACTTATGGCACGAAGTAAAGTAGATGCTCAATAGGCCCAGGATGTCTGAACGTCAATCCCTTGATCTGGGTTCAATGCAGGAGATATTTCAATTACTGACAAGAACAGCAGCAGAGAGTTCATGTTTTCATTTCTTCATCTCTGTCAAAAAAAATCCCCCAATCTCTTCCAGAACCAAATAAATCTTGTATTGCATTATGTTGTTCACCACCCATCACAACAGAAGTGCTTAATTCCTGGAACCATTATCATTCACATCTTCTGCAGCTTTTCTAATGCTTTCACATCCTCCTCTGTAACTGGACACAATGCTCCAATTGAGACTGAACCAGGCTTATCATGTTTTTCTTACTTTTGTACTCTATGCCACTATTGACAAAGCCCAGGATGTCTTGTGCTTTATTAGCCACACTCTCAACCTGTCCTGCCACCTTCAATGATTTATGCATATATAGACTCAGATCCCTCTGGGACTGCAACCCCTTTAGAATTATACCCTTAATTTTCTAGTGTCTGTCTTAGTTCTACCAAATTAATTTTGTCATAATTCTCTGCATTAAATTTCATCTGCCATTTATTTACCCATTCCACCATCCATCTTGTCTAAGTCCTATTGAAATTCTACATTACCCTTCTCATGGTTCACAAAACTTCCAGATTTTGTGCCATTCATAAATTTTGAAATCGTGCTCTGTACGCTGAAGTCTAGTTGATTAATATATATCAAGAAAAGCAGGAATCTTAACATTAATCCCAAGAAACCTCCATCATAAACCTTTCTGTAGTCCAAGAAAACCATTCACCACTACTCTCTGTTTCCTGTCACTTAGCCAGTTTCCATATTGCTAGTATCCCTCTTTTCCAGAAGTTTGCAAATAAGAATCAGGAAGGGATGTGGGGAGTAGGAGATTTACCTGTCAGAAGTTCAAACTTCCCAGGCAGTTCTCACAAAGGTCAAGAGGTCAGGTTTCCGTAGGAACATAACATGCATGTCAGTCATACACAGTGCAACTATCCAGATACCATGAAAATCTGAACCATGAGTTATGAATTAGGTATTCACAGCAACTATAATTTTTCTAGTCTATATTCCAAATTGAAATTCCCCCATTATTATTACTCTACAAGTCTTGTCTGTCATTCCTTGCAGATTTATTCCTCTTTATTTTTCCCATGAGTTGGTGGCCTTTAGACCACCTTTAGCGATATAATACACCTTTTTGGTTAGTTAGTTCTAGCCATATGGGTTCTGCGCTTGGTTCTGTTCGAATATCGTTTCACTGTTGCAATGTCCTCATTAATCAATAGTGCCACTGCTTGTCCTTTACTTCCTTTCTCTGTTTTGTGTCCAAGAATATTAAACCTACAGTCCTGCCCTTCTTGGTGTTCTGCTAGGTTCTTCTCACCAGCAAGAACTTCTGAAATGACACTTTAGAATCATCGAATTGTACAGTGTGAAAACAGGCCATTCAGCCCATCAAGTCCACACTGACCCTCCAAAAAGCATCCCACCCAGACACACACCCCCACCCTCTCCCTGTAACCCTACATTTACCATGGCTCATCCACCTAACCTGCACATCCCTGAACACCATGGGCAATTTAGCATGGCCAATCCACTCAACCTACACATCTTTGGAATGTGGAAGGAAACCCATGCAGACACAGGGAGAATGTGCAAACTTCACACAGATAGTTGCTCAAGGGTGGAATTGAACCCAGGTCCCTGGCACTGTGAGGTAGCAGTGCTAACCATTGAGCCACTCTGCTGCCCCTTTAGAGGAGGGCAACCCTTCTGAGGAGACATTGTCATACATTCCAACTCTCTTAAACATCACAAGAGATTGACTAACAAAGCCAGTTATAGGGATCTGCATTGGTGACACATTCAGCATTTTTTTATTATTTGGTCATGGGATATGGGCGTTGCTTTCTCGGCCAGCATTTATCGCCCATTCCTAAGTGTACTGAAGAAGGTCGTGGGGATCTGACTGGTTGAACTGCTGCAGTCTCTGTGGTGAAGGGACACACATAGTGCTGTTAGGAAGGGAGTTCCAGAATTTTGAGCCATCAGCATCAAAGTGGAGATGTTTTCCAAGAAAGTAAGATCGTCTCTTAGCTCTGCTGATCAGAATACAAATGGGTATTTCTGTACAAACTATGAGCAGAAAAATAGTTTCCTTGCACAGGTAGTTATATAATATTAGAGAGCCTGCCAAATAATTTGGACACCAACGTGAAACCATACAGGACACTGCTTCCAGCTTATTTGGCATTGTCTTTCACAGCATCTGCACTCTAAATTGGAGCAAATGGCCAGCAACAGGGGAGTTCCATCTCTCTGAAAAGAAGCTGATGTTCCTGTTTAGATACCTTACAGATTCCAGGTTTCAGCTTGGAGAGACTGGCAAACTGAAAAGTTAGGGAATTCTACCCACTTTGTCAACTGTGGCTCAGCTGGTAGCACATTTACCTCTGAATCATTAGATTCTGTGTTCAGGTCCTCACTCCATGAATGGAGAACAAAATTTAAGGCTGACAGTCCAGTACAGTACAGAGAGAACATTATACTATCAGAGGTATCAATTTTACTGAGAACTTAATCTAAGGCCCAATTTGCCTGATCTGATTCAATATCCCATGGCATAACTTTGACAAAGAGCAGGGGAATTATCTCTGGTGTCCTTGGATTTGTTTATCTCTCAATCATCATCATAAACACAGATCATCTGATCATTATCACTTTGCTGAGCACAAATTAGCTGCCACAATCCTAACATTACAACAGTCAGTATATTCTAAAAAGTACTTAATTGCCTGTGAAATGTGTTGTGACATCTGGTGGTTGTAAAAAGCTCTATATAAATGCAAGTCTTCAATTTCACTTTCGAAATCTATGCAGGCAGCAGATCAGGGAGACTAGTGAACCCCAGCTCCGTGAGTGTAGCAGAATAGGAGAGATCCATCCTCTCACTCTCTACGTTAACATGTCTGAACCCTTACTATCCTTTCAACTATTGTCTATTGGGGTTCAAGAAAGTTAGCTGAGCTAGACTGTCCTAGTGGCAAGTGAAGCGCTGAAGTTTCCATCCAGGTTCATACAGCTTTGAGCATAAACTGCATAATCACAAGCATTTCAACAATGAGTACATGAGCAGCAATAGCCTTCTACCAGTTGCAGCCACTTGAGGAATGACATCAAAAGCCATGAGTCAGTAAATGTTTGTCAGAAATATGCTCTGGATTGAGTGAAGATGGTAAGCAATTAATGTTTCAATTAAATTAATCATAGAGTAGAGTCATAGAGTAATACAGCTTGGAAACAGGCCCTTTGGCCCAAACTGGTCCATGCTGACCATGGTGACCATTCAGCTCGTTCCAATTGCCCACATTTCGTCCATATCCCTCTAAACCCTTCCCATCCATGTACCTATCCAAATGTTTTTTTTTAAATGTTGCTTTTATCCCTGCCTCAACCACTTTCTCTGGTAGCCCATTCCATGTACACACCACTCTCTGCATGAAGAAGTCGCCCCTCAGGTCCTTCTTAAATCTTTCCCCTCTCACCCTAAACCCATGCCTTCTAGTGTTCAATTCCCCATCCCTGGGAAAAAGACTATATGAATTAAAAGAATCATCGAATCCCTATAGTATGGAAACAGCCCATTCAGCCCAATGAGTTCACACCGCCACTCCGAAGAGCATCCCACCCTGATCCATTCCCCTACCCCTGCATTTCCCATGTCTAACCCACCCAACCTAAACATCCCCTGGCACTATGGACAATTTAGCATGGCCAATCCACCTAACCTGCACATCTTTGGACTGTGGGAGGAAACCGGAGCACCCAAAGGGTACCCACACAGATACGGGGAGAATGTGCAAACTTGACACAAACTCCAAACTCTTGAGGCTGGATTCGAACCTGGGTCCCTGGCGCTGTAAGGCAGCACTGCTAATCACTGAGACCCTGTGCCCCATCCTATCTATGTCCCTCATGATTTTATACACCTCAATAAGGTCACTACTCATTCTCCTACATGCCAAGGAATAACGTTGTTTCCTGGCCAACCTCTCCCTATAACTCAGGCCTACTAGTCCTGGCAACATCCCTGTAAATCTTCCTTGTACACCTTCCAGTTTAATTACGTCTTTCCTATAACAGGGTAACCAAAACTGTACACAATACTCCCAAGTGCGGCCTCACCAATAACTTATACAACTGTAACTTAACATCCCAACTCCTATACGCAATGCCTTGACCGATGAAGGTCAGCATGCTAAATACCTTCTTCACCACCCTGTCCATCTGTGACGCTGTTTTCAACAAACTATTTACTTGTACCCCAGGTCCCTCTGTTCCACAACACTCCTCAGGACCTTACCTTTTACTGTATAAGTCCTACCTTGGTTTAACTTTCCAAAAGTGCAACACCTCACACTCATCTGTATTGAATTATGGTTGCCAATCTTCAGCCCCATTCCCCATCTGATCAAGATCCCTCTGTAATTTTTGATAACCTTCCTCACTATCAACAATACCACCCAATTTTGTATCATCCACAAACTTACTAATCATGCCTTGTACGTTCACATCCAGATCATTTATGTAAATAACAAATAACAAAGGTTCCAGCACCAACCCCTGTGGCACACCACTAGTCACAGGCCTCCAGTCCGAGAAACAACATTTAACCATCACCCTCTGCTTCCTACCTCAATTCCTTACAATTAGCTAGCTCTCCCTGCCATGTGGGACTTTGTCAAAGTCCTTACTAAAGTCCATATAGACAACATTCACTGCCCTACCCTCATCCATCCTCTTGGCTACCTCTTCAAAAAACTCTAAAAGATTTGTCAGACATGACTTCCCATGCACAAATCCATGCTGACTATCCCTAATCAGATCTTGAGATTGAGTTTTTGAGAGTGGATAAACCTGCCTGGAGTGCTGTCCCCTCTGGTCTGCTGCCATAGGACAAATATTCTGTACCTTGATGCCTATGGGAACATGGCAGCCAATTAGAATTTACAGAGAAAATGGTCCGGGAGAGATAGAGCCTCAGGAACACTATACTGACCATCAGTTTGACATTCTGAACCTGTTCATTTCCATGCCAACCTTAAAATCAGACTTTAAAATTCAGCCTAGAAGTGCCAAAATTCTGAGAGTTAATATGACATGAAGGAATTTAGACTGTTGACATACAATCTAGTAAATTGTTTTTTTGATAGCTTGTGAGTGTAAACTCATACTCTCTTTTTCTATTCTGCATTACAATAAAATTTAGACCTTGATGATAAGTAAAATGATTGATATGGCTATGGGGTTAATTATTATGAATCTTAGCACTTCAGTACAGAGCACTGGATCCAGGAAGAACATATTGCAAATTTTAGTATGCACCTCCTATACACCCTTCCATCCATTAATTTTAATGAATGGCATATCGCACTTCTGAATTTCCAATATGTTCCCTTGGCACACAATGCTTTGCATTGGGAGTGTTAAAGACAAAAAAATTGTCCTTATGTTACTTAGTCTGAAGGCTCCATTGTATTAAAAACAAAGAACCTGTTTGATTCTAGTAACTGTTACCGTATGTGAAACTTAATATCTGATTTTAGTTATTTTAAGCCTTCGGTCTGTTGCAGTTTGTAGCATTGCTAAACTGCTCAACTATATCCTGCACTTACACGATAATGAAATATTTACAGATACAGGTAATTCAGTCTATTTTAATACATCTATTCAGATGACAATATTTCCCCCTTCACCACACCCACTTTGACCCTAATGCTGTCTCTAACCAGTCTCTGTTGTTTTCTCCTGACAGCAAGTCTCTCTTTATTCTTTCATGGGCATTACTGTCAGGGCCAGCATTTGTTTCCCATTCCTAATTGTCCTGAATCTTCACAGGTTTGAGTTTCATCTTACATAGGAAACTTTATCAGATGTCTTCTTAAATTATACTATATACCACAGTCCACTTGAGGTATCACTTCCTCAAAAAAATCAAAATGCAGTCAAGGATGATCTTGCCTACCTAAACCACATTGTTGGCTGAATACCATGTTCCTGCTGAACTGATAATCCTCAGTGTTGTTCCAGACAATTACGTTATTAAAATAGCATTGAAGTTGTGCAGTAGCCTGTATCTGTTTACTCATCTTTTTTGAATCAGGGCACCGTTGGCCTGTGCTCAATACGTTAGTTACTCTCCAATGTCCATTGACTCCTTCACAATAATATCAGGTTTGCTGATCATTTCATTCAGCTTTGAGATAAATCCCCAACTCTTGAGAATTGTGTTTTAAAGCCCTTTCAGTTTATATAGGAACTCCATCTCATTTATGTTAGGCCTCGGCACTCTTTATTAGGAAATGGTATGTTGTTTATGTCTTCCCTTGCAACTCCATCCAAACCCAATCCAAGGCCATTATTGTCCTGACATGAAAGTTAACCAATCCAGAAACGTTTCTAATAAACTTTTAGACATAATTGTGCAGATTGAAGAATCTGATTTTTTTTCTGTTTTCAATCTTTTCACATTCTTAACAAAATGTTTATCATAACTTTAGATAATGCAGGAGGCTGTGAATTTAAAGAACTTGCTTCAATCCAATTTACATCTATTACTGGTTAGGAAGCATAATTATCGATCTCACATTCATAACCAGTAATTTACAATTCCTTTATTTTGAAACATGATCAGAGAAGCAATGACTGTAACAAAGATTCATGCAAAACATGTTGGTATGAAAATAATACTTTGAAGCTTCCAAGAACATTTGCAGCTCGGGTTGTGGATGAGGTTGCAGACCTGCTCGCCGAGCCAGTGGGTTTGGTTGCCATCATTTTGTCACCCTGCTAGGTATCATCGTCAGTGTGCCTCTGGTGAAGTGCCGGTGTTCTGTCCCATTTGTTATTTATATGCCTCGATTTGCTGCAGTGGTTGGTATTACTTTCAGTTTTGCTTTCAGTGGTTTGTACGCAAGGTCCAATTCAATTGTTTGTTGATGGAGTTCCATTTGGAATACCAGGCCTCCAGGAATTTCCTGGCGTGTCTCTTTTTGGCTTGTGCGATTATCGATGTGTTGTCCCAGTCGAATTAATGTTGTTCGTGTGTAGTGAGACTTGTGACTGGGGGACACGAATTCGACTGGGACAACACATCCATAATCGCACAAGCCAAACAGAGTCACGCCAGGGAATTCCTGGATGCCTGGTATTCCAACTGGAACTCCATCAACAAACACATTGAATTAGACCCTGTGTACGAACCACTGAGAAACAAAACCGGCAGTAATACCAAACACCCCAGTAAACCGAGGCATATAAATAACAAGTGTGACAGAACACCAGTTTCACCAGAGGTGCACTGACGATGTTACCTAGCAGGGTAATGAATCAAAAATAATACTTGCTGCACCAGTTTTATGGGCATGACATTGGAACAGCATGGACCAATTTCAGGGAATAGGATCCTGCAACAAAAGGACACTGAAAGGTCGATGATCTGTGGGATGATTTTACTTTCAGCAGTGTGTTTTACTTGATGTGGCAAATGCTTATGCTATCCTCTGTAACAGAAGAAATTGGGTCTGGATATCATGAATTTGAAGAATCCATCAGACATTTACTACAATTAACTATATTCAAAACTATATAATCTCAAAGGTAACTAGAGATGATAGGCAATAAATGGAGTCCCATCAATGACATCCATATCCCATGGGTGAATAGAAAAGTGCCTGGGCGACCAATAAGTTATTATATTACAACAGAACAGCGTGCTTTTAGTAGCCTGTCATGCTTCAAATGATCTGATGCTAGGTGGAATATGAGATCTGTATGACCTCAGGTGACATGCTACTATGCAATGATGATATTATAAGCATGTCTCTTAGAGGAATACCGAAATACTGACTATGAGACATAACACAATAACCTCATATTGGGATGAGCCAGTGTTCAGGCATTTTCACAGGCTTTAGATTCCATTTATATCTAAATAAGGAAATTAACACATATTTTATCAAAAATCCTTATCAAAAATGGAATGGATGAATCCACTCATGAGTCTTCAGCAGTATCCAACAAATATATACATTTTTAAAATTAAAAACAAAATGCTATGGCAGAGGAGCAAACTCATATCCCATCTCAGCCCTTCCCCATCCATCATCTTGTATTACCAGAGTACTGACAATCAATTGCCTTTTATTCGGTCATTATCAGTTTGCTATGTTCAAAACTAGCTGCCACTTTACCTAAATCATAACAGTCACTACATTGTCAAAAAAAAAAGCTCTTTTAGTCATTTGGAGATCATGAAAAAAAACTGCAAGCTTTTCTTTCTTTCCATTGCGAATCCACTTTCTTCCTTTGGGCCACTGTCAATAAGGAAAACAGTTTTCATCTTCCTAAAGTGAACAAATTGCCAATGGTTGTGAATAAGAGAGAAATTTGAAGGTGTTGGTGCATCTGTTATTCATTCATAGGTTGCAGGTAGCAATGCAGGCCCAGTATTTACTACCCATCTTTAATTACCAGTGAGATATAATTAATTCCTGCTTGGACTGCTGCTATTTTTGAATTAGAGGCTCCCTAACAGTATTGTTATGGAGGGAGTTCTAGGATTTTGACCTGGTGACAGTGAAATGCCAGCAATTATGTTTGAATGTCCGGATGATTTATGTTTTGGAGGGGGTCTTGGAGATGGTGGGTTATTTCTACACACCTACAATCTTTGTCCTTCTGGCCAGTAAAGACCTCAGATTTGGGAGGGACTTCTGGGACTTTCTGCTGTGCCTTCTGCTGATAATACACACAGCAGAAAGTATAGAGTTTGGTGAAGAGTGCATTTGTTAAACTGTTGTATGGGGCTATGAATGACATCAAGTACTAGAGTGTTATTGCAGTTGCATACATTCAGGCAACTGGCATGTATTCCATCACACTCCTGACGTGTGCCACATAGGTGGTCAAAAAGGTTCAGGAAGTCATGAGATGAATTACTGACCAGAAAATACCCAGCTTTGACCTGCTGCACTAGCTATGATATTTATGTGACTGGTCTTGTCATTTAGGGCAATTTTTTTTTAATACAGTGGTCTCAGTAAAAACAATATCATAGCATAAATTGGCTAGGTAAATATTTTTCAATAGCATCTGCATCATTGTGAACTTCCTTGAACACCAAACTATGCAGCTTCTTCAGCTAAATTTTAGCTGCTCTTGGATACTTCATTACCTAGTCAAGGATATCATTGTTCCATTTCCTGTGGGAAAGTTCAACATAAATAATCCCTGATCCCAAAGCTAATCAAAATAAACTTTAGAAGTTATCTAACCATTTATCTGCAAATTTAACTCAACTGCAAACATTGTTCCTGTCTTTCCCATTGTCCCATCCACGTCTGCGGAAAAAAATTATATTTAGAATTACTGGTTCATGGTTATTGAGGTCAAACTTCATTTTGTTGCATGGCGTTCCAAGATTTTTACTGTTATTTTGGAGATTGCATGGTCACCTCCTTTCATTTTGTTGTGAAAGTGAAAACAATAGTAGACTTACAATAAACTATGGTTACGGTCCCTGCAAAGACCAACAACTTTTAAAAAGATATTTGAATTCCCAGTGACCAACTTAAAGGAATTACACAGGAAGAATTCAAATTTTAAAACTTTTTATATAGTTTAACAATAACAAGTAGCAACAATTACATAATCATTGTTACGTAAACTAATGCTCTAATCAACAGAAACTGCTGTTCCTTCTTGTGTTCTACAGAGGCTGGTATCCCGTTACCCTTTATTTACATGTGGAGGGTCCTTGACGCTGATCCAGCTAGTTGAGAGCCAGCTCTCAGCGTGAACAGAACCTTTGACATTCCTGTTTATATCTGTCAGCCAGCGCCCCCTGACTGGACAAGATAAACAGGCCCAATCAGGGAACTCATACTCTATGAGGTCTACCTGACTGACTGCATTAGAATGACTACACATCTCTCTCTGGTGCTGTTCAAAATCTTTGAGACTGAAAGTCTTCAATCATAAGAACATACGTTTCTGCCTTGGTTTCCAGATGTTAAACCTGGCATGTGCATTTTAATAGCACACAATCGAGGCCCAGGTCTCCATGGTAACCAAGCCATACAGGCTCATTGTCAGGCAGATCACATGACCCCCTTCATTCTTTTTAACCTTGAATTAAAGCTATAGTCCATCTATTTGTATTCAATACATTTGTTTACAGATGTTAGTTTTGCCATTGATAATAACAGAGACGTAAATTATTTTGTACGCTGAGGTTAAGATAGTTCAGGTAACTTAATGTTTTGCAACTTCTTTTGTTACCTTTTGATGAGGAAGTGCTGCAACCCTTGTTGCAAAGGCTCACTTCTGAAGAAGAGCCATTCTGAACTTGAAACATTAACTCTGTTTCTCGATACACAGATGCTGTCATACCTGTTGAATTTCTGCAGCATTTTCTATGTTAGTTTCAGGTTTCCAGCATCTTCAGTATTTTGCTTTTATTAAAGGCTATGACCTATCACGTCAACACAGTAAAAGTTTCATTTCTGCAGAAGGGTCCCGACCCGAAACATCAACTTTCCTGCTCCTCTGATGCTGCCTGGCCTGCTGTGTTCCTCCAGCTCCACACTGTGTTGTCTCTGACTCCAGCATCTGCAGTTCTTGCTATCTCCAAAAATTGCTGTGAGTTCAGATAAAACCAAACAAAAATATGTATGAACAGAACATTATCTACGTCTGTACATAACATAAAATCCAGATGAAATTCATTTGAATCCAGTCAAAACCAACCCCAAGTGTGCTTTGAGGTTTGTGCTATTAAGGAACAGCGAAGAAAATAACAGACTAACAAGTTCCAGATGCTAATTGTTAGAAAGAAATCAAGTTGGGGGCTAGGGTACAGATTCCAATATTTTCGATGAGAGATAACCCATTACAAACAACATGACCAAACCACTGTTAACTACTTCTTAAGGACACTATTTACAGTGGCCACTTTTCTGGTAAATCTGCTTGTTAGGAAACAACTTGTCTAAAAATAAGACTATCAAAATAATGATGTTTTTAAAATCAAACGTGAACCAATTAAGTTAGTTCTCCTGATTGAATTAAGTTTACTACCCTTTTGTAATTGTAAAACTGGTCAGGGCCAGTTAGCAAAATGACTTGGTGGCTTGAGAATTGATGCTTATTTTTCTGATGTTGGAAAATACTTGAAAGCTTAATACCAATAACAATTAAGGATTCCGCATTGGATGAAACAAAGGTAAAAACTAAACTATTGCCATCTAATTTATATTTTAGCATTTTCTTTTACAACCTACAGGGAAAAAAAAAGAGACTGCATCAAATTTGAGCAGATGGTCATCTTAATTTCAGTGTGAATTTTGGCAGTTTGCATAGTAATATGATGGGATTCAATTACTTACTGTTTCTTCCCACTCACCCAAAACATTTTAAACCACTCCTTTTCCAATAAAAGCTCTGGTGCAGTGTTGCTCAGAGCCACTAACTGAAACGCCACAGGATTGATTTTCCACACCATCTTGGTCCCAAGTCTGAGCTATAGCAATCAAGGAAATGAAACTGCAGAAAGACTATACAAAAGCAAAAACAGAATGAAAATGGTTGTGCCTAGATGGTGCTTCATTGTTCTTAGCAACTGTAGAAAGGGACCAGTCACTGACATCTGTTTTCAGATATCTGCCCACACTCATGAGTCACCGTGAGTAAAGACAAATATAGATTAATATTGCAATGTCCCATTTAGATAGATAGATCTCATTCATGAGATGGTGTTTAACTTATCGTATAAAGATCTGTTCAACAATATTGGGGCAGTACAATGGCTCAGTGTTTAGCACTGCTACCTCACAGTGCTAGGGATTTGGGCTCAATTCTAACCACATGCATCCGTCTGTATGGAATTTGCACATTCTCCCTGTGTCTGTGTGGGTTTCTTCCGGGTGCTCCAGTTTCCTCCCATAGTCCAAAGATGTGCAAGTTAGGTGGATTGGCCATGCTAAATTGCCCATAATGTTCAGATATGTGCATGATAGGTGGATCAGCCATGGAAATGCAGTGTTACAGGGATAGGCTAGGGGGTTGAATCTGGGTGGGATGTTTTTGGCAGAGTCGGTGTGGACTTGTTGGGCCAAATAGCCAGTTTCCACACTGTAGGGATTCTATGGAATTCTATTATTCCTGCTTTTTTTAAAACATGAATTGGTGTGTGCTGCCCTCTAGTGGTTTGTTGATTATTTGGTTTGTCAAGTAGCCCCATTGTACATGGTGTACAACATTGTTTTCCAATATCATACATAGCACCAATGGTTCATTTTGTTTCACAAGGCAAGTAAATCTCATACGTTTGCTATAATGTCTAACAATTTCAAATTGATCGATAGGTTCTTGACAAAGTATTCTGACAACAGATCATCAATCTGAAATGTTAACTCTCTCTCTACCGATGCTACATAACTTGCTGGATTGTTCAGTATTTTTTGTTTCCTTTCAGATTTCCAACTGCCACAGTATATTGGTTTTTGAATCAGATTCTTTTCCAGTAAATGTACTAAAAGAAGGCATGTAAATACAGTGGAGATACAGATCAGCCAGGATGTCACTGAAAGGCAGAACAACTCCAAGGCCTAATTCGATGAGGGATATATCTCTCAATGATTGCTTTGATTTTTGTCCCTTTTGGTAACTTCCATTATTGTAAAGTCTCTTCATTCAGTTAGGAGATTTAATGGTCTTGCTTATAGGTTTTCTCACTGACTGTGGACTTCGGCCCAGATTTCACAGTGTGATGATTGCCAATTTAAAGTAAGATTCTGCCAACTAACTATCAACTTCAGGAAGTTTCAAGGAGATTTTCTTTCAGTGAACTCTAGTAAATTGTGTCTTGCAACTCTTTGCTGTTAACCTAATTATATATGCACCATGTCTCTAGGGCAGAAGTTTATGATGCCTTGTGCTCACCAGTGGCAGGAATAATCCCAACTGTTGGTACCGAAGAGTTTCCTGCTGTATACCAGGTCCAGCTGTGTACCAGGTCAAACACTGCCAACCAGGAATAGCCTTTCACAGGAGACGTACTGGGAGGAAAACAAAAAAGAACAGCTTCTGAGGACACATAGGTGGCACAGGTGGCTGGTCACCGGAAATGGAGTATCACATTTATTAATGTGATATGATGTGATTTCTGAAGAAAGGTCCTGACCCGAAACATCAACATTCCTGCTCCTCTGATGCTACCTGGCCTGCTGTGCTCCTCCAGCTCCACACTGTGTTACCCCTTCATAAATGTATTGGCACTTTTCATCATCACCTGTCTGATTGACTGTCATTGTAGCTAAAGCTAAAGAGGTAACTCGTCCTTAACACCATACCATGTTGAACTCTGCCTGGCATACTACTCTTTCCCTAACACCCAGAACAGTATAACATCCTGTCATTGTATAAAGTTGGTTTATCACGTGTTGCAAAGCCTTCAAACAGTTGTTAACATTAACCTTTATTAAGCAACAAGAAAAGTGAAGAAAGAACCAAAAAAGGCTGCATTTGCTTCAGGGACTAAACAAGAGTTGTTTGCCTTTAAAACAACAACAAATTTGATGACGACTTCACTCAGTTTACATCTATTAGAAGTGAATGTCTATAAAGTCCTGTCTGACTTGTTGTGTCTAATGCTGCACCTCTCTATCAGGCTGAATGGGATGCTGCTGTGCAGAGGGACTTGGGTGTCCTTGTGCATGAATTGCAGAAAGTTGATTTGCAAGTACAACAGGTAGTTAAGAAGACAAATAGAATTTTGTCCTTCATTGCGAGAGGGATTGAGTTTAAAAGCAGGGAGGTTATCTTATAGCTGTATAGGGTGCTGGTGAGGCCACACCTGGAGTACTGCATGTAGTTTTAGTCTCCTTACTGGAGAAAGGATGTACTGGCACTGGAGGGGGTGCAGAGGAGATTCATTAGGTTGATTCCAAAATTAAGAGAGTTGGCTTATGAGGAGAGGCTGAATAGACTGGGATTATATTCATTGGAACTTAGAAGCATGAAGGGGGGATCTTATAGAAACATATAAAATTATGAAGGGACTATATAAGATAGAAGCAGGAAGATTGTTTCCACTAACGGGTGAAACTATAACAAGAGGGCGTAGCCTCAAAATTAGGGGTCCAGATTGGGGACTGAATTGAGGAGGAACTTCTTCACCCAAAGGGAATCTGTGGAATTCCCTGCCCAGTGAAGTCCTCATTGAATGTTTTTAAAGCCAAGATAGATAATTTTTTGAATAGTAAAGGAATTAAGGGTTATGGTGAAAGGGTGAGTAAGTGGAAGTGAGGCCATGAAAAGATCATCCATGACCTTATTGAATGTCAGAGGAGGCTCAAAGGGCCTGCACCTGGTTCTTATGTTCACATGTTCTCCTCCTCCTCCTCAGAAAACTGCTGTTGCTGTCCTAGCTATTCTGCATCCATTACGTCCCATCTTTGCCTGCTGCAATTCCTGCTGAACTTGTGAACGGGGCAGCATGTCAAGATTATCAAATGCACTCTGTTAGAGTGTACTACATGGACCCCACAGACAAATCCAAACACTGGAACCACATTTTCAGAAAACCTACCATCTGTTGCACATGGCCCAGTTAGAAGAATGGGCTGCATTGTATCTACACCCGGCCAAAATTGCATAACGGAGCCATTAGCCATGGTTACAGAGGGCACCCTTGTCTCCCTGTAGCTATAGTTGTAAGACTACACCTTGAAATAAAGTGAAAATCTGAGAGCTTTCAAAGATAAAGGCAACATGGCATCTTTCTGGGTACCCTAGCCTCATACCCAGACATCTATGATATGGCATTGATGATCACAGATGGTTTGTACATTTATGAAACGAAACCCTTTTCTATTGATGAGCTCAGCCACATTGTGATATGGTGCCCTCACTGTAATATGTGTGCAGTCTATCGTGCATTGCACCTGGAAAAAGCCAGCTATGTTGGCAAACCCACTGTCTGGGCTGCAGTAGTGACCTCGGCACAGAGATGAAGCTGTGCAATGTGGCACAAATTGTATCAGCAACTGCCTCAATATACTTGTGAGTTGAGGATTGAGAGATCCACACAGGACCCCAGTGAATCCTTAAAAGCAGCTAGTTGCAGTCAGCTTGATGGACACCCATTCTTCAGATCACACGCCCTGTTCCAGCAGCTGATATAGTTCTGTGACAATGTTCTGGGATATCTGCAATCTGGTGACATTGCTATTGGCTCATTTAGAGACAATTATATTAAGGACGATAGACTTTGGGCTACCTGTATCCCCTGCACTTCCCAGGGGAACCTTCTGCTGCAACTTTCTCATCAGAAGGCTGTACGGTAGCCAATGGAGGTTACTGCTGACCCTGGACTTGTTGATGTAGCTGTTCGTCCACAATTTCTCCATGCCTTCATTCTGCAATAGTCACTGTGATGATAACACCTGCTCTGTCTGGATCTGTTGGTCACTGTTCCAATGAGCCTAAGTGGGGAATATCAGAAACAAAATAATAATGTCAGCAGTAACACTTCACAGAAATGATAGCATTCCATAGTCTAGATATATCGGGACATGGAGTACTCTGACAAGGAAATTATGCACGCATCTTTGGCAGAGCAAATCTTATTCCGATGTATGCAGCACAAGCTATGTCATACACACGCAGTAGAAGACTGTAAGTGCAGTAGGATTCCTGAATCCTTGCATTTCCCACATCATCGAAGAAAGACAGTATTGTTTCCAAGAACGTGTTGTCAATTACTTGCAGGTCAGTCAGTACGAGAGCAGCTCAGCACTTTGTGTAGCATAAGGACCTTGGAATGTCTTTAGGAATTGTGGACCACAGGTGACCCTTAATAAACCCCATGTAATGACTTCTGCTTCACAGTGATCACTACGACTAATTTGGAGTAATCAATTACATGGTTATGGTTGTTTGTGGTCAGGATTTGTACTCGACATCGTTAGTCACTGCACACAGTTCACATGCAGAATTTTGCAATTATAGGTGTATTTGACCTGTACTACGTAAGAACTTGATTAATGCAATTGCCTGTTGATTTAGATTTAGATTTAGATTTTATTGTCACATGCACTCAAATACAAAATACAGGAGTACAGTACAGTGAAAATAGTACAATGTTGCCATATACGGTGCCACCTTAGGTACAAAGGTAAATAGGTACAAAAACACTTAGGTACAAAGTAGTAAAAGAAACAGAATTAAAGAGTTAAGCATTACTTTCACAGAATTAGAAAATAAAGAAATAAGCTAATAGTTAACATTAAAATCCTCCTTAATATAAACTAGAAAAATAAAAGAAGAAGGTTATAAGTTCAATAGTCTTTTCTCGATGGCATTGTTGCTGGACTAGTAATCCAGAGACAGGTAATCAGTGTGAATGAATCAGTGCTCCTTCATGTTGAACACCACTTGGAGGAAGAACTGGGGGTGGCATGGTGCAGAATGTACTGTTGGAGGGGGACTTCACCATCCATAACCGAAAGTATCTCCGTTGAAATCTACTCATTGAGTTAATTGAGCTCTAAAGAGCATAGCTGCTAGGTTGGGTCCAGAGCACGTGCTAAAAGAGCAAAAAAGAGGGAAACAAACTTGAGCTCCTACTAAGCAGTCTGCCCACTGCAGTTTCATCAGCCCACGACCATACTGGTAGCAGTGACAACTGCATGTTCCTTCTGTAGTTGAAGTCCCATCTTTATTCTGAGGATACTCTTTATCGTGTTTTGGCATCACTGCCAAATGAAATGGGAGAGATTTTGGACAGATTTAGCGACTCAAAATTAGGCAACTATAACATACTATGGGTGATCAGCAGCAGCTGAATCACACTCAAACACAATCTGCAACCTCATGACGTGGCATAGTCACCACTGTACCATTACCATTGAACCAGGCAATCAACTGTGATTAATAAAGACTGCAGGAGAGAATGCAGGAGAAGCACCAAGCACAGCTAAAAATATGTTGTCAACCTGGTAATGCAACGGACCAGGAGTATTCGTATGGTAAAACGTAGAGGAAGCAAATAATAAGGGCTAAGAGATTCCACAACCAATGGATCAGATCTAAGGTTTGCAGTCCTGCCGTAACCAGTCATGATCACTGGTGGACTTTTAAACAACTCAACCGATGGAGGCACAAATATTGCCATCCACAACAATGGGGGAGCTCAGCACATCAGTGCAAAAGGCAAAGCCGAATTTTCTTTTCTTTATTCATTCATGGGGTGAGGACGTTGCTGACCAGGCAGCATTTATTGGATTATGCAATGTCTTTGGGCCCTGACAACGTTCTGGCAAAAGTATGAAAACCATATCCAAAGCCAAGCTGATCCAGTACAGCCGCAACACTGGCAATGTGGAAAATTCCCCAATTATAACCTGTGTACGAATCCAACCATACCAAATACAGGTCCATCAGTCTACTCTCAATCATTAATACAGCGATGGAAAGGGTCATCAACAATACTATTACTCAACTCCTGCTAAGCAATAACCTACTCACTGACACTCAGTTTAAGTTCCACTGGGGCCGTTCAGATCCTTTATCTCATTACAGCCTCGGTTCAAACATGGACAAAAAAGTTGAATTCCGGAGGTGAGGTGAGAGTGACAGCCCTTGATATCTAGGCTGTATTCAACCAAGTGTGGCATCGAATAGATTGAGCAAAAGTGAAGTCAAAGAGAATCAGGGGAAAACTCTATACTGGTTGGAATCATACCTGGCACATATGTAAATGGCTGTGGTCTTGGGAAATCAGTCATCTCAGCTCCAAGACATCTCTGCAGAAGGCCTTCAGAGTAGTGTTCCAGTCCAAATAATATTCAGCTGCTTCATCAATGACCTTCCCCGCATCATAGGGTCAGGAGTGCGGATGTTCACTGTGCAATCTTCAGCGTAGTTCACAAATCCTTAGATACTGACACAGTCCATGTTTAAATGCAACAAATCTTGGAGAATATCCAGGCTTCGGCAGACAGTGGCAAGCAATAATCATGACACACAAACGCCAGGGAATGACTGTCACTGACCAGAGAGAAATTAACCATCTTCCCTAGACACTCAATGGCTTTACCATCACTGAAGTCCCAACTAGCATCATCCTAGGTGCTACGATTGACCAAGGCAGAACTGGACCTGCTATGTAAATACTGTGCTATGAGAGTAGGTCAGAACCTTGGGATTCTGCAGTGGGTAACATATTCCCTGACTCCCAGGATTTAAAAATAAGCAGGATCCTATTTAGTACCAAGATGAAGAGAAATATTTTTACGCAGGATGGTGAATCTTTTGACATTCACTACCCCAGAGGGCGGTGGGTGTTCAGTCTTTGAGAATGTTTACATTAGAGGTTTATACAATTTTAATTATCAATGGCATAAAGGGTCATGGGACACTGTAGGTAAAAGACTCTGAAGAGTTTGATCAGCCATGATCGCATTGAATGGCGGAGGAGGCTGGATGGCCTACTCCTATTCCTATGTCCCATGTTAGTAAAGGGACAGATTATGAAGATAACAAAAGAAAGTATCTTGAGATGAATGAACTTCTTTGAGACATTCAACATAATTTAACAGTGGGAGGCAGTGTTTAACTAACATGTTGGAATTCATTTTGAAATTAGTCGAAATAATAGCATCAGAGCAAAATCTTTGATGTTATCTAGCTAGATTTTAGTAAGGCAGTTGATACTGTCCACATAATGTGATATTATATAACATCAAAACCTTGGGAATAGATGGAAATGTGTGAAACTGTAATTGGGAAATGATCTGTAACACATGAACGGATATCTAACTTGCGTACAGTTTCTCATGAATGCTACAAGATACAGTGTTGAGGTTGCCACTGTGTATAACTTTTATAAATTATTTTAATACATGAAATTCTGTACACCTTAGCAGATGATACAACTGGAAGAAATGAGGAAGCATGAATATCATGGCGCTGAAATTTAGAAATGTAGAATGATCTTAATCATTTCTCTGCCTGGTAATATTTGACAAAGAAAAAGTTAACATAGATTATGTTGTAACTGGAAATGTCCTTGAAGTTTTGGAGTAACAGATTTGGGCTTTTGATAGACATTATAAAAATTGGGATTACAGAATCAATGGCAAGGTAACTAGTCTGAGAACTACCACTCCTGATTGTGCAGGAATATGTCCGATATTTTTTTTAAAGTTTACCTTTCAATGTGAATAAATGCAATCCAGTATTTATGGTCTATTACCCACCTTCTAAGAAGGCAGTGGTAGGAATACTTCATTCTTTGTGGTAATGGTGCAAAATAGGGAATTCCAGAATGTTCATCCAACAACAAAGAAGTCACAAAATAGCTCTAAATTAGCATGGTGCATGGCACGGAGAGAATCTTGAAATTGATGATGTTTCCATGGCATTGCTGCTCTTGTCCTTCTGGGTGGTAACAGTCATGATTGCAGGAGATGCTGTCTAACTTCCCTGATGAGTTGTTGCAGTATTTCCTGTGGGGCGTACATACTGGAGTTGTAGTGTACAACTTTGATGGACAGAGTGGATGTTGTGTCCAATGTCTGTGGAGTAATGGGATTAAAATCAGGTAAAAGTAGAATGAGAAATGATGCCAGAGTTGCATGACTGAGTGGAAACAACTTGAGAGAGGTCGATATTCTGACCTACTACTCAAAGAATGTGAATATCATTTTTTTGAAGAAATGCAAATGTAGCCTTACATTACTGAGTGGCTTGCTGTAGTCGTGTGCCTTTTACTTCTGAAGTAAGTGCTTTTGCTTGCAATCTGTGGCAACCATTAGATATATATGGTTGGGACATGGTGTCAGTGTTCAGCAGCTGAAAATGCATGGATTCTCGGAGCAATAAGAGAACCGGGTGCTGATAGAAAGAAGTTAAAAAGTTCTGCAACTCTGAATTTATGTGTGAGCTAAAAATTCAGTGATTTTTCATTCCCTGCTACTGTTGATCTGAAAGAAAATATGAGATATAGGATTCAATTTTTGCTCACTCTTCGTGGCAAAACTATAACATAGCTATAAAATTAAATGAAAAGACTGCACAAATTAGAGTACCATCCCTGCTATATGTGTTGGGAAAAGTGTGTTTTGAGCTGCATTGCACCCTTGATTTCACTGAGAAGCAGAAAAGCGAGACAGGAGACGTTTTGTGTGCTTTGAAGAATACACTGAGCTCTATATTAACTTTACAGATAACAGCGTGTGTTCAACATTACAGCTGGGAGAAACAAAGGATATGCATCAATATGTAACTACACTGATACATCTAACTGAATCATTAGAGTCTGGCATCTAAAAAATGATAATATGATCAGAGATTAGATTGACTTAAACACAGGGGATCTTGTTCTGAGAGCACATCTACTGAGAAAAGAAAAATGTTCCCTCATCCCACATTTACTACACCTTTTGTATGTAATTCATTAACATATCACCCTTTGGTATAGCATTCTAGACATCTTTCAGAGAACAAGATACATATAATCATGCCAGACTCTCACGATTCAGTTAAGAAGAAAGAACTGCGAGGGAGCCAATGTTCTGCCCTACTGCTAAGAAATGTGTGTATAGATTAGATGGTAAATGAAGAGTTCTTTCAGAATGTTCCATAGACTCAAGCAGGATTGCTTTGGGAGACTAAATGCAGTTAGAGTCCAAACACATGACAAAATTATGCCAAGGGTATCAAGCGTGTGAATTTTACTATTCTACATGGTGTGCTTCTTTGTAGGAGTATTGCCTTGACTGCATCCTGGCTCGATAATTACTCTATAGGCAGAACTCTGAAATGACCTTAAAAATGAGGCATGAAATTAAAACTGGAAATTAAATCTTTGAAATGTCAAAGCAATTCCTTTGTAAGGAATTCCAATGGCAGAATCTTCATCCTGAGGTGGAGGTTAGTCTGGAGATGAGTATGCCTGCAAGTTCTTGCTACCAGCTATCACACCAGTCTGTGGACATGCTCCCCCAGCCTCACCAGTGTTTTCAAAGAGGTGGTTTCTAGTGGCGATAGTGAGCCTCCCATCAATGGTGAGTAAACAATTAAAGTGTCAATTTAGTTCAGAAGGTGAACAAGCTGCCAATATGGCTGTAACCTGTAAAGAAACAGTAGCAGCCAATGGGTGGAGAGGAAGTGCGGTGGAAAGGGGAGTAAGAGGTGGCCATAGGTACATCATGCCAGGCAGCTCTGTGTTAAACTGATGCAGGAGCAGGCTTCATTTTTAAATTGCCTCCTCCAGTATCCAGCCATAACTGCCTTCAATTTCCCAATATAGTATTCAGCTGGTATGAGATTGGCACCCTGAAGCTAAATTCAGCTGCATGCTTCTATTTCAAACATATAATCTCAGTATTAGCGAAAACCTTCTTTTTGATTCTTGTACGTCAGGCATGCTTTTACTAATGTTCTGTGCAAAATAAATACTAGGATTTATAAGGGAGTTTTTGTAATTGCTTTCATTGACAAAAATGCTCATTCCTCAGATGGTGCTCATTCCTTAAATAGCTCTTAAGCTCCACAACTGCTGGAGTGTGGGCTAAAGAGAAAAGTGCTTACACAATATAGTGTATCAACGTTACCAGAGATGGAAATGCCTAGCTCCTTTCCCGAAGCTATGTGGGTATTAACTAATGAACAACATTACCATGCATGTGTCATTAAATTAATGGATCATTAAAATAAAGGATATTTAATGGACTCCAAAACATTTTGAAAATAAGAACTGAATTAGCAATTTGCCCTAAATGCATAAGAACATCACACCTAGCGCTATAGAGGTATTTGCAACACAGCCCTGGAGCATTGATGTCACCAAGTTAGTTTATTTTGCCTCCTCAGCAAAAACTTTGTGACGGTAGTACAAGGGACTACAGTATGTAAAATGATGTTTTCTATCTTCACAAATTTGTTTTCATGTTGTCAAATGAAAGCTCCTATATAAACATTCTATTGTGAAGAATGTTAGGCTGCCTTTGTGACACAGATCACATGTTCAAAATCATCATGCTCACAGGATCTTACCTTTTCAATGTCTAAGACTCCTTCATCGTTATTCTTGTATATTTCCTGTCCCTTTTGCAGGGCAGCCCTCCATGAACTACTACAGCCATCACAGGGCTTGAACCCTTACCGTTGGTGCCGTGCTCCAGCCTACTAAACTAGTGGAGTCCCATTAAAGTCACACTCTAGCACAAAGGAAAATAGCTGTGATTTTGGAGGCACATTTTCTCTGCACCAGGGTGTCACTGCAGGAATTCCCAGGTCCAATCATTTTCAGCAGCTTCATCATTGATCTTTCTTCCACCATAAGGTCAGAAATAGGGAGGTTTGCTGATGACTGCACAGTGTTTAGTTCTATTTGTACCTCCTTTATAATGAAGCAGTCTGTATCACTTTCAAGGCCTGGACAACATTTTGGCTTTGGTTGATATGTGGCAAATAATATTTAAGGCACACAAACTCCAGGCAATTACCGTCTCCAATAAGAAAAATAATCTAAACATATCTCTCGACTGGCATCACCAAACACTCACCATTAATATCCCCAGGGCTACCATTGATCAGAAACTTAAGTTGCCCTGCCACAGAATTGCTGGGAATACAACAGAAATTCAGAGCTTGGGAACTTTGTGGAGAATGACTCTCCTCCTCTCCACCATCTGCAAGACACAGTAACGTGATGGAATACCATGCACTTGCCTGGATGGATATAGTTCCAACACTGTCCGAGAACCTACCAAAAGCATCCCATCCACTACCTTAAAAACATACACTGCTTCTTCCACTGTGCTAGCAATGGAGAGTGTATATCACTCACAAGATGCATCTCCAACAAGGCTCCAAGCAACACTGTGGGTGTACCTACATCATGTGGATGGTAATGGTTCGAGCAGGCAACTCACTGCCACCTTCTTTCGGTTATTAGCAACAGGCAATAAATGCTGGCCTAATGAAATTCACATCTCATTAAAGGATCAGAAAAAACGCATGCCCTACAAGAATAATGGTAGCTGCTACATGAGAATACCACCATTCCTTGTATTACCATTCCTTGTATGTAATTAATAATGTTGTTTTAGTCAATAAGATTCAAAATGGCAGGAGAACTCGACCCCATGGAATGATCCTCCTGCAAAATATGGGAAATCAAGGTCACTTCCAGTGTCCATGGTGACTATGTATACAGGAGTGCATTCAGCTGGAGCTCCTGATTTGCCAGATGGAGTGCCTGGAGCTGTGGATGGTCTCACTGCGGAGCATCCATAAGACTAAGAATATCATGGATAGCATGTTTAGTAAGCTGGTCACACCACCAGTAAGGGCTACACAGACAGAGAAGAGTTGGGTGACCACTAGGAAGACATGCGTAGGCAGGCAGTGCAGGAATCCCCTGGGGCCATTCCCCACTCAAACAAGTATATCATTTGGGATACTGCTGCAGGGAAGGGAGCTTTTCAGGGGAAAGCAGTAGCAGTCAGATCAGTGGCACCATGACTGCCACTGTTGTACAGCAGGGAAGGGTAAAGTGCAGGCTAGCCGTAACGATAGGGGACTATATTGTCAGAGGCACAGATAGGTGTTTCTGTGGCCACAAATGAGTCTCCAGGATCGTGTTTATCTACCCCTCTGAAGGCAGAGGATAAAGAGCCAGAGTTTGTGGTCCAAATTGTTACTAATGACATAGGCAGAAAGAGAGATGAGGTCCTGCAAAGGGAGTTCAGGGGGTTAGATAGGAAGTTGAAAAACAGGACCTCTAGGGTTGTAATCTCATCATTACTTTCTGTGCCACATGCCAGTGAGGTTAGGTATAGGAAGATAGTACAGTTAAAAATGTGGTTGAAGTGCTGGTGAATGAGAGTGGGTTTCAGGTGTATGGATCATTGGGATGTCTTCCAGGGCAGGTAGGACCAGTACAAGAAGGACAGGTTGCATCTAAACCGGAGAGGAACCAATATCCTGGTAGGGATATTTGCTAGTGTGACTCGGAAGTGTTAAACTACTGTTGAAGGACAGTGGGAATCAGAGCAGTAGGTCAGAAAGTGAAACGGCTAAGGAGAAGTCAGAAACTAAGGCTAGTTAGGCTAAGAGGAAGAACAGACAGAGAAAGTTAACTGTATACGGCAGGACTGGTGGTCTGAGGTGTACTTGTTTTAATGCGAGGAGTATAACAGGTAAAGCAGATGAACTTCCAGCTTGGATTAATAAATAATAATAAATGACAACATAACTATTACAGAGATATGATTGAGAGAGGGACAAGACTGGCAGCTTAATGTTCTGGGATTTAGATGTTTCATGTGAGACAGAGAGGGATGCACAAGAGGTGGGCGAATTGCATTACTGATAATGGAGAATACCTTAGTTGTACTGAGGGTAGCCACCTGAGGGCTCATCCAGCAAGGCCATATGGTTAGAGCTCAGGAATATGAAGGCCACAATCACTTTAATAAGATTGTACCACAGGCCTCCCAAGGATAGGAATGGCAAGATTTTGCAACCTTAGATGACAAGAGAAATTGAGACCTTAGTCAAAAAGAAATGCAGCATATGTAGGGTTTAGGAAACTCAAGATACACAGAACCCTTGAAGAATACAAAGATAGCAGGAAAGAATTCAAACAAGGAATTGGGCGAGCTAAATAGGACCATGAAACGTCTGACAAACAGGATTAAAAAAAATCCCAAGGTGTTTTAAACAAAAATAAGGAGAAAGAGGGTTGGAGAGGGTAGGTCCACTCAAGGAAAAATGGAAAGAATTTATGAATAGAGCTGGAGGAAATGGGTGAGGTCCTTAGAGAATAGTTTGCATTGGTGTTCACAAAGGATAAGAACATAGCGGATGGTAAGTCTCAGGAGGGGTATAGTGACATTCTGGGGCATGTCAATATAAAAAAAGGTGGGGGTTGTATGTTGGGTGTTTTGAAAAGCATTAGGTTAGATATGTCCTCAGTACTTGACAGGATCTATCCCAGAATGATGAGGGAGGCAGGTGAGGAAATTGCTGGGGCCTTATAGAAAATCTTCGTATCCTCTTTAGTCACAGGTGAGGTCACAGATGACTGGAAAATAGCCAATGTTGTTCCTTTGTTTAAGAAGGGCAGCAGAGATAATCCAGGAATTTACAGGCCGGTGAGCCTTATGTCAGTGGTAGAGAAATTATTGATCAAGATTCTTAGGGATAAGAATTACTGGCATTGGGAAAAATATGGACTTATTAGCAATAGGCAACATAGCTTTGTGCGGGGATGGTGCTGTCTCACAAACTTGATTGAGTTTTTTGAGGAAGTGATTAAAATTATTGATGAGGGCATGGCAGAAGATGTTGTCTACATGGATTTAGCAGGTCTTTGTCAAGGTCCCTCATGGCAGGTTGATACAAAAGGTGAAGTCATATGGGATTGCAATTAGCTGGTAAGATAGATATAGAACTGGTTTAGTCACAGAAGACAGAGAGTAGCAGTGGAAGGGTGCTTTTCGGACTGGAGATCTTGGACCAGTGTTGTTCTGCAGGAATCAGTGCTGGGAGCCCTGTTATTTGTAATATATATGATTTGGAGAAGACTGTAGGTGACCTGATTAGTAAGTTTGTGGATGCTCTAAGATTGAGGGAGCTGTGGATAGTGAGGAGGATTGCCAGAGGCTTCAGTGGGATATACATACACTGGAGACTTCTGCGGAGAAACGGCAGATGGAGTTTAATCTGAACAAATGCAAGGTGATACCTTTTTGATGATCGAATGCAGGAGTGAAGTATATAGTAAATGGCAGAACCCTTTGTTATGGATCAGACCAAACGCCCTTCAAATATATCAAGAAGATAGCTTAGACCTGAACTTTTACCTTATTTAAGGGCAAGTGTAAGATGCTGTATTCCAGATGTAGAGTGTAGGAGTTTGAGTTGTGACCTTATAGAGGTTTATAAAATCATGAGGGATATAGATAAGGTGAATGGCAGGCATCTTTTTCCTAAAGTGAGGGATTTCAAGAATGAAGGTATATGATTAAGGTAAGAGGAGAAAGATTTTAAAAATACATGAGAGGCAATGTTTTATACCTAGAGGGGTTCATGTATGGAATGAACTTCTGGAGGAAATGGTGGATGCAGGTACAGTTACAATGATTAAAAGACATTTAGATAAATACATGAATAAGAAGTGTAGAGGGACATGGGCCAAGCGCAAGCAAGTGGGACTAGTTTAGTATGGCATTATGGTGGCATGGACTGGTTAGACCGGAGGGTCTGTTTCTGTGTTGTATGATTCTATGATACTATGAAATTTAATTAGTCACACTACTCAGCTTTAAGCAAAATACACTTTATTCTTAGCCCCAGTTAAAATAACAACAAAAGCAAGAAGAGTTGGTATAACTTTAACTCTGTTGGAAAGCTTAACAGAATATTAGATTATTTAACAACTAAACAGCAACTATTCCAATATAGTAACATCCCATAAACACAGTTTTGGCAAAGCCAAATTCAGTAAAATAGATTGTCTCACATTCGATGTTCTCCAGTCCACAAGAACACCAAAAGAAAATTCTGGCAGCCAGAGAGCTCCGGCTTTTTGCTGTGGCAGAGAGATGTATTACAGCTAACTTTGAAATCCCAACTACTGAAAGCTAAACTCAAACCCTGGTTCTGTGAGAGCCTGACTCCACCCATTCAGGTGGCTTCCATTGTTGTAACTTTAAAACTCAGAGCCTCACAAGCTACTTACTTTATTGTCACGGAAGAGATAATTCGTTATCTCTAGTTCAAGACCACTCTTCAAAAAACAAAGGATAAAATATATCTGTTTAAGCCATAGTATTATCACACTTTAGTAGCATCAACATACAGAGGAATCTAGGTGTACAGCTCCACAATTCCTAGAAAGTGGCAACACAAGTGGATAAGGTGGACAAGAAAGCATATGGTATACTTGCCTTCACTGATCAGGACAAAGAGTATAAAAGTTGGCAAGCCAGTTGCAGTTGCATAGAACTTTAGTGAGGCTATACTTGGAATTGCGTACAGTTCTGGTCACCTACAAGAAGAATGTGGAGACTTTGAAGAGGATACAGACATGGATGTTGCTTGGTTTAGAGGGCATTGGCTATGAGGAGAGGCTGGACAACATTGGTTTGTTTTCACTTGAAGGATGAGGGGCAACCTGATAGAAGTTTACAAAATTATGGGGGGCATGGATAATCGGAGTCTTTTTCCGAGAGTAGCAAAGTCATTTATTAGGGATGTACATTTAAGGTAAAAGGGGGTAAATTTAATGAAGATGTGAGAGGCAGGTTTTTTTACACAGAAGGTGGTATGTACCTGGAATGCGCTGCCAGAGAAGTGGCAGAGTTGGATACAATAGCAACGTTTAAGAGGCATTGCCACCCGGTGACAGCACATCCAGCACTGCACTCCCAATCAAATTCAATGCTTAAACCAAGAAAAAAAGCCAGGGAAACCTGCTTGACTGATTATGGTGGGCTGTGATGAGAGTCAAACTGAATTTGAATTTGATTGTATTGGATTTGAATTTCATTGAGGGATTGCACACAACCAGTAAGTTGTAAATCCAATTGAAATGGAGAGAGTGAGATTTGGATCATGTCATTTCATTAAAAGTACAGAAATGGTAACAACCAAAATAATTTCTCTTCAGTTTTAGCAGTTCTTGATATGCTTGTTCAAAGCTATGATATAAATATTGCATCAAGCCCCTTGATAGTGAGTAAAGCTTTCCTTCCCCTCAACCTCATCTTTACTTACCCTCATAAAAATCAACCCATTTACTTACTTAAAGTTAATGTGTTTTCCGCTTGTGCAGTGAATGGGCTTATTCCTCACTTTATCAGCTTGCTGTCAATAATCAATTTGAACTTAGCTAATTTTATACCTCGATGTCCTTCCAATCACTAACCAGCCCCATTTATCTGAGGCTAGAAGCCACAGCAAAGGTATAGGAAATTCTCCCACTCCTACCACATGTCACTGGTGCTGGAATGATTTACAGGCCAGCAATCAACTTGCTTGAACATGTTTCAAGTACATCATGCCTTCCATGGCTATCAAATCCTGGGGAGTGGTACTTGCATCTCGAGCTTCTGGCTCAGAGGCAGGGATGCTACTATTGCACCACATGGCCTCCAACGGTTTCACTCTCTAAAGGTTATGTGCCATTCTCTCCTCTTACCTGGATGAGTGCAGTTCTAAAAATGCTTAAGATGTTTGACACCATCCATTGCACGACCTTAAATGTGCACCAACTTCAACACTGCACAGCAGCAGCAGTATAAACGTTCAACAAGATGCACTGTTGCAATCCACCTAAACTGCATTGACTGCACCTTCCAAGCCCTTTGACCCCTCCGTCATCTAGAACAAGGGCAGCAAACTCATGGAAACATCAACATATGCAAATTGCTCTCTAAGTTGCACAATATTCAGGCTTGGAATTATATTGCTGGTTTGTCCGCTGTAGTTGGGTCACAATTCTGAAAATTCCCCTCAAAGAGTATTTTGGGTTTGCCTCCACCACATGGAATGCAATGGTCAAAAAAGACAGCTAATCATCATAATCTTCTCAGGGGAAATAATGGATCAGTAATAAGTGTTAACCATGTATCAACCATGAAATTAGCCCAGCATTTTGGTTTCAGAACTTGCATAAAGGTTTTCTCAGCATAGTAGAACTTGCCAGGGTCAACAAGGCCAAAGCAAAGTCATGACTTTGAGAAGCACCAGGACTAGCTGCAAGAACAGCACCAAGAACAGCAACAAAACAGAACGAGATGCCTTCTCTGTAGCCATATGCTTTTCCCTTGGTCAGGGGGATAGAATGGAAGACATAGATTGAAGGGGATGAGAATATCAGCATAAGATCCATAGACATAAGATGTGCGTCAGCAACAAGATGAAACAGGAGACAAAGCACATCTCCCAGGTTATGAATGTTTTGTTTTCTGAAGCAGCAAATGTACGTTGCAGTACCAACCTCTGGTGATATGTAAAGGACCAAATGTCTTGGATCAGAGAGTATCCAGTGCTTCTTTGTGGATTCGGTTCACTGTCGTTAAGAGAAAGCTTGACAACAGCGATTTGCTTAAATACAAACATTTATTGAGTTATAATAAAAGACAGGAAAAGAAAGGAACATTTATTAAGTAAATAAAAAGAATGAAAAAGAAAAGAAAAAACAATAAGGTCTCATGCCCTTCTGCCTCTTGAGGACCCCTCAATCAATGGTTGCTCTGGGGGCTTAGGTTGTTCCTGGCACTGTTCATGATCACTGTCCATGGTGAAGTCCAGTGACTTGGAACGAAACTCTCTCTCTTATACAGTGTAACAAACAGCCAGCACAGAGAACAGCAGATACAGAAGACAAAATTGCTGGCTAGTACAGAAAACACAGCTACAGAAAAACGAGCTGCAGGTGCCATCTTCGGCCCATAAAGGAATATTCACAGAACTCAGGTCAACAAGGTGCAGAGCTAGAGATAGTAGGAACTATGATGCTGCTTGGCCTGCTGTGTAGTAGGAACTATGATGCTGCTTGGCCTGTTGTGTTCATCCAGCTCTGCACCTTGTTGTCTCGGATTCTCCAGCATCTGCGGTTCCTACTATCTCTGAAGCCTTTCTGCTCCTATGATGCTGCTTGGCCTGCTGTGTTCATCCAGCTCTGCACTTTGTTGTCTCGGATTCTCCAACATCTGCAGTTCCTACTATCTCTGATTCACAGAGCTCATTCAGCTTGTCAAGTATCATCATTAACTTGCCCTGCCTATTATCCCATCCTGTACAATCTATTTTCTCATGCAGCTGTCGAATATCATCATTAATTTTTAGCTCTTCAGCCCATCCTATATGCTAAATTAAAACAAACTAGAATTGATGGTCCCACTCTAATATAAAATAACAAATCACAAAGGAAACTTGGAAAATTTTGAATTAAGTATCATTTTTAGCTGAAAGATGCACCTCAGCCACTGCTGTGTCTGCCAGTTGTGGAAGGTCTGAAATGTAGACTGGGTGCAACATGCTCCCTCATAACACATAGGTGTGGGCATAATCTTTGGAAGAAAGGCAGTCAGTTGGGTACAATGATCCAATCCTCCTTTCTACTCTTCTAAATAAACATTAAATAGGTTAGACAGCCTCTTTTGGGGAACTGTAACAGAAACAAAATCAAGTGATCAACAGAAACTTACCAAAATTAAATTAAAATATTATTCACAGGGGTGATGATACTCTCCAGTCCCTGCAATGTCCACAAGTCCTGAAAGGTTCCATTGTGCTGGCAGATTCTGCATGCTCCCTTTCCACAGACACCTGAGCAGAAGCATAGCCTCAGAACAGGGACAGACAGACAGGTGTGAAGGATCAATCCTCTTTTCTATTGTTTGAAAACAAACTTTAACAGGTTAAACAGTGCTGGTGGGGTTATTATAACAAAACCAAAACCAAATGGCCAATGGAATCTTACAGAAAAATAACAAAAGTTATCAAAATTAAATTAAGACATTGTTAACCAGGATGATGATACTTCCCAGCTCCCAAAAGCTCTACTGTGCTTGTGAAATGCTCCTTTCTACTCTTAGAACAGTCATTAATTCAGGTTAAAAAGCCTCTGGTGGGGCACTGTAATTAAAAAAAGAAATAAGTGGTCAGTAGAAACTTACAAAAATCAAATCAAAATACTGATATCTGGGTGATGATGCACTCCCAGTCCCCACTGATGAAATTGTCCTTTCCAGATATTTTCTAATCAACCCGTTCGGAGATGTTGTTACACACTTCTGGAGCAGGCAGGACTTGAACATGTGTCTTGTCATTCAGGGGTAGGGATACTAACACTGCACAACAAAAGCCCTAAATCCTCCTTTCAATGCTGACTCAAAGGGCCTGTCTAATTAACAGTGGTGGAGGATAACGCACTATTGCATCTGAATGAGAACATCATCTTACATAAGATGCAGTTTGTTGCATGGTAACAATAGATACAAGTTATGTTGATTTATAATCTTTGTAGTTATGCCTATCAGGAACCAGAGATGACATGTGGGACCTTTATTTGGACTGAGTATTAGACTGCTTTTACTCCACCAAAAGACTGTGACACATCAGACTGAGTGGAATTTAACGCAGCTTCAACATTAACTCTTTCATAAATATTACCTTACATAACATTCCCATCCACATTCATTTAGTCATGGATAATGACAATCAAACACAGAGAGAAATCAGCTCTGCTACAGCGACTTCTTTCCCCCAGCTACAAAAATTAACCGCACACAAGTGGCAATAAAGGTGTCCTCAGTCATAACCAGCAGGAGGTATTTCATTTCCCAAATGTTTAAATAGTATGTGACCTCCTGAAAGTCATCAGTTATGTCTGCATTAGACATCCAGGGACTTTCCATAATTCATTTATTTTGACACAGTCACATCTGTCATAGTTTGGCTCCTTGTAGAATGGGATAATCCTCTCTCAAGACTTGGCTGATGAATCTGAGGAATCCAACCAATAAACCAGATGAAAAATATATTAGGCATCATATGACCACAAGGGGAAGAATAGAACATGCCACTGGCTTACTCAAAACACGTTGTTGGTGCCTTCGCAGGTCTGGAGGAGCCCAGTCCAAAAGCCTGTTAAGGGTTTTCAGAATGATTGAGGATTTCTGCGTATTTCATAACATCCCGTTGCAGATAGAAGTGAAGCTGCAGGAATGGGGAGATACAGAATGCTTGCCAGCTGAGGACAAAAAGTGGGGACAGATGCAGGAGCCCAATGTAACTATTGTGCCTGCTGCTCCTCACCTGGCTGTCAGAGAAAACTTCAATGGTCTCAATCCATGCATATTTTACTTAATTTGTGTGCATGAGAGCATCTGACAATGCCATCAGAAATCACGTTCCACCTCATCCTAAAGATAGTTCAATCCAACCATTGTATTCAAATCATTTCCCCTTCATAAAAACTAGTTGTAGCATTGGCCTAATTACAGTTAGGTTGCAATGCTGTTGAATGAGAAATGCACCAAAGTAGATGCCTGGAAAATGAGCAGTTCAGATGAAGTCAATGAAATAAACATCATCATAACACCATTAACATTCCTAGCCACACCCAAGAGAATCCCCTAGCACAACAATTAAAACTCAGTCATCTGTTTCCTTTCAATCTAAGGAGGTATATTGTCTATAATTTTTAACCATCGTACAGTCCCAATCCTACTTCCTAATGTATGTTGTTTCAGGTATGAATAAGGAAAGCATTCCCTGAATATTTGTTGTCTGATTTTTAGTACTTGTTATGAAGGTATCAGTGATGCTGTGATCTCACTCTACCAATGATTAGATTTAGAATCTCTACAGTGTGGAAGCAGGCCATTTAGCCCACACTAAACCTCCAAAGAAAACCCCACCCACACCCATCCCCTATCTTATCCCTGTAACCCTGCATTTCCAATGGCTAACCCACCTAACCTACACATCCCTGGACACTATGGGCAATTTAATTGGCCAATCCACCTAATCTGCACATCTTTGGACTGTGGGAGGAAACCGAAACATCCAGAGGAAACCCACATAGACACAGAGAGTATGTGCAAACTGCATATAGACAGTCACCTGAGCATGGAATTGAGCCCTTGTCCCTAGCACTGTGAGGCAGCAGTGCTAACCACTAAGCCACCATGTCATCCTATGCTGATTCTGGATGCAACACTTCTTACTCCCCACCCCAGCTCCCTCCCACCATGTGGGAAACAGCCAGTGGTACCTCCCATGCAGTGGTACAACACAAATGAGTTTCATGTCCAATGCAGCTGCAACATTGATATGCAATACTTCAATGAAGTTTAAAATTTCAGCCATGAAATTCTTAATCATAGTCTTGAAGTCCTATTTAATCTGTACTTAACACAGGCGGACACATACACATACATAAACACACTATTTTTAAGATCATATATCGGATGTCTTCAGCTTTTCAGTCCATTGCAGTCCAAAAACCACAATGACAGACCTAACTAAAGATATTTCCTCTTTGTCTTGAAATAAACACATTCATTGATCTATTTTGTATCAGACAGTTAGATAACATTTGAGACTCAAAGAATTTCATGTCAACATCTCTATCCATTCAGAGATTAGATATTGTTAAAGATTTGATGGTATTTCCAGGCGAATTTTATTTCCTGTTTTTCTACGTGTGTTTTGTGTTATCCGTTTGTTAGAAAAATGAATGAATGAGGAGCTTAATGATGAATTTTAATATATTTATTGTAGATAAACTACTTCCACTGGTTGATGATTCTAGAATCAGGAGGCACAGTCTAGAGACAGGCCATTCAGGTGAGACATTAGAAAGCACTTCTCCATGCAAAGAGATAACACAGTGTGGAGCTGGAGGAACACAGCAGGCCAGGCAGCATCAGAGGAGCAGGAAAGTTGATGTTTTGGGTCGGGACCCTTCTTCAGAAATGGGGAGGGGGAAGGGACCTCAGAAATAAATAGAGAGAGGAGGAGTGGGGCTGGGGAAGGTAGGTGGGATGGTGATAGGTGAGTGCAGGTAGGCAGTGGTGGGGATTGGTCAGTGAGGTGGGAGGGGCGAATAGGTGGGAGACAAGATGGATAGGTTGTGTCTGGTCAAGGAAGCAGGGATGAGAGGGAGGGTTTGTCATGGGATGAGGTCAGTGTGGGGAGATTTTGAAACTGGTAAAATCTACGTTTAGGCCATTGGCCTGTAGGCTCCCGAGGTGGAACATGAGGTGCTGCTCCTCCAGGTTGCGGGTGGCATCATTGTGACACTGGAGGAGGCCCAGGATGGACACATCACCCAGGGAGTGGAGGGGGAGTTGAAATGGTTCATGACCAGAAGGTGTTGTTGTTTGTCGCAAACAAAGCGCAGGTGCTCTACAATACGGTCTCCGAGCCTCCGCTTGGTCTCACCAGCATCTGCAGTTCTTACTATTTCTACATGCAAAGAGCAGTGGAGGATTGGAATTCTCTTCCACAAACAACATTTGATGCTAATTCAATTGTTAAATTTAAGTCTGAAATAGTCACATTTTCATTATGCAAAGATATCAAGGGATATGGGCTCAAGGCAGACATATGAAATTAGGCTACAGATCAGTATGATCTTGATGAATGACAGAGCAGGCTCAAGGGACTGAATGGCCTACTCCTGTTCCTATGGTCCTAGATATTGTACACTGCTTGAAATAGCAGAAGAAATGCTTCTTCAAGATAAGACTGCGGATGGAGCTGAACTGGAAGCTTATGTATGAGGTGCTTGGAGTGCTTGCAAGGAACAATTGCACTGGTTGGAATCAACAGAAACTCAGAATCTGCATGTCAATAATAAACATAGATAAGTATAACTTACTGACATCTATCTACTTTTATTTTGTGTTAAGGTATCAATGTACACAATCAAAGAAATACTACTAGGAATCTACTCTACATGCAATTTTTTCGGGAAGATTTTGTATGATTGGACTTCTTGCCAGAAGGATATAGAGGACGTTGAGTATTACCTAAAATCTCTAGTGGAGTTCTGTACAAGGAATTATTTTTCCCAAACCACATTACTTCAGTAGGGTTCTGAGTTTGAGCAATTTTGGATCTCTTGCTAGGAATTTTGGGGAAACGTCTGCAGAAAGGGCGTTCTGTGTCCTGGTTACCCTGGTAAGATGTCTGATATATGGTAAAACCAAATCTACCACTCATCTCAGATGAATTTCCACGATCCCACAGCTCATAAGTATGTGCAGTCTGTTTTACCAAAGAGGGTCTTTTCTGTCCCAAGTCCTATAAGAGACAAGATAACACACAATTCAAAATAGAAAGCTGTTTAGACAACTAGAAACAAAGCAATTATTTCATGACATACTGATCCTGGTTAGATCATTGGAAATGGATTGTAACCACAACTACCTGAAATAGGGGACTGCAAAGCACAGTCTTATACACTTATTAACGATCAACTGCATGACATTGCAAATGGCTTAGAAGAAGATTGCTTACTTAGTCTATTCAATGTGGGATGCTCTGCATGGCATAGAAAAGAGAGGAATAAAACTGAAAAGACATCATAGCTGAATTAAGAAAGATTATTCAAGGTAAACAACAGCAAAAAAAATTCTGCTTTTGTTTTGCTTTGCTCTAAATAAGTCAGCAATTATGGTTTCAGGGATAGTAGGAACTGCAGATGCTGAAGAATCTGAGATAACAAGGTGTAGAGCTGGATGAGCACATAACACATTTACTACAGCCAAGAATCCCACTAGGAAAAGAAAAGTGAATGCCGAG
>NC_063351.1:25359024-25371468 GCF_021869965.1 Rhincodon typus | reverse complement strand
CCGAGGAGAAGAGTCTTCGGGAGGCCTAGCCCGAAACGTCAGCCTTCCTGCTCCTCTGATGCTGCTTGGCCTGCTATGCTCATCCAGCTCTACACCTTGTTATCTCAGCAATTATGGTTACATATTCCAAAAACAATCATTTGAAATAAAATGTAATTGTACACCTGGACTTGTAAAATTCAGTATCTGTCTGAAGTAGCTGCTATCAACTGAGCTGTTTATTCTGCGACATGACAGTTTTGTGTAGTGCATGGTCAGGCTACAAGAAATGAAAGAAATCAGCAGGTGCTGATCATCTCCTTTGACAGCAGCTAATTTTGTTCCTCTATTACTAATATTAGACACAATAAAGTAACCAGTTATTGCTATTTGGGATCCATTGAGTGCCTTGACAGCTCACATCATAATCATAAAAACTGCAGTGTCCACCAAAATAGATTTGTACAATAAGTAATTTATAAACCAGTATGTGAGTTGCTTTTAAAAGAATGCATTGACCAAGCAGTGGTGACTTTAGTCAGATATGTTCTTCCTTGTAATCTTTGGGTTACCATGTTATATCACAACAGAATCCCTACCTGATTTATAACTGGAGGAGTTTGCACAATACTATCTTCCAAAGAAGGATATTAGAAGAAGATTCTGATAAAAGTTTGTAACATCCTGAAGACAGCAAGGTGTATGGTTTGAATGATGCTTAAACATATTCTGGATGTGAAAGCCACTTGGCACCATGAAGAACATTTTGAGCACACTCATGTACCTCAACTAGTTCAACAGGGCTCTTCAAGTATCCAACAAGTATTTTGCATGGCAAGCTTTACAACTGCCTACATTGTTGCTTGGGATACACTGGGTATCAAAATGAAAGAAGTTTATTGCCAGGTTTTGATTCCTTGCAGGCAAGTTTGGCCACCTTCAGGGATAACACAGTTACTACAGCCAAGAATCCCACGAGAAAAAGAAAAGAGAATGCCGAGGAGAAGAGTCTTCGGGTGGCTTGTGAAGCCAGGAGACGGGATAATGAGGCTACCATGCTGATTTAGGTAGATATTAACAAAAGTCAATAGCACTGGAGTTTAATATGCTACAAATAAGACTTAATTCACCCTAGCCAGTTTGTTACCAACAAATGAAAATTTGCATTAATGATTTCAGCTTCGGTGGAATCAATGTGAAGCTCCAACCTCCATTGCTAAGGGTGTTGTATTGTGTGTTGTGTTCCTTAACACAGAATTACCACTTTCATATTAACTTGTTAAGTAGCATGGGTTCAAGTTACTTGAAAATCTCGAACAGGTTTATTTAACATATAAACTACTAACTTGCAGATGAGAACAAAATACCCTTTCACATTCTTAGTCGATCCTGCTGCTTCTTGCATTCCTAATGGCTGCTGGTCATGTGATGTCATCTTGATGTTGGCTTATTACCATACACAGCTCATAGAGAAAAACACAACAACCTGATTGCTGCAAAACGTAACATTTATGGGCACTTGCACAAAATTACAATGGTGATCATAGCCCTGTGTTAGTTCAGAGAGAAAAAATGTTGTACAATATAGTACATTGAATGGACCATGATATGATTAGTAGTTAGAAAAAACTTCACAAGTTTGGAATGACATTGAGGTTCAAGTTAGCATTTATTTTGTACGACTTGAATGCCACTATATTGAAGCACAAATATTGTCAATGATATTACATTTGATGTTTGACAGGGTTTCTGAAATTGAATGACTTCAATAGTATCAATAAATTAAAATACTTACAAAGGGAAGAGGTTTAAGTGTATGATTCAAACTGTATGTTGTCCGTGGAAATCTCCCCTGTGATAGATTATGACAAAGGAGAAAATATTTCAGAAATCTGTAACAACTTATATTAATTAACAATTATGAGAATGATACAGATCTATTCACAAGGTTTTCCAAATGAGAAGGCTGAGTTCAAGTCATATTCCTAAACTTCAGTGCAACATTTATGTGATTCTATGTTATTCTTCTGAATGCATTGTAAACCCTATCTACATGTTAAGGAGGACTGCTACAGATCCCATGACTTTACTCACAGTGCAGAAGGTTTTCAAATATCCTAACTGACATTACTCACCTAACAATACTGCAAAGCAGAAGCACTGATCAGAATCAATATCCATGGGGCCTCACTGCAGAGAAATTGATTTCGGTATTTGCCCACAAACGACTGTGATTCAACAATTCAAACATAGCTTGTTAGTTGTGAACAATTTATGATGTCATTAGACCATAAGGAATTTATAAATCAGAGTATCTTTTCTTTCTTGTGATATTCATGGCCCTTTGTGGCATCTAGATTCAGGATCATAACAATCAATTCTAGATAGTTTCCATGCTTTTTTTAAAGGAAACCATTGCCAGAAATTGATCACTGATTACTAAGGACAAAATAGTTTGATGCCCTGTAGCCTTTAAATACTGCTAAGTCAAGTCATTTTCACTTTGCAGATTCATTGGGAACAGAAAGGGGGACGTCCAATATCTGTCAATAGGTGGGAAACTTACTGAACAAATTGGTCAGCCTGCACGTTGTTTGTCTTATTCTCCCACTTAACATAAGTGGAGGTTGTCACCACTGCTAGGATATCCCAGAATCCCTGGCATTGGCCCAATCTTTGAAGTCAACCATGCACTCCATCAAGCATTTACAGTCTGGAGTACTCCTTCACTCTGCACATAATGGTTAAGCAACCATCTGCAGCTCTCGTCATCATTCCCTGAGCCCAGCCAACAGTTTAATCATCATTCTGCACAGCATCCCAGCGAGGTCACGTTGGTGGTGACCACTGATAAGAGGCCCTCCTAAAGCATCCAATGTCCTCCTGTGCACTATCGTCTTCTACAATTCCTCTCCCCTCTGCATTCCAGGTTGCTGCCTCTAATCCCTAGAAATGAGTTCCTCAACTTCACAACAGAGCAGAATTCCCTGATAACTTCCCTTGATTTACATTCAGCTGAATCCTAAGACTGACAGTGGCCCACTCATGGACTGTACTGACATTTATTCCCTGATCCTGACTACTCGAAGCAGCCGATTGACCATGTCTAGGACCGAGGGCAGACAGTGCCTTTGACTTACTATACAGGGATGCCTGACTGACAGCAGTCCCCTTCACTGAGGACTGTTTCCCTTAGACTTTGAGACATGACCATTTGGTTGATGTACAGGAAATGAATTTGCTATGCACACTGCTGGCTCCTGGTACAGGTGTGTGATTGACACTGATCACTGCTGACAACCATGCCAATTGCCTGATTTTGCATCTGTGCGAAAAAGCAAAGCAATACAGAAGTACAATGAGCCTTCAAGCTCTGGCTTAGGTGGAAAAGCTCCAAAAAGCAAGGCAAGGCAAGGCAAGACAAGGCAGAGATGCTGTGAGCATCAATGTTGTCACAAAGTAAGTAAGCACTAAGAGAGTGAGTGAGAAACCTTGAGATTGTTTTTATTCAATCATGTGATGTAGGTGTTTCTAGGTGGGCCAGCATTTATTTCCCATCCCTAAATGCCCTTGAGAAGGTGGTGGTGAGCTGCCTTTTTGAACCACGAGAGTCCATTTCATGCATATACGCACACAATTCCAAGATTTTGATCCAGCAACACTGAAGGAAGCAATATATTTGCAAATTTAGGCGGTGAATGCTTGGAGTGGATCGTGCTGTGTAAGGAGCTTTTGTGAATTTCTACAGTGCATCTTGTAGATAGTACACATTTCTGCTACTGAGAACAGGTGATGGAGAGAGTGAATATTTCTGGATGTGGCACCATCAAGTGCATTTTAATAAGGCAAAATGAAAGTCTCTCATTTTGTGTTGTTCAGTTGTTATATCTAGTTCTCAACTCAAGTCTGAATACAGCACTCCAGTATACGCTGCTTCCTTACCTGAAGAATTGTGAATGGAAATATATGTGGTGCCATCATCAGCAAACGGAAATATATGCGATGCCTTCATCAGCAAACATTACCACTTTTGACATTAGGTTGAAAGGAAGATCATTGAGGAAGCAAATGAAGATGGCTGGACTGTGACAATGAGAACTCTTCAAGTATCACACTTAGCTTCCCATTTGATGACTCCAACTAATAAAGAGTTTCTTTCCCTATTCCTACTGCATTCAGGTTTACTGGGGCTCCTTGTTGCTATATTCAATCAATACCAAGTTTAAAGGTAGAATGAAAATGTGCAATGATTTAACATCTTAAATACATATTGTTCCACCAACAAGACAAGAGACGGAGGCACATCGAAAAACAATCAAGCAGAAGTAGCTCTGGAAGATCTCAATATTGACTCTGGATGCCATGGGGTTTTGTGGTTTCATGGTTTCAGGTCAACACGAGCAAAGAAATTTTCCACTGATTAGCACCCACCGTCCTCTTTCAGATAATAAAGCAGTATTCCTCCTCGTTAAACATTATTTGGAGAAAGCAGTGAGATGAGCGAGCACAGAGTGTAATTTATTTGAGAAAATTCAATATCCTAGCCATCAAATAACTTTTGTATTAAATAATTCTGGGAAGAGAGGGTTCATTCAGGGCTAATGTCTTTCTTGCCAGAAGCTGACTGTGTGGTGAGTTAAGTGTGTTTGTTGGCCTTCTCACGGAATGAAAGAGCCCTGCCAGCAACACTGATGGCCAAGTCTAATTTTTAAATTACCCTTACCCAGTCTATCTGATACAAACATGTAAAGCAAAAATCTGCAATAGGGTAAACGTCTTCTCAAATCAATCCTTTGACAGTTAACACTAAAGTAATTGCAAACATGCTGGCATAACATATAATAGCAACATCAGGTGGAATTCTATATCCTTCCCCTGGAATGGTCTGACAACAAAAAAATTAGATACGAGAAAACACCACCAAGCCCATCACCTGCACTTTACTACTGGTATTTTAACACTGACAGGGATGCTTCAAGATAGCTTGCCTGCATGCAGGCCAACTGAGGTCCTTAATTTGCCAATTAACAGCTACTTAAGGACATCCTCCCACTATCATGTTTATTCTACTTGCAACCTTGTTGAAGGTGGGATTGTGTGCCTCCTGTTTGTGCCCAGGCGAGCAACTGCCAAGGATTCCCCACTGCCCCGGCCTGACTGTTCCAGCACCCTTCACTCCTAAACACAAACTCTCATTCCCTCATTTCATGGAGGCCTTCCTGTCTAGGTCTGGTGAAATTCCAACATACTTTTTCACTGGCATCTCAGAGTTTGGAACTAGCAAAGTCCCAGCAGTGGCCTCCTTTCCTGGTGTCACACTAGACATTTAATTCACTCACTGCTATTGGACTCAGAACTTCCTCCCCAAAAAAAGGGTACAAGTCACACCCTGTACCACTTGTAGCCTGACAGCCATGAAATTGGCTCAGACTTACCCGTCACACAGAAGAAAGCTGCTTGCTCCTGAATTTAGGAAGTCTACCATCTCTGTATAAAATTCATTCCAGAATAAAGAACCCTCATGTAGGTTGACCTTAGCGTTACAAATGGTGCATCTACTTCTATAGCACATTGCCTTACCTTCTCATGGGCGCCATACAATGATGGTAATTTATCATTTAACTTGCTTGGAGAAACATTCTGGTTTTGCATTGTCATACATTTATCTGCGGTAGATTCAGGCTCTATACAGAATCGGAACTCTTGTACATTTGGATGCTTAAACTGAAAGAATAGACATGCAAGGCTTCTATTGATAACTGAGCACTATATACACTGTATGCAAAATGTGAAACAGGGTAAGGTTTATGCCAAAACTCAATAAGACTTTATATCTGTTGGGCTGTATAAGTGGGTCATTAATCTTTTTATTTCAATACTGTTACAACCATACAAAAAAAACTATCAATATTCAACTTCCATCATCTGATTGTCATACCTGAAAGCTTTCAAGGGCTAAAATTTGTTTTAGAAATGATAAATGCTGACCTAAAATGGCTGCTGTGATCACCTGACAAAGTTGAGCCAAGCTCATGAAATCATCAATAAACAAAAATCAGTTTCAGACAAAATTAACGTAGTTATAAAAGGAGTTGAACTCAGATCTATATATCCCAATAAAAACTGAACAAAAGACTGCAGATGCTGTAAAGTTCTGAGGAAGGGTCACTTGACCTGAAACGTTAACTCTGATTTCTCTTCACAGATGCTGCCAGACCTGCTGAGCTTTTCCAGCAATTTCTGTTTTTGTTTCTATATTTCCAGTTGATTCATACCTTTCTGGAATTTACATTTTGAGGTGCAGATCATCCAGCTTGAAAAAAGACATTGAAACTAGAATCTAGAATATGCACTGAACAATATTATAACAGCTGAAATTAAGCATAGAGGAGAGCAAAGAAAGGTGGAATTGTAAGCAATATATGGAAGACAATCTTTTACAGCCTCAAAGTTAATGCCCAATGAAAATGTAATTTGAAAAACATCACCAAAAACTCATGGACATCTTACAAACTTTGTTACTGCTGAAGCAATGTGGCAACAGCTAAACAGTCGGATATCAGATCATTCTCACAACTCAAGCACTCTAAGAACTTGGAACTACAACTGTTCGTAATAAAATTCCTTTTTCTTGCATTCAAGAAAACCTTGTACTTTGGCTCCTTCATTTTGATTAAATTAGTTATGTTTTCATTGAAATGTGAAAACTACATGCTAAAAGATAAATACATATGCTTGTTGCCACTCATGACGAAAGAGTTATAAAGAGGAGAGCAAAGCTAGTTGCAACAAATTGAAGACTACATTGTTGTCTTCACATGACATCATTAGTTTCGGATGATAGAAGTTCAGTGTCATCGTTCAGATTACTGCTTTAAAAATAAGATTAGATAACATTTATTTTAGAACCAATGATAGTGTGAGTATCATATTTTCTTCTTTTATGAGTGAGATGAATCAATTGATGAAAATAATTGGTAGATTGCTAGCACCATAATGAGTTATATCGACTCTAAAACAAAATATTATGTTTAAACAAGATGTCAAATGGCCAGTATAATTTAAATACAAACATGCCACTGCTTTGTGGCTTTGGGTATCTATTCTGCCATATGAACTAAATCATTCAACTTGCTCAATCCTCTGAAATTCACTGTTGTAAAAGCCAGTGTCTACTGACATCTAGTGTTGATTGCAACTGCACATGCACTCAGAGGTTCTTTCCATGCACCTGAGCATAAAAATTGTACTGCAAATGCTCACGAATCCAGAAACATGGATGCACAGAATTTCAGAATTGCTAATCTTAGAAAGATCTTGAATTCTTCACCTGGGGCATTATTGTCAACCAAGGCTAAATTGGTAGCACACAGGTCTTTGGTTCAAATTCCACTTCATGATTTGAGGAAATTGATCAAGTCTGATGCTTGATGGAGGGAGTGCTGCACTGTTGGAAGTACTATCATTTTGGATGAGATGTTAAGGATGAGGGCATATTTGCCAACTTGGGTGAATGTAAAAGATTGCATGGCATTACATTGAAGTTGAGTAGTGGAGTTACACTAGTATCATGGCCAATATTTATCCCTTAATCAATATCATAAAAAAAAATTATCCAATTATCACTACATTGCTGTTTTGGGGTGTTTGCTGAGCACAAATATGGTTGCCATATTCCTTACTTCATGGAATTACAAAACGTATTTCATTGGCTGTAAAAACATTTTGACACATCTGGTGGTTAAATATGATATAAAAATGGAAGTTTTTCTTTCAGGGAGTATGTGGAAATGCTTCATAAGATCGGTACATAGGATTTTCTTTACAGGATTCTTTACAGGGTGGGAAGGGAACGACTTACAAATAATTTATTGGGAAATGAATGGAAAAAAAAAATTTCCACAGCTTTCCAAAAATTGAAACTGAGCAACTGCGAAATTTAGTTGGGAAGGAAGGACACTTCATGATCTCCACTAGGATAAAATGAAGACAACTGCAAAGATCTATTAATCTAATGCACCTGTAATGTGGAATTGTTTCATTTTGTGCACCAGCTAACTGCTTCTTTATTTTATTTAGTGGGGTTTTGACATATTTGGAAACCCATCACTAATTAAAGAGTTTCTTGAAAAAGGTTCTGAAAAATCTATACCAGCTAAGTTTCTGTTGTCTACATATGGAGGATACAGTTCTCTCCTTAAGGACACCTAAGTTACCTGAGTTTAAACTATTGGTTCGCAGAGCCAAGACCCAGCTACTTTAAATCAGCACAGACCCACTGTTGTCCAGCCGTGACCTCATCCTTACAATGGGAGATTGTCAGGAGTTGGTCATAATAGAATTTGCATCATCTCAGCAGATATTTGTGGTAGCACTTTCAAAGGGCAATGAGGGCAGAGCAAGGGATGGGCACATTTGAATTTCATGCCATTAGCTGGCAGTTGGAGTTCTGGAGCAATCCTGCCCCCAAGCCATTTTTGAGAAGTCTGGGTTAGGGTGGAACAACTATCCGCCCAACAGCGACAGGTATTCAAATGAGGTAATTAAAAGGACTATTAAGGCCTGCAGTAGATAGGCCCTTCACTGGTTCATGAGAGGAAGCAACCTCCAGGCAAGGAATTGAGGAGGTGTGGACTTGAGGGCAGCACTTCATTTTGCTAGGAACGTGTTTGCAGCTGCCCTGGTCATCTGTTGTGGTTGCTGGCTATCAAGGGAAAGGGTTGGTCCTCTATGTTCACAGACTAACAGTTGTGGCTGCTTTTAAGTCAACTTTTTAAAATTAATCTTTAGCCAACATATCTGTTGTAAGGTTTCTCTTTCTTTCTCTCTCTTTCTCTATGCAAGCATGAGCAACCCCCTCATTGGAGATTGGGGCTGCCAGCCCCAAGAGTCCATCTACTGTCCTTAATTGTATGGAGACTGCACCCTCTCTCCACTAATTTGCTGGCTCACCAGAAATAGTTGTTGAATGTGGTGTGATGTCAGGATCAGCATATGATCCCAATTTCCAACTGAAAATCCAACACTTGGTATCAGGAGTTCCTCGTTTGCAGAATAGTAAGCATACCCTTAAGTTAAAAATACATTGCAACAACCTTCTAGCAATTCGATTCAATCCATCCCATGCCCTCAAATGATCAGAAAATCAAATCTTCAGAATTTCAACAGCACCTGAGTGCATCTACAAGGAAATGATAACAAATATAAAATGCTGCAGATATGGGTAATTTCTCATACTCCACGTCCAGGTAAAAATGATCCAAAAACTGTTATCTTTGGGTTCAGAAATTTCTCAGCTGTACAACAGGCATCTGTTAATGACACGTGAAATAATATACATGAGGCAGCTGACAACATGCCAGTCACCTTGAAGTACAATTTCAGTGTCCAACACATAGGCTTAAATCACAAATTGGCTAATTCAGTTTTTCAGATGTCTTTGACAAAACAAAAGTAGTGTGTGCCTACCCTCCTCTCCAGCATGCTTTGAATAAGTCTCCAACTATTTATCCTATGATGTCAACAGTCTATGACCATGTTAACTGGCTTCACTCAAGCATCAGAGAATTCCAATACAAAAATAGAAACTGTTGGAGAAACTCAGCAAGTCTCGCAGCAGCTGTGGAGAGAAAGTAGAGTCGATGCTTTGGGTCTAGTGACGCTTAATCAGAACTTGTAGCTAGGAAAAGATGGTATGAATGCTGAAGACTAGGTTGGGGGGAGGAGTAAAAGAGTGGGAGGATAGATGGAAATGAAACCCAGAGGGAGACAAAGACAGTTAGGCAAACAAAGGGATGAAAATGGGTTGGCTATGCTGAAAATAGCCCATGTGGTGTGAAGACTTGGGGTTTGTGGCTGGATAAAGGACATGGAAGAAGGTATTTCTGCCTGGGTACCCTGCAGCTTTCAGGACTCAACATCAAGTTCAATAATTTTTAGGCCTGAACACCTTCTTCCATGTCCTTTACCCATCCCTCACCCAGGCTTTGTCATCACTTGGGCTGCTTTCGGTACAGCCAACCCATTTTCACCTGCTAACGGTCTCCATTATCAGCTTTTCTCCTTCCCTAGTTTACATCCCTTTGTCTGCCCAACTGTCTTTCTCTCTCTGCGGGCTCTGCCTCCACCTGTACTCTCCCTTACCCACACCTCCTGCACCCCCCGTCTTCAACATACATACCACCTTATCCTAGCTACTATTAGTTCTGATGAAGGATCACAGGACCCAAAATGATGACTTTACCTTCTCTCCATAGATGCTGGCAGACTTGCTAAGATTTTCCAGCAATTTCTGTTTTTGTTTCAGATTTCCAGCATCTGCAGTTCTTAGTTTTATTTTGGAGAATTTGAGTAGATTGTTATTAACTTGACATAACCAAATTAGCTAAGGAGGATCTCAATGTTGCATCCATTGGGAGCATCTAATATCCCTTCCTAATTTCAATTCAAATCTTCAAAGACCATTTACAAGTACTTTGTTTTAAAGATGGGCAGTGTGAGAGTACTCATTTGTGCTGTTTAATACTTACATAGAAATGCTGTGGCTAGCCTTTATATTCTGTTAGAGTTTCCTCCCATTACTTCTCATTTAACTCAACCATCATAACCTTCAATTTCGTTCTCCTTCATACACTTATTAGTTTTCTTTTAAATGGATCTGTAACATTCACCGCAGGTACACGCTGGTAATAAGATACAATGCCTCTGGGCATTTCAAAATAGGAAGGTTAAAAAAACATTAAATCATGGGAGGAAGATACTCAAGACACCATTGAGTGGGTGTATTTATTAAAGACAGATTATGGGAACGATGTCTTTGATGTGCCATTCATGTCTGCAGAGTTAGGAGATTAAGAGGCTTTCAGATCTTGGCATTAATTAAAAGTGATCTCAAGCACTCAACTATTAAGTCCTCCAGTGAGGAGGTGAATGAGAACACAACAGCCGGATTCCATTGGCTGTACACACAACTAGTGTGCAATTTTTGCATTTGGATCTTCTTGGTTTGTGCAAGGTTCCTGGGAAACCATCACAACTCTGAGAGCATAAGACAGTCCAGATGCCTTAGCTTTTCTGGCTGACCAAAAATCTCTGGGTGGATAATAGACTGTCCCAGCATGTGTGTCTTTGGTATGAATCTGACATTTAGCATCTGCTTGAAACTGAAAATCACTGGGCCTTCTTCAGTCTTCCAATGGGGAGTGATTACAGTTGTCAGTGCCTCCATTAGTTGCTTGCACAGAACTGTGTCATGCTTAGCAGCTGGTCCCATGCTTTGTAAACACGAGCTAATGCCAGACAAGTGTAAATATCTGCTTTGACAGAGGGTAAACTGAAATGACGTGATGCTGCCTCTTCATTTGGTTGCTCACCCTCTGAGGTCTCAAATGATTATTCTGCCCTTGTTCTGTCTACATCTGCTACTTGTCCCATAGTAGAGAAGAGGGATGTTGGGGATCAGCCCTTTCCACTAATTTCTTCTGCCAATTATGCATTTGTCACAGATGCGCCATAGATACCACTGCCTATGAGGTTTAGTAAGTATGTTCCGAAACCACAGATTTTTAATTCATAATAGGGTGAGGGGATATGGATGGTGGGCAGGAAAATGGAGTTAAGTTTGAGATGAGATCAGCCATGGTTGTATTGAATGATCTAGAAGGTTTGAGGGGCTGAATTGCCTAGTCCTGCTCCTAGCTTTTATGGGTTTTGGAGTCTACAGCTGCTGCACAGTCAGTAACTGAAACACTGGCAATTCTGCAACCATGTTCAGTTAACCATACCACAACTGCTAACTTCATCTGCAACCTCCAGTCACAACTTCCTCAGGTAGGGTTTGCTGACCTCATCTGCCCATTGAATAGAAAAAACACATCTGTGCCTTTTTTGCCTACAGGTGCATTTTCAGGGAGGCAGAGCTGCTCTTTCTGCAGCAATTCTTTGAAAGCAACTGCTGAATACACTCCTTTCCTCAAAATGATGATGTATTGTTCCCATTTGATGACCGTATTCTACTGAAGTAGATGAAATGATTCACTTTCTCCATGGTTTGCACATCTCAATTTTTTTGTATTCCAGTACTTCTACCAAACTTTGTCTTTTCCCAATAGAGCAATAGGCTAAAGATGACTTCCTCACGCTAAAAACTTAAGCTTTCCAAAGTGTCTCTGAGTTCAATGTATCCTAATGGACGAGTATGATATTACCTGCATGGTCCCGGTTAGAAAAAGAGATCTGATCAATACCAATGCTGATATATGTAAAGATATGGTAAAAGATCTTTGAATGCAAGAGAGTGTTGAAGTAAGAATGCATTCTTGCCTTAATAATCTCCTGCGTGTGAGTTAGTTGGCATTGTTCCCATTTGCATCAAGTCCCAAGATCTGAGCACCAGAATCTAAGTTGATGTTCCAATGCAGTACTGAGAGAATGCTGAGATAACAAGGTGTAGAGCTGGATGAACAC
>NC_063351.1:25328899-25358624 GCF_021869965.1 Rhincodon typus | reverse complement strand
CCCGAAACGTTAACTCTGTTTTCTCCTCCGCAGATGCTGCCAGACCTGCTGAGCTTTTCCAGCAACTTTGTTTTTGTTTCTGATTTACAGCATCCGCAGTTCTTTTGGTTTTCATCCAAGCATTTTTGCTACTGTTTATAAATATGCCAGCTGTTGCAATCAACATTTGGAACATCAGGGTATTGGGAAAATTTATCGTGAAAATCAGGAGGCAAAGAGAATACAGTAGAGATAAATCAGAGACTGACAAAACAGCAATGTTCCACATATTGCTCTAATGAGTTATGGTACCTTTAATGAGATTCTGTAGCATTTTAACGTAACATTAAGGTATCACGCGTAACATGTTGATCTATTCGAAACAAGCAACTGGCGCGGCAGTTCAAGGCAGCAAAAGGGTTGCGAGAAAGTCAATCATTAATTCTTTAGGTTCTTCAGATAATATGAGCTGAAGGCAATGACTAACATTGACAATATACATGCTACATTTAAAGTTGAAATCATGCTTTACTAATCTTATTTCTTTGTGTCTGTACCAATACGCCACACCATTACGATTAATTTGTTGATTTCTAGGGATTCTTGCATTTTTCCGGTTATGTCTATCTTTAAATAAAGGTCTTTCAAAAGCCACGCCTACATAATTGTGAAAGCAAGAGTCATTTTAATAACGGCATCTTGCTCCGAACACCACGGGCCAACGTTTAGGTCATTAGACCTGGTACGTAAAATAATAACAGGTTGACTTTAAAAGTACTTCAAAAATAGATTGTCCATGTTGATGTATAGTACACAAACTTCAATAATTAAATAATTAATGTTACAATGCAGCTTTATTGTTCTATTTTGGTTTGCATCTGGGATTGTGTTAATATTCATGTGTTAAAATACAGTCATACTGGAAATAGTTTGCGTCGAATAAGAGGGAGTCTTCTTTCCTTTCAATGAATAACACACCTACGTAGCCTAAATTCTCCGTGCCCAGTTGCATGTGTATTTTGCTTGCTGTTGCAAAATTTCTCTGCTCCCAGTTTGTTCTTTTTATAAAGATGCTTTATTTTCTTTTACGATTCATGCTTAAAGGGTTGCGGCAGTGTACATTTGGAGTACTGAGAAGAATTGGGTTTTTTTTAAACAGGTCACCTAGAGGTCAGTGGGAGTTGTTAAAATTAAAACAATTAAATTTATGTTGTGATCAGTGGAATAGAGGGAATAAAGCGAAACAATGCACTCCTTCAATCTCGATTGTGACATAAAATTGGGGGCTTATGAGATAGCTCAAAGCCAAAAAAAGACTAATTGAAGTGGAGTAATGATAACTGAAAAGAATTAAAGGAAAGACACCAAATTTCCTGTGCCTTGAAATAAAGCTTACATTTTGGCAGAAGCAAATTTGTGCAGCAACCTGGAATAGACTGTAAATCTTTAAAGGAATTGTCTACTGCACAACTGCTGACTGTAGCACAACATTTGCAGTTAGATATTAGATAAATCTAGGAAATCTGAATTTCAGAAACTAGTGTTCAGAAAGTTAAAAATTGAGTGAAAGAGCCCGAGTAACCAGTAGAAACGGAAGAAGATGAGGTTTGACTGGTACAGATGTAGTTAGAGCTATAATTTCAGAGAAAGAACCAGTGGGCAGTTGCTTAAATTTGTGTAGGCACTTCCAAAGTTTGATGACAAGGATGTAGAAGCATTTTTAAATTTCTTTTCAAAAAGAGCTAGACAGTGAGGTGGCAAAAAGTAAAGTGGACATTGCTTGTGCAAAGCAGGCTAACTAGCAGAGCTTTTGAAGGAAGCTTCTAACGATTGTGAAATGGCAAATATAGTTATTCTTGGTGCATATGAGTGGTCCCTGATGTTTACATACAGAAATTTCAGAATCTCCAGAAGCAACCTTGACAGACTTGTATAGAATTTTGAAAGAGTTGAGCAAATTAGCTTTGATTTAGATGTAGACACCACAAATGAGAACCATAATAATTCTCCTAGAGGAATTTTAAAATTCACTCCTTTCATGAGAAATAATCCACACAGAGACCCTGATTACAACAACCAGGCAGGTGAAATGGCTTATGATTGTGTTTGTTCACAAAACCAAACACTTTTTCCATTACCCTCACAAATCTGAGAATAGAAGATGGGAGGGTGAAAGGAAGGCAAGTAGTCAAGGATGAGAAGGAGCAGTTGAAAATGCCCTCGGACCTCCTCCTTAGACCACAAAGGTGATTAGGATGGAAGAGCTGTTTAAAAGCCTAAGTGTTTTCGTTGTTACAAGGTTGGTTGCATTCATGCAGCTTGTTGGAAGTTGGACTTACTGGGGTGCTCAAGATCAATGCAGAGAAAACAACCCTTACCATGAGTATAACAGACCAAGTTGTGGCTCTGGGTGCAGTTGTGAAGCCAGATACTAGCAGTACTACTGTGGGTGCAGGGAAAGTGAATTAGGTACCTAAGAGCTACAGGAAATGCTTGTTGAAAACTAGCTCCTTATCAATCAAATGAGATAGGTAAACATATTATTATACTTTGGGAATGATTTGCCAGCGGTAACATAGTAGCTTCTTCAATTAAAAACAGAAAGCAGTTAAAGCAGTTGCGGGAAAAGATTCCAGGATTTTTGCCTTCATGTATAGTGACCTGAACAATGGCTAAATAAATTTAAATGTTGGAAGCCAATTTGGCACAACAGATATTAGGCTTTCTGAAACTTTCTTTGGGGGTTTGAATAATCTGAAGAAAATGTTTATAAGTCTTCTTTGATCAAGGTTCAGCAAGTCAATCCAGAGTTAAGAAGCGTAATCAGCGCAAACCGAAATTTAAGCAGAGGTATTTCCAGAATGCTAGGATATTAAAAATATGATTCTAATGTGGAAATAGAGACATTCTTGCAGACCTGCGAATGAAGATAGATGGTGGTTCACTAGATAGTGATGCTGCTCAAATATCATCAGGAGATATTAAGGATAGCCAATTAAATTCCGACATAAGACATGTAGGGATCCAGAAGACCCAAACCTGAATAAGTTGACATTTTCCTTGCCAGGACTTCAAACGAACATTATGGTTTTTTTTTAAAATGTGTCATACTAGCTAGATTGTAGGAAAACCACAGCTGAAAAGAAACCAGCAAGACTAATTCCTGTACTATTTTTTGGGTAATCAATCTTTGGGGTGCTGGTAAACTATGAGTGGCTTCTACTGAAAAAAGGAGTGAGAAACCACTATATCTGTACTTTTATGGATTGACTGCTTTGTTCCCAGATGCTAATTCCTTGAGAACAATTTCTGCCAAGCTAATGATGGAGAAGTTAACAAGAGTTCTTCACTCAAAATGGATTAACAATTAAGATCTAGCTGAATTGACATTCCAATTATATGTCTAAAAACTTTTCAAGACATTATGAGCAGTCTGGATTCTACACAGTTAAGTCCTTAGCAAACAACCCACAGACACAAGGGGTTTTAGAACTGTATGATCAAACCCTCAAAACAATGTTTAAGGTATAATGTCATCTGTTCCCAATTTGTATGGAACCATAATTATACAAATGAAAAGGGACTTCAGTTATGTGGATCCTTAGGCAAGTGGATCAATGACAAGATCTGACAGATTTAAAGTAATTGCCACAAAGTCTAAAGGGGAATAAAACCTACAGACTTGTTAGGATCTGAAATGCACACCCTGAACCAGTGGTGGAAGCAAATGCCTTTGGCACTTCTAAGAGATAACCGGGCATATGATGGACTAATTTTCAGGTTTACCGGGAGAAAAACTGCAGTGTGTGACTAAATTGAACAGTTATTTCAAAAATTGACAAAGATGTATCAGACCATATGACCTACTTCTGTCCTGTAAGATCTATCATTCCATTTGTAAATAGTGTACAGTAAAAATGCAACAAGCTGTTTGTATAACTGCTATTTTGCATAATTTACAGAGGCTATTTTTGTAATATATATATATCTCCAGAAGTGCTCTTACACACAATCGAATGATTTTCCCACCACCAAATCACTGTGACATTTTTTCCAACTACTAACCACCACCAATAAATCAACTGTGCAACCAGTTTGATATTTACATGCAAAGCCCATCACGGGCAATGCAAACCATCAGAAGTGAGGGAGTGGTAGGGAGAACAGGAAGGGGTTAAAGCAAATTGGAGTTGAAGGGGGAAATAAAGCACTGAAGCCCTCAGGGTACCACCTGTTTCTAAAGGCATTGGGAGCATTGGTGGACACTGTGTGCTCCGTCTCCAACGGCACCCAGGCAAAAACATAAACAGAGGCTCTTTACTATGTTTTCCTAATCAACCTGTTCAGAGATGTTATGACACACCTGTGAAGCAGGTGGGACTTGAACCCAGGCCTCCTGGCTCAAAGGTAGGGAAATTAGTACTGTGCTATGAGAGCCCATCTGACAGAAACTCTTTAGATATTTTCTAATCAACCTTTTCAGCGATGATTTTACACACCTCTGGAACAAGTGGAACTTGAACTGGGGCCTCTTGGTTCAGAGATAGGGACATTACCATTGCACCACAACAGCCATGTAGTTAATTAAGTATATACAAGAAAAGCCCATTATGGGCAATACAAACCCTCAAAAGTGAGGATGGGGGGTAGGGAGAAAGGGAAGAGACAAAACCAAAATAGATTTGGAGAGGGAAATAAAGCACAGTATCCCGCCAAGGTGCCCACCTCTCTTTAAAGGCAACAGATTCTTTATTTTTCAAAGAAGCTCTTTATTGTTTTATCTGCCATTTAATACATGTTAATAATTAAGTAAATATTTTATCCTTGACATTCCCATGAAATATTTTGAATACTTGAATGATGGGTAGTCCTCCCTAGATTCAAATTTGTTCAATTCTAAATATTTAATTCTCATTTTCATCACTGAATTCCCATTTTGCTCCATTTGTGTTGATTAATTCAAATTACTGGCTAATTTCAAGCCTGATTGTAAAATATTGTGTCCTGATGATAGGTCACTGAACCTAAATATTAACCCTAATCTCTAACAGAGAATGCTGTCTGACCAATTACATAATTGCCAACATTTACTGTTTTAATAGTTGAATTAACAGTAGACTGCATAATCATTTTCTGTAGTTTGTTTTCACTTCAGTTTTTCATCAGCCATGTATTTTGATTTTGTAAAAAGTTATGTATCTTTTATTTGTCTCAACAGAAATAGCAGATATTAACATTACTGGAACATCTAAACTCCAATGATTATCTCACCAACATACTACCCTTTAGTGAAAATGAGCAAAAGCATAGGATCAACTGTGCGCTGAAATCATTGATATTTTCCAGTGTATGGGCTGCACTACATTTCAGGAATATTTAAACACTACTATAAAATTTCCTATTTTCTTGATGCTACAAATTCAGAACAAAATGCAGCATTTGGTGAAATACATACATTTTTGTGTAAAATGTGGAATTAACTTCTAAACATTGCTACATTTACAGTACTTTTGGATAAACATGTGCTGGCATCAGAATAAACAAATGTGATTCATTAGGAATAATATTAATCACATACATCGGTTTTTTTAAAATCATAAAGACCTTGAATATTGCTGAACAGAGGGACTGGCTGTTTATGTTTTTTTTGTCTTCCACTTCCAGGGCCGACACAAAAAAGCCAACCTTCAAATGATGATAACAGTTTATGCTACAGGAGGAACATGGCAAGACATCTCTGATGCCCAGGGTGTTGCCATGGAAAAAAACAAGGAACTCAGGTTCCCTAGTCGCCCAGGTAATTCAGAAAAGGTGCAAGACTTGAACACATTTGTTTGCGGAGAATTGATCCCTGAAATTAACGTATGTTGCTTTCAGCAAGACGTCACACGTTTAGCTGATACTTTAAATTGAAGTTACTCTGTTAGCACTTCTGGATTGTTCAGCAAGTACTGCCTGATTGAAGATCATCTCCAACAGTAACAGTTTCAATTTGGGTTTCTGCGATCATTAACTGATTGAGGATCTGTACCCTGCCGAATACAAACAACCAAAGGGGTATTCTAGAACAAAAACAGAAGTTGCTGGAAAAGCTCAGCAGGTCTGGCAGCATTTGTGAAGAAAAAAAAAATCAGAGTTAACGTTTACGGGTCCGGTAACCCTTCCTCGGAATACCCCTTCCTCAAAGGGGTATTCTGTTTGATTCAATCAATCGATCGTTGGGAAATATGGCTTTGTACCTGGCACCGAAATCCAGATATAACGTTCTGTCCACCATTATAACTACTGAATCAACTTCCCCCACTCTTTTAGATTAGAGAACAAAACGCTTTGGGTTAGGTGGGGTGAGGGGCATAGATCGCCAGGTAGCGAAAGTCAAAATGAAAACATTTTCTTTCCTCCACGTGTATTGGGATGCTTCTGGCGGATGCCTCCTCTCCAATAAGTGCGATAGGTGTAACGAATGTACAAGGGATTACCATCAGTAACGAACCATTCACCTCCCTCTCTCTTTTCCGCGCTCTGACCGTTACTAACAGAACTCCGAGGGCCGCCGGAAACTGGGTTGCGGACTTCCGGCAGAAGTTTCTGGTGACATTACTCCTGCTTCGCCTACGCTCGGGCCAAGGGGTGGTGTGGGGTGCCTGCTGCCGGGCGCGACCGTCTGTGGCTGCTGCCACGAGGGCAGGAAAACACTTCCGTTCGCCCTTGTGTGCGATAGCGCCGAGTTTAACCTCGCTTCTTGTCCCACTTGTTTCGTAATGACTTCTAGAACGTTCTGGGCAAGGAACCGGTTCATGTTTTTGCCCAGAGTTCCCCGTCTCCTCCACGCTGCCGAGTAACCATGGAGGGAAGGGAGTGTGGGGCGGCAACCAGTGGCTCTGCCCCTCGAAAGGCTGAAGTCAGAGAGAGTAGCAGCAACAGCAGGGAAACTTGTGACTTGAAGCAGGTAGGTAGGGGGTCCTTTGTGCTCTCTCGAACTTTTTGTTTTAAATTTTGAGACTCCTCACGGGTCGAGCCTATCGCTCCAACCCTGCAGTTCACCTGGATGTAGCCCTCCTCAGTTATTGACTCCACCCCTCCCTTATCCGCTATACCGGAGGATCCCGGTTACTTCTCCAAGGACACCGAGCACAGAAGACCCTCGAAATGACCATTTGCCAATTGCTCCCGGTAGTTTAGAAACTAGGGGATGCGTTGAAAGTTTTAGCGATAGGAATGGTGGGGGTGGGTTGCTTTGAGCTACAACTTTTTAAATGCAATTTATGGTCGTGGAAATGCTGCCTTTGAGGATGTTGAAACTCAAATGAAAGATGACTTCAAAAGGAAGTTCCATGAAGACTTGAGGAAAATCAACTTGCAGGGCTATGGGGGATAGAGTCGGGAAATTATAGTCCTTCAGAGATCCAACATGATTTTGATAGACTGCCTTGCTCCTGTGCCATGATAGCTGAGATCTGATCTTCCTTTCTTGGTCTCCAGTTTTGTAATTCCCAATCCCACAAAATCTTCTAAGATAGTGTGGAGCTGGAGGAACGCAGCAGGCCAGAATTTCTGAAGAAGGGTCCTGACCCAAAACATCAGCTTTCCTACTCCTCTGATGCTGCCTGGCCTGCTGTGTTCCTCCAGCTCCACACTGTGTTATCTCTGATTCCAGCATCGGCAGTTGTTGCTCATCTTCCAGTTTATCCTTCTGTCTGATCTTCTGATGTCTGTATTTGTGACTCTTGACGCCCGCAGCCACTTGCAGTTTCCACTAATGGAGAATGATCCAACTAAGCACCCATCTATCCAGTTCTGAGGGGCAAGGTGAGGGGGCTAGAGGGCTTGTTGGGCCTCCATTCAAGGAAGAAGTAGTCTGTCCCTATTCATCAACACTCCTCTCTGCCTGCCTGCACTTGTCACTTTTGTACTAGTTTCCCTCAATTTCACTGACTTGTCCTAAGTAAAATGAGTATTTATACATGAGAATGGCTCCTATCCGTCTTTTCATGGGATATGTGGCATATTCTTTATTATAGAATAATTAGGGAGCCCCTCCAACAGATCTTTTTCTGTGTATTGATGGTGCAGTTGGTGTCGTTTCCTACTGTTGAATTTTTCAGTTCTAGGCAATCAACCTTGTTTCCTATTTCCACCATTCCCTGCCCTTCAACTCCTAGTGTTCCTTAACTACTTTGTTTTGTTTCAGGTGATAGGCTACCAAACAGTTCCTCTTGTGCTCTCTCAGACTCCAACTGTTAACATGATTACACTCCTTACAATCCTGCTTCCTTTCTTGTCTCTTCTGTGTTGCTGTTTGCCTGTTCTGATTATGCCACCTCTGAACCACTACTTTCTCTACTGTGGGATTTCCCTTCATTCTGGTTGTTAGGATCTTCAACAGTGTCTGTTCCGTTTCCTCTCAGCCATTCCAGAACTACAGCAGGACCCCTCTTATCCAGCCTGCCCATTCAACAGACTTACCTGCAATTTCTGCTCCCTGTAATGTCAGCAAATGCTCCCCTTTCAGTAGTCCAAAGAAGCAACTCCCAGAGGTTCACTTCGCATTCTGCCTCCCCGTTCCCATGGCATAGGGGATGCAACATCTGCCTCTTCCACCCTTCGCATTATAGATACCAAAAACATTCTGCCAGTGGAACAGTGATTTATTCTTTCAGATTTTTATCCTACATTTTGTACATTTGATAAAATACCTTTTATATTTGGTAAACCAAATACAGATTAGGTGACTACTTTGAGGAATGCCATCTTTCGGTTTAGAAATGAGACTCTGAACTTACGATCACCTGTCGCTTTAATTCTGCAGTCCGTGCTGTTCCAGTGAAGCTCAATGTAAGCTTGAAGAAAAGTATTGTATCTTTCAATAATGCACTTTACCACTTCCTAGATTTAAAATTGATCTCAAGAATTTTAGATCATAACAATTGTCACAAACACCAGCAAGGCTAGCAATTGTTGCGCTGACCGACTTTGGGAACATCTGTGCATGTTGCCCGCTTGAACTGTTACAAATGTAGGTACACTTGCAGTGTTGTTGGAAAGGGAATTCCAACATTTTGACTGAGCAATAGAACTGAAATGGTATTATATATTCCGGTCAGGATGGTGCATGGTTTGGATGGGAAATTGCAGATAATAGTGTTCCCATATATTTGCTGCCGTTATCTGGGTTAATGGTAGAGGTTGAGAGTTTGGGATGTGCTGTCAAAGGAACTTTGGCAAATTGCTGTTGTGCATCTTGTAAATGGGATACATTGCTGCCACTGTGCATCAGTAGCAGACAAAATGAACGTTTAAGGTTGTGTATGGGGTGCCAGTCAAATGGAGTTCTTTCTGCTGGATAGTGTTAAGTTCTTGCATGTTATTGGAGCTGTGCTTATCCAAGCAAGCGGAGAGTATTACATCTTGCATCTGGCTTGTGCCTTTATGAATAGTAGACATACTGGGAAGTAAAATGTTAAATTACCTGCCAGATAATTCTTAATTTGCATCTGCTTTTGTAGCACTGGTTTTGCTGTGTCTGGTTCAGTTAAGTTTTTGGACAATAGTAATGCGTACAGGATGTTGATGGCAGTTGGGTGACTCGATGTTCGAAATGCTTTTGAATGTTAAGAGGAGAATGCTAGGTATTTTTTCCTCAGACTTGCAATTGCTTGGATTTTGTGTTGTTATAAATATTAATTTCCATTTAGCCTAAGTCAAAATATTACTCAGGCCTTGCTACCTATGGATGTGGACTGCTTCAGTTTTGAGTTGTGGTTGGAACATTCAGTACACAATTGTCAGTGAACATTCCAACTGCCGACATTTTATAAGAGGTGGGGGAGGCTCTCATGCCTCAGTGGTGCTCTGGGCTGGACAGTCCAGGTTCAAGTCTTATCAACTCCAAACAGGAAAGAATGAACTCCTGCAGCAGTGTTCTGAGGATGAGTTGATTGCCCTTGAACAGCTACAACCACCTTTCTTTCTGCAGTTATGTTTCCGAGCGTTGGACAATAACACCCCCACCCAATTTTTAAAAAATTCATTCATAAGACAAGGTCCTTGCTGGCTGTGCCAGCATTTGTTGCCCATCCCTAATTGCCCAGAGGGCAGTTACGAGTTAACAACATTGCTCTGGCTCTGCAGACACATATAGGCCTGACCAGGAAAGGATGGTAGTTTCCTTCCTTAAGGAACATTAGTGAAGTAGATGGGTTTTTCCTGATAATCGTCACTGATTTCATGGGTTATCGTTGGACACTTATTTCCAGAATTTTATTGAACTCAAATTCCACCATCTGCCATGGCAGGATTCGAACCCAGGTCCTCAGAACATTACCTAGGTCTCTGGATTAACAATCCAGCGATGATGCCACTAGGCCATCATCACCACAACCAATTTCCATTGACTTTAGCTTTGCCACAGTGCTATACTTAGTCAAATACTACCTTGATGAAAACAGTCACTCTAACCTATCATGAATTCACCCCATTTGCCCATTTTTGAACTGGGGTGTAATAAGATCAGAAGCTGATTGCTAACCGATCCCAAACATCCAACAACCAGTTTTTGCTGTAGACAATGCACTATAACTTAACACAGTTGAAGATGTCTTTTATTGCTTGCTGATAAAGAGAATAGACTAGTATGGCAGTAATTGACTGAATTGGATTTGTTTGGGTGTTTGCAAACAGGGTGTACCTTGAAGATTTTCCCAAACCATTGGCTAAAATTTAATGTAGCTCTACTGGAATAATTGGCTTGGAGTACAACTCTTCACGATTACAGATGGGATTTGTCAAGCCCATTGCATTTGCTTTCCCATACTTTCACCAGTTTCTTGATACCCTGTGGAATGAATCAAATTAGTTGAAGACTGGCACCTGTGATGCTTGGCACTTCAGGCAGAAGCTAGAATGGATTATCCACTCTACTGGCTGAAATGCTGCATGTTGTCCTCTGTTGTAGCATCGCTAGCTTTGCACTTCATTTTTATCTATACCTGTGTTGCTCTGGGAATTAAATCCTGCTGTCCTCATTTATTCAGAATTGAATCTCTGGCTTGATGGCAATGGTAGTACGAAGATGCATATGTATAGGACACAACTCAAAGGAACTCCTGCAAGAATGTTCTGAGGATGGGTTGATTGACCTAGAACAACTACAACTACAACTACAACTGTCTTTCTGGAAGGGTCACTTGACCGGAAATGTTAACTCTGCTTTCTCAGATGCTGCTAGACCTGCTGAGATTTTCCAACAATTTCTATTTTTGTTTCTAATATTTTTAACTTAACCATTGTATAACATTGAAATATTCAGATCACGTTTTTTCATGAAGACACAAGAGAAAGTACTTTGATTTATATAATACCTTTCATGATCTCAAGATGCATCAAAGTACTTCACTACTAAAAAATTACCTTGAACTATGATTACTGTTATGCAAGGAAACATAGGAGCTAACTATAGCACTGAAACAAACGATTAGTTAAAGTATTTTTTCCTGGTGTTGCTTCAATAACTGTAACAAAGCTACCTATCAGCTGTTTTGTACCGCATTGATTAAATGCTTTCATTTTGATATAGGAAAATGTTCTTGGAGGTAATGAGGTGAAAAGTACAGCAGTGGTGAAATACTCTGCTGCGCCACCTCCTGCAGCGTATGCACGACTTCAAGAGAAAACGGACCTTAAATTGCCTCCTGCAAATTGGCTGCGTGGGATTAGCCAGCTTGGACAAATGGATGCAACTTCTCTTGGAACAAGCAAAAAGAGCAAGCCATTTTCCAGGTGATTTATTTTAGAATTATAATTGTTCAGAACTGTACATTTACCCATGTTTAATTAGAGTTTCCTATTGCTATATGAATGCATTTTCTTTATGTTTATTCTTTTTGTGTCTACTAAGGCTATTGCATTGCCAGTTTCCTGATGGGCTTAATTTTGACAAAAAGGACATAGAATTCTGTCAGTGATAAAATTTTATTACATGACAATCATGGTGCTCAAACAATGTTTTTGGGTTACTCATATTTCAGAGCAAAATGATTTCAAAATAGGTTTGAATTATGTGTAACAAGTCATTTGGTAATCTCTGTATGTAACGACAAAAACCTATACAGAGGTCTCTGATTTATGAAGTCTGACTTACAATTGTGAATACTTAAAAATGCAATCCCGTACAAGGATGTAATTTAATATACAAACATTTCCTGTGCTTATGCCCGACTGTTTTATATTGTCGTGCATTGTGTTCTGACTTGTGTACAAATCAACTTGCAAACGGACTCAGGAACAGAATCGGTTCCCGACCAAGGACTGTCTGTACGTGTACAGTGCAATGTTGCAAAGGCTTTGCAGGAACATTACAAGACAAAACATGACAGTCACATTAGATGCTATTAGGTCAGATATCTAAAACCTTAGTCAAAGGGATTGGGTTTAAGTGTTTTCAAGGAGTCAAGTTGGGTGAAGTGGCAAAAAGGTATGGCCACTGATGGAGAAGTGACTAATCTAGGATGCTCAAGAGGTTGGAATTTGAGAAGTGCACATAAAGGTTGGGCTGGAGGAAATGGCAGAAATGGAAAGAGACAAGATGATGGAGATATTGTAAATCAACATGAGAATTTTCAAATCAAGGCATTTCTTAGTGAGCTAATGTAGTTTGGTGATAGATTCAGTTTGAGAGTCAAGACATGGAAAAAAAAATGTTAATATTGTTTTGAAATTACATTGTTCCTGCATTACATCCTTCAACTTTCTGCTACAATGTTATGTTCTGATTGTGATGATCAATGCAGTCATTGTCAACCATCATTCATAGCTGAGCCCAATTACTTTCCGATGACCGTGTACCCTGGTTTATCAAGACTAGGATTGTTAGGGGAAGCAGTGTCAGTTAGGGGAAATCATGGTTCACCTATTTCACTCCACCTAATTTAAGGGAGCAGTTAAGTTGGATTTATTTTTTAACAAAATGCCTTGGTATGCCATTTGGAGTTGTTACTAATAATAAATAATGTAATTACTTAGGAATGAATAGGGTATTTCTTTAGTCAACATTCTCCAAATGTGTACTTCGAGTTCCCCGTCATCAGCTAAGTTTGTTCAGCTATTGGTAGTGTACTAGACTGTAAGGTGTCCCCTTCTTTGCACAAACAACACGCTCCTTTTGAGGTAACTTATTGAACCATTTGTTGAGTTCAAGTTGCTACAAACAAGGCTGTTTAAAATATTATTTGTATCACTAGTGCTAATCAAATGTAAAAATTGCCTCTTGAAGTAGTTCATGCTAACAAAATGCTGGGAAGGCAAATCCTAATAAAAGAAAAGTGGAAGTTAATGTACAGCATTTCATCAGAATAATTTCTATTTGATATACACTTTGAAGATTTTTTAATTGTAATTTTATGAAGAAGATTAAACTTAATTTATTTTTCTTTAAGCTTTGGAATGGCATACGACTTCATTGACTGCATTGGGAATGATGTTGATGTTGTTTCTGATTCTGAGGTACTGTATTCTGACTGATATGCATTTAACTAGTTCTTTAAGTAAAGCCACAGGTTGTCTAGCTAGTATATCAATTTTGAAAGTTTTCCAAAAGTTAAGAATTCCTCCTTGTCTTCAAGTGCAACTATATTAAACTCTTCTAATTTAATTGATATCAACAAAAGCTGATTATCTCTTTGTCACTGTCAGAAAGGAGTAGCTGCGCTATGTATTTGAAGGGGTCTATCATAAATCAAGTAATTGCTAAAGCATTTTTATTTGATTTTTTTTTTAACAGATTATTTTGTTCCATTATACTGTTCGTTTAGGTGTGCATTGCAGTCATAATTGTGACATTGCAAATGTTGTATTTTGCACTAAGACCAACTTTCTGGTTTAATTCAGCTTGAATCTTATTACCACAATGAGACTGTCTTAACACTTGATAGGCATTCTATAAATTTAGAATTATTATGGTCTGGGATCGTACCACACTAATGTCCATCATAGAAGTTTCAAGTAAGCTTGCTATTTAGATTTTTATGATCTCAGACCAAATCACAAAACTGTTATGAATTTGCTAGGGACCAGTAACTTTGTAAATTAACGTTTGTGAATCCAGGTGTAAGAGCATTCTAAAGTTACCGTGAAGGTCCCACCTTCTCACCCTCACCCCTTACCTGAGGTGTGGTAATCCTCCACCAGTCATCTCCCCTGTAATGAGAGCGTGGTCTTGTGGTCTCTGGGACTATGGCAACCTTATTTTATAGTTGTACTGACAATAGTCATAGTTTTGACAGACAAAAATGTATTTTAAATATACGTTAGAATATCAATGCAATCTGTTTTGTATGAGTTGTATTCTTCCATCCAGATTTAACCTGTTGTAAATATGGATATCAAGACAAACTGACTACCCCAGAGGAACACATCAAAGAAACAGACATGGTTTAGAGAGATCCCATGTCGATTGTGAACAAAGACATTAGGTAGTCATCAAATCTCGTGAAAATCTTACAAGCGATTCCAGTTCTTCATTTATGTAGACCTAGCTTTAGAAATCCTTCAAGCATTGGTTCATTGTGGACAGCCTTAACGACTGCTCATGTCTTGTTAGTTTGCTTTCCTTTGCTGAAATATTACTTTCTTGGATCCCTGCAAGTGTAATCTAGCGTCCAAACAAAGGCACAATTCCAGCTCCTCCTCAAACATATAGCTTCATCAAACTGGTACTCATCCCTGGGTTTCTCCGAGCTCTAAAGCTTCTCAGCTTCACCTGGTAACATCTGCTTGTGGGCCGCCTTCACCCCACTCTGTTTCACTGAACCTCTAATGGCTTGCAGCCTTTCTGAGCCCTCGTAGCTCCCGGATCTTTCCTGAGCCCTGACCCCAACACCTATTAATTTTCCATACCTCCTGGAGCTCCGACTGAACAGTCTTATCAAAGAGCTCCTAAGACTTCTTGCTGAGGCCAGACTGTACAGTTCCACTTTCTCAGCAGCAGCACTTTTCCTGCATTGAACTTATTCCTTTGCTTTTAATTCTGTCCTTAGCTTACTAACTTTAACTCCTGAATTGATCTAGGTGACCAATTGAAAACCTCCAAACAAAACCTTCCCTTATTATGGGACAAAATCAAATATAACTAATATTGGATCACAAGTTCCCTCAATGTTATGTTTTTTAAAGATTGCTGACTTATAAGTACAAATGAATATAAGAAGTGGATTTCATCAAAATTTTACAGGGGGGTCCCTGATGTAGTAATGTCCAATTTTATGAATGCTTGTACTTATGAACACAATCCAGTACAGGGGTATAATTTTCAAGATTCAACATATGAACATTTCCTGTACTTACAAATAGTTTAGTCTATTTGCAATCCGGGGATTGCCTTTATTCCCATATCTTAATAAATGTAACATTATTCCCCAAATTTCTTTTCTCATAAAATAGCATTATTTGCACTCGCTTACAATTAATGGGATATTACAGTGCCCTTGGTGTCTTGTTCCAGTGGCTTTTCCAACTGTGAGCTCTGACAATGAATACTAGGGAGCTTTTTGGCTATCTTTCCTCTGAGCCTTGTCTGATTATTTATTTGTTTTCACATGCACACTTTGCAGTAACGATCAGTGGATAATAATTAGTGTGGGAATTTTTAGCAAATTCCATATCCCCATTTCTACAGTGCTAATTGTAAGCAAAAATGTATCAAAGCTATGTGGGTTTTCTGACACTGTTGCTTTGCTTAGATTACCAATGGATATCATCTTCCAGAAAGATTGTGAATCAAGAATAGTGACTCTCTTTTTGGCTCACTGCTGATAACTGGTGATTACTGTGGCTATGCAAGCCAAGTTTTACCAGTAGCTTCGTGTATTTGCATTGTAATATTTCTACCATGCTTGCCCACCTGCCCTGCTCTGCCCACCTACAAACTGGTACCGTCCCATCTGGTACCTTCACCTGCCTGGCACCCCCATTCATCCATCTCCTACCCTATCTCTACCCTTTTACAGTAGCTTTCAGAGTTGTTGGCCATGCTGCTGGGCATTTAAACTTCAGAATATGGTGTTTTTACCGCTGCAAAAGCTGTGTGGTTTACATATCAATCCTCTCCTCTTGATGGCTGAGCATTCCTGAATAGGTTTCTGCGGTTTCATGATAGTCCAGGAATCTCAGCACTGAACTAATCAAAAGGTAAGCATGAAGTTTTCAACTAAAAAAACTATGATTTCAATCCTGACCAGAATTTCTGGGCCAATATGCTTATCAAACAAAAGGGTCTTTTCTTCCCTTGCATTTCATTTTTCCATTGGACCTTAATAAGAGGAACTGCTTTCATATTTACCAATATTGCCTCGCAATAATTAAGCTTTTCAAGAGCAATGGGCTCTTCTGCCATGTTCTGCATCCTAGTTAACTTTGGATCATCTGATTAATAGTGAAGGAAAACTGCATTTTGCTAAAATGAGGGGCGAGACTAAGCTGTTGTGGCAATCCAGGGATGAATAGAGACGTGGGAATAGTTGAGGGCTATAAAAAGAAGCATACGTCAAAAATATGGGCATCCGAGAAATAGAAAGAGAAAACGTGAAAAAATTAGGACAGACGTAAAAACAGAAGAAGCACACCACCTTGTTAACAACATATTCACTGGGATCAAGTTCACCAGGGAAGAGAACAACTTCGATCAGCTCCCATTTCTAGACGTAATGGTGGAACAAACAAATGAACAACAGTGAATTCCTTACCAGTGTATACAGAAAGACTACACACACAGACCAAATCCTGAATTACAACAGTAACCATCCCAGCGTCCACAAACAGAGTTGTGTCAAGACTCTGTTTATACGAGCAATAACACACTACAACATCCGGTGGTACGCAAAAACGAAGAGGAACACCTATACAAAGTCTTTGAAAACAGCAGATATCCTAATAGCTACATCTGCCGATGCCTGGCAAATAAACAACACCCAAGAAGACACTGTATACCGCAACACTCTGGCCACCCTACCCTTCATTAGAAACCACAATGAGCAGGACAAATGTGATGTACAAAATTCCATGCAGCAACTGTAAGAAGCAATACACAGGACAGACGCGCAGGAAACTCGCCACCAGGATATGTGAACACTAACTTGCAACAAAATGGCACAACCATTTCTCCCTTGTTTATATTCTCTCCGACAAAGAAGGACATCAGTTGGGATGATGGGACAACATAACAGTACTAGGACTAACAAAACAAAGACAAGCACAAGAATTCCCGGAAGCCTGGTTTTCAACCACTGGTGCCATAAACAAATATTGAAATAGATGCCATCTACGTACCACTACGAAGCAAAACCAGAAACAGGACTGCCCACCATGACAGACTGGAGCGCGTAAATTCAGAATGGAACAGAACGACAGTGCTTCAGCAGAGGCTAAACAGCATTGAAGATGTCACCTTGAAGAAGAACCAGTCAGCTCGGCAAACCAACCAACAACTCCAGCCACAGCCTAGGCTGGAGATCTTCACTAAAATATTAATCTTTATAATTTTTGCTGTTGAAATTTGCACTATAGGGGGACTATATTTTTGAGGGACCTCACCTAGGAATAAGGTATAATTTAATTTAGTCACTATAAAACATTTAAAATTCCAATTTCAGTCAGATGAGATGTAATACCACTTTAATACCAGTCTTCCAACATGAATGGAATATTTGTGACAAATCATTGTGATACACAGGTCCAGAAGCCACTTCTTGCTTGCAGAAGGACTTCTCTGTTTTGGTGTGTTTACTGAAAGATTTTATTTTGCTAATTGGTTGTGTATCTAAACTGAAGATATCCACTTAGCAATTACTCAACTTCTAGTGATTCCTGTTTTATCTATGAGGTTAAAAACTCATGAGCCACTCTAAAATTCGCAAAACACTTGGCTTGAGATTAGTTGCAGTTTGATGTGATTTTGTCAATGTGAAAATATGGTACAAATGAACTGCCAGCACCAGAAAGCTATCTGGCACCTAAAATAAACTGTCCTGATGTGAAATGCATTCACATGTTTCGCAGAAAAAATACACATTGACAATGTGAAATTCTTAATTTTGGTTATATTTACATCAGATTTATTTCACGTTGTACAAAATACACTTTTAAAATTAATTGTGGAAGAACTATGTTTTTTGGATATTGAGACATAAAATATTGCTTAAACCTCTGTACATTCAATTTATTTTGCATGATCTGTAAAGTTGGCAAGTTAGTCCATAAAGTAAATCAATGAACAGCTATATTCCCTGCAATGGATTAATTAAATGTATCTACCATTGCTAAGTGAGTGCTAATTTCATTTTATGATGATAATGAAGTGTAATGTCATGCATTTTGTTAAAATTAGAACATAAAAAAGTTACTGAAGATACCATACAGCAAATCACATGTCAGCATGGGTGTTCATCGCGTTGGAAGGACCCTCCTGCTTGATGAATTAGATATTCAGGAATTGTTTATGACCTCATCCCAGGTAATTATAAGCTCCTGTTGTTCTAACCATGAAATAGCTTTTATATAAAGCCATCTATTGGTACCATTCTGCAAAGTCCTTAATGGATGAGCAAAGGCGAGAGGGTCCAATTGGGTACTATCCCTTATCTGTGTCATTTGCACTTAATTGGACACATTGATTTGTTTTTTTTAAAGTATTGATTAATTCTTAACGTAATATTATGACATTGATGCTAGTTTGGTCTATACATTCCAAAGAGCATTTTTATACAAAATTGCAGTGAAGTAATTCTACATGATTCTTTCTTTATGCTTGAATGCTCAAACTCTCTCATGCAGAGTGAATTACTTGTGGAACGTCTTCATGCCTAACTTGTTCCGCAAAGCAGTTACCCAGTATGCATTTGTATTGCCAATGTACAGCAGATCATATTAAGTGAATGCAGCAAATTAGTTTGTAAGAAATGCAAGTAAATTGGTGCTTTGCCTGGAAAGTTTGTCTTGCGGAACTCTTCCATTTTGTCCCTCGTAAAAAGTTCTGCTCTGTGCTTGCTGCAGAGTTCTGTGATGACCAATACAAACTGGAAGAACAGCACTTCCTTTTCTACTTGTGGACTATATGGACTTCTGAGCTTAACACTGAGTTCAACAATTTCAGACCATAAACTCAGTTCTCGTTTGATGCCCCTCTCCCCCACCCCACCCACCCACCAAAAACACCACTCACCATTGTTTCCACAGGCTTGCTGTCAGCAGAGTTTACCTATTTTTCTGCTACAAATGCCTATTCATCACCACCATTGCTTCTGAGTTCCAAGGTTCCACGCACAATGATGGTGTCTGCATGTCAATTGCAGCATTGATTTTCAGTTCCACAAGGGAAAGTGATGGCCTGGTGGCATAATCGCTGGACTTTTAACTCAGAGACCTAGGTAATATTCTGGGGACCCAGGGTCGAATCCCGCCATTGCAGACGGTGGAATTTGAATTCAATAAAAATCTGGACCTAAGAGTCTAATGATGACCATGAAACCTTTGTCGATTATTGGAAAAACCCATCTGGTTAGCTAATGCCCTTTTAAGGAAGGAAATCTGCAGTCCTTACCAGTCTGGTCTACATGTGACTCCAGCAATGTGGTTGACTCTTAACTGCCTTCTGGGCAAATAGGGATGGGCAATAAATGCTGCCTGGCCAGTGATGCCCTCACCCTGTGAATGCATAACAAAAAAAAAAAATCATGCATGGACCTCAAAGGCCCATGCAGCTGGAAAGAAAATTGAAGGGAATGCTGCTCATATTAGCACTCGCTTTGCCTTTTGCTCTGGACACCCTTGCAGTTTTCTATTTGCTCCTCCTCTTCCTCACCCCATGCTCTTCAACTGCATAGAGACTATCACTTTTCACTCTTCAGTTCTGAAGAAGAGTCACATTGAACTTGAAACATTAGCTGTATTTCTCTGTCAATGGATGCTATTGGACCTGCTGAGTTTCTCCAGCATTTTGCTTTTATTTCAGATCTCCAGTATCTGCAGTACTTTGCTTTCATTTGGAACTTATTTACACTTGGAGAGACAATGGCAACTGTCTGACTGTGCCATGAATAGACCTGGAGTTTCTCAAAGTCTCAGGAAAATCTTAAGTCTTATAGATATCAGGTTGTAAATAATTATGCTAAAGCAGAGAAAATGCTGACTATTGTTGACCACGCAGACTGAAGTTGGGAATGTGCACTCATGTTTATGACTCAGTTTGTGAGGTTTTAAGAGGTTGGAAGATTCACTTATCTTAGGCCAAAGCTGAGTGTGTACATTGTAATCCTCTCAGTGAAAGTTCTGGGATATAAAAAGAAAGCAAGCCCTGGGCAGCAGAGATTAATTTTTCCTGGTTCCTGGCTGGAGAAGAACCGTGTAACATAATAACAAAAATGGAAGATTTTTGGTTCTTCAAGTTAAATGGGGAACCAATATCCCTTCATTTGCTTAAAGTACAAATTGTCCACGAAAAGAAAATAATGTTCATTCAGTTGTCTTCTTTAAATATAGTCATTTGTGACAGTAAAATTGCTCAAACGTAATCTTGATATGTTATTCTTTCAGCTGACAGCTAAAAATTAGAATTTCTCTTTAAAAAGTTGTTTGTCTCTTTACAAATTGTAATAATTCTGATAGCTGAAGTACCAACGCGTTATTAAAATAAGTGTAAGAATTCCACTATCCCTGAACTTCTTTGGGAACCAAATGTTGGTAGCGTTTTTCTCTTAATCAGTGGTCTTTCCAAGCCAAGCACCATCTCCATTTAACTGGATACATAATTGGCACAGGCCTAATAACAGGAAAATCATACAATGTGAGAAAACGAAATTTTAGCAACTTTAATTGTTGATAGGAGGTAGCAATGTCCTTTCATTTACATATATGCTGGATATATAGCAACTTTTCATCCAGTTGAAGATTGGTATAATTCAGGTCAGCACCTTCCAACACTACCATGGTAACAACCAGTAACTATGTACATGAAACTGTGTTAATGGGATTAGGGACTGCAAGGCACAGAATAAAGTTTTGATCTCCTTGTTTGAGGAAGGATATATTTGCTTTGGTAGCAGTTCAAGAAGGTTCATGAAGTTGATTCCTGGAATGAAGAGTTTATTTGTTTGTTTTATAAGGAAACATTGAGCAGGTTAGGCCTATGTTCATTGGAGTTTCGGCGAATGAGAGACTGTTATGAAAAGGAGCCTGATGGAGTTAGTGTTGAGGGAATTGAGGAAATGTAGAACTAGGGGAATATCTTCCAAAAACTGGGTCGCCCCTTTAAGACCCGAGGTGTGGGAGAATTTCTTATCAAAAGATTGTTAGAGCTTTGTTTTGATAGCTTTAGAGACTGATGATTTAAAGGGTAATTCAGACTTCTTGTTAATAGCTGAAAGTATAACATCTCAAGATTTCAGGTTCTATAAAAGAATTGAAACGGATTGAAGGACAGAATGCTAAGTAAACACTTTTTACCCCGTGGGTAACTTATACTTTAAACTTTAAATAGAGTTTTCCTTTTTCTACTTATACTGACATCTGTAAACCCCAATTTTGCTCAGCCTCTTAAGCAGATCTTGAATGTCTTTGAATCGATCCAAAGTGATTCACATCTCCCAAGAATTTACTGAGATAAACAGTTTCTTGAACTATAGGGTAACAGGTTATGGGGTGTTGACAGGAAAGTGCCATCAAGTAAATCAGATCAGCTATAAAGTTATTAAATGACGGAGCAGGCTCAAAAACTCTATGTCCTCATCTTCCTGTTTTTATGTTCTTATGTTTAGAATGAAATCCAAACATTGAGGTTTTGTGATTTTGCCGATTAACTGTTTATAGGGCACAATCTATTCTCCGAAATAATGTTTTGATGCTTAATAGTGAGAATGAACGGTAGTACCCTGAAGTATATATTTATCTTTGTTAATCCTTTAACTAAACCGTGGTCAAATTGTATTTGTACAGTTAACTGTTCTAAATGCAATGTTATGTGAATGAATGAGAACTTGTTTCGTTTTAGACAGGAGACTGGAATTGGCTAAAAGAATTATACCAAAGACTTGTGGATCCAAAATGGCAAAGAAAAAAGAAAAGCAGGGAGCAGTTCTATCAGAAAGCAATTCTTTCCAAATTTCTATACTATAGGTGAGTGATTTTAATTTATGATCAATCGGTAAATAAGTTGACAACTTGGACACTACTAGTCCGATTGTATTGGCACAAAATAAGTTAGTATTTCTGTTTAACTGACGAAATTTCACAAACTATCTTTTTCAATATTATGCAGAAATTAGGCTTGAAAATGGTTAAGAACTGTTGTGTTCAAACTGTGTGATCTAATCTGGGAATTTGGTTTCTTTCTCGTGATATGTTGGGAGAAAAGTTGATTATGAAGTCTCCTTTTAGGACAAATGAATAGTTACTTAACAAGCTCAGTTTTACTTCTACCACTTCTGTGGATTCTGTTTCAGAAGCGCAAAGGATTTTAATTAATCTACATTTTGACTTCCAGATGATTTGTCGAAGTGGATTATGAAATAGATGATTCTGACAGCAGCTAACAAAACTCTGAGCTATGAATTGTGATCTACCCTTATTTCTTACGGGCTATAACTTAGGCCAAGCCAATCCTGCCCTACTCTCTAATCTCTGATTCCAAATTATGTTATGACGTGGTTAGCAACCTGTTAATTTATTTTTGTTTGAAGTACATAAAGTTTGTGATCCCAGATGCATAACTTGGAATAAAACGACAATATTCTGTAGTTTTCATCATACAAAGTATAATTTACACAATTAGAGAAATTAAATATCTACAGTTTACCTAAAATTTATGCTCCAGCATCCAAAATAACATGAGGTAAATGTGGTTTAATGAGCAAGCCATGGCAAATTATTTGGGAATTTTTTTTTCATATAATACTTAAGATATGGAGGGAAATTTTATGTTATAGTTTAAAGCAAATTTGAATTTTTTTGTATTTGACACAATATATATTAAAAAGAAACATTAAAATGTTCCAATTTGAAGAGATTGTAATGTTTCACTAAAAATTGCTTTTCATGCCGTACAACTATGTATTTTTTGGTCATTTATTACAATATTTATTTTTCAGTTTCCTTTTGACTTCCATTAGTTTTTTTTCTAGTTGTAAACATTGCATTGATTATTTTCTTCTGAATGCTTTTAGTGTCAATGGAGATTGTGGAGCAGAACCAGTTCCAACTCCTATAGCACAACCTGCTGACACTCAGCCCCAGGTAAACCCAATAGCTGTAGAGGATTCCTCCTGGCCTGCACCCCTGAGAACATCTGCTTCTGTCCCTGAAGATGGAAATCCTCAGGAACAGGTAAGTTGTTACTGTGAATTTTACGTAACTCCTAGCTCATTATGGTTCAGTTAAATTTTAAAACAGTCCAGGAATTTTTCATGTCATTTGATTATTTTCTCATGTCCTTTGAAAACTGCTTAATATCTGGTTAGGGTTACTTATTCTGCTAGTTTAGAATTATTAGTGACAGTCTATAAAATTTTGTTTGGAAGTATAGTCAACACAAGGCAAATATTTGATAATAGCTCTTAATGTCTGACATCTCACTGTTTTCAATGCAGAATTATTGAATTAAACATAAATTGGTTCGCAGTAGTCCTTTTGTTACATTGTAATTTGTACATTTGTGTATAAACTCCGCCAATTTTTATAAACAACCAGCTCATTTTAGCATGATTATGTTTGAACAGATTAACTATATTTCTTTAGATGGAGTTGTACACTTGAAAGAATAAGAAAACTGTAACATTCATTACCCATCTAGTTATTTTTTAGCATCCCGATCTTGGGAAATTAGTGTATTTGTTGGGGTTAAACTGCATAATCTTACTTCAAGAATTTAAATTTGATAATTTTTGTTTCTAAATGGCTTCAAAGTAATTAATTCCATTAAAAGAACTTTCCTCACTATAGAATGCTAATAAAGGTGGAAATTTGATTTAAAAGCAAAATTGAATACTCTGGTATCTATTATATTTCTGAGAAAAGAATACCATTACACTGGGTTAAGTCTATGTAAATCCATTACAGTGGAGTCTTCAAGATCAGTTTCAATGATTTTATCTGGAATTTTGTTGTTTCTGTAAAATGCTTTTGTTTTAGCTTGTAGATGCTTTTAACTTCTGTAATGCAGATTACTGTGTTTGAGTGGCAGTCAAACATTCATTGCTTAGAGCTTGATTAATTTTATTTTTCAAGCTAAACTCTATCAGATAATGGTATTATCAGGCCATTGCTGAATTAGAAGGCAGAAAAAAAAATTCAAGAATGAAATTACTGTCTAAATTTTAATCTGAAACCGGGCTTGGTGAGCACAAAATTATATTGTAATTAAGTTGCGTTGCATTGATCTGAGATGATTTTGTAAAAGAGGGAGTGAAGGAAAGTTAATCAATGGGACCAGATCTTAAGTAGGCTCTGCTGTATTAATGTTTTAACACTCTTTGCAAATGCTAAAATAGTGTGTGTATTGGGTAAAAATATACATGCTTGCACCTTTTGCAGGGGAATGTTCCTCTGGAAGCCACATATGTATTAGAGCAGGTGGCCTCTACCCCGAAAGAACAAAACCTGACTACTTTTTTGAATGAAGGGGAAAACAGTCAGGTATGGTGAAGATGACCAATTTCCAAGTATTTCCCTAAAAAAAGGGAGCTTTTATAATAGGTCCCAATTGGCTTTTTAATAAATAAAATTGGTATTGTTAAGTTTGTTACACTTTCCTTGATATCTGATTACGTTCAAGTGTCCTTTCTTCACTCTTCTATTTTAAAAATAAGTATCCTTTTAACAACTTGTCTCTCTTTCTAAAGGGGCTTAAAAATGATTTTGTCAGGAATATTCTTTGGACGTTTGAAGATATTCATATGCTTGTGGGTTCAAATATGCCTATTTTTGGTGGCGGAAAATATCCAGCTGTAAGCTTAAGACTCAGGTAAGCTTTTTATGCAATATGGAAGGTGTTAGTTTATCCACTGTCAGCATGTTATTCACTCAAGTACCTCTTTTTGCCCCAGTGAAGCGGAGACTAGTAGTAATAATTCAAATGGGATCATAACTGTAAACAGCGAAATCTGGGCTTGGAACATTTTTGGACTTGTTAGCAAAATTTCAGATGTTTTCTTCCTTGCTTCCTTTTTTGATGCCTGGCAAGTCATTTAAACAAATACCTAGCTAATCTATCACGGTAAAATGTTTTGTCCCAAGTGCAGTTCAATACTCCATTTGTTTTAGAGGTGAGTGAGAAGATTTGAGTCACTTTTAAGCAAGAATAAATTGTAATTTGTTCATTTGTGTGCATGATTGGCTGTTATTCAATTTACAAATGCCTAGTAACTTTTCAGAGGTTTTTAAGGAGTTATAATAGTTCTCAAATTAGTCAGTAAAGTTTAGTTTAAAGTTAAATAGAACATCAGACTTGTCTTCCCTTGGGTTTAGCCAAAGTTTAAAAACTAGGAAGGAGATGAAATCAGAAACCAAGGTGCAGCTGGTAGGAATTACGTAGGATAGTACAAACTGGAAAATGTGGGACGGTTCTTGTGCTGTAGTGGTAGTGTCCCTACCTCTGAGCCAGGAAACCCAGTTTCAAGCACCACCTCCACCAGAGATGTGCCATGACATCTCTGATTAGGTTGATCAGAAAATATCAATGGGTCGTCTTGTGCAGTGGCGGTGTTCCTTTCTGGACCAGTAGGCCTGGGTTTAAGTCACATCTACTCCAGAGATGTGTAGTAACACCCTTTAACAGGTGAATGAAAAAAAATATAGACCGGCAAATGTTTTGGTTTATCCATGATCCGATACAAGAATTTTTGCAATACTGTCAATCTGAGGAATTTTATGCCTCTATTTTTAAATGTTTCTTGGTTTTATCAATTATCATTGACTTGTATTAGCAAAATTGATCAACCTAAGTTTGCAAGCTTTAATTTGAGACATTTTGTTTCTTTCTTAGGGATAGCAACAAACCAATTAACATTCTGACAGGGATTGACTATTGGCTTGACAATTTAATGTGCAATGTTCCAGAACTTGTCATGTGCTTTCACGTTAATGGGATTGTACAGGTAAAAACAATTTTAGATTTAAAAAAAAACTTTTAGTAGTTCAATACTGTGATATTTTCATTTTTATTTAATGTGCTCAACTTTGAAAGACAGAAATGCATTTTTCTGCCTAATACACATGGGCACTTGGTGATCAAAAAAATTCCAATATCCTTTGTTTGTGCTAGTGGTTTAGTATCTGGGTATAATTTTTTGTTCAACCCGTATTTCAAGACTTGCTTCTACTACTAGCTGTAGTCAAGTCGTTTAAAATAATCGCTTAATAACAAATAGGGATTTTGAACCCTCGTTTGTAGGGTTTTTGATCACAGGCTCATTCCAGTCAGGAATCACTAGCAAGTTTTGAATTTGAAGTGCATCTTGGAAATATTATTTCCACTCTCATTTCTGATTTAATGGTGTATTTTCCCAGGTGTTAGGGGTGTTCAGGTACATGCTCCTTTAGAAAATTCTGAAATATAGTACAAAAGATTATGCAGTCATTAATTCAAAACTACTTTTCCTTAATTTAACAGTTCGTAGTCTGTTCAGTAACCAAAAAGATCTGAAGATATTTGGGTTTACAATAAAATAGTTTGCGCTCCTTCCAAAAAGGCTACCATAATGGCTAATCTTCTCCTCCAACTCCGTTCTCTTGCCACAGTGCATAGACACACCATACCCTCTTAAAACTCAGTTCAGAGTGACAACTGCGTCCAATCCAAACAGTTTTAAAGGGACTCTGTCCTCCTGTTAAATTGCCTGGGTGTTTTAATTTATTGAAAATAAGCAAAATCAACACACAATGAAGCAATTCCAAATGTATGTTCCATCAACATGAATCATTTCTGCAGTTTATGCATTTACAAAATAATCACTGGACTTAAATCTTACTTTCAAAATTGGCCCGAACCAGCGCCCCCCCCCACCCCTTCCACTTTTCCCAAATTTAACTTTCGTCCCTACGCCCTTTGAATTCACACTCTACTTTCCATTCCTCCATCACAGCTGAAGGTGACTTTTTACTCTACATCTTGTTTCTATATTGTGCTCAATCTCATTCTCATTGCGCTTCACTGTTTTTCATTAACTCGGGCATTTTTCCTTTTATTCACAGTAAATAGTTCAGAACTTATCTCTACTAACTGCTGTTTTCAGTGACACATACAGAATTGGAATTCTTATTCTTCTGAGAGTTCTTTCACACAATGTGCAACACCTTCTAATAATTTATAACAATAACAACTGAATATGCAAATCTCCAAGCAGTACTTACGGACACAAATGTAATAAGGGCAATATTTGGATGGTTGAAAATGAGTGTTGTTGTGTTGATTTTCACTCAGACATGGGAGCAAAGCCTCTGAAACTGTGTCTAACACAAATGATTGGAATGTATACCTGTTTAACTTTGGATAAAACTTGGCAGTGGTCAATTTAAATGACTTTCTGTTCATCAATAAATGTTCAGTTCTCTTTTCCAATTTGTAATTTTGTTGTAACTTTTGCATGTTTTGCAGAGATATGAAATGATAAAGACAGAAGATATCCCTAATTTAGACAATTCCAGTTTCTCCACTAAAGTGGTAAAAGATATTGCTCAGAATATTCTTTCATTTCTAAAGGCAAACTGTACTAAAGAAGGACATACGTATTGGCTCTTTAAAGGTGAGCAAAAATATTGAATTGAAATTCAGATTTAAAGCAGTAGATTCATTTGAAGGCAAGTGCTGATTTATTTTGCACAAGGTATACATTTGCCTTTATTGCACTGTTAATTATTTTTTGACATATAATTGGTAATTAGCTGCAGTCCCATTTGGGCAAAATATATTTCTCTGTTAGAGAGAGTCAGGTGGTGAGATCACCTGCAGAGTATTAATCTGCATTAAGCATGAGAACAAACAAGATCCTAAATCAGCATGAACTACTGTGAATACTATTTTGTAGAATTACAGAAATCTTACGGTGCAAACAGAGGTTATTCAGCCCATCGTACCTGCACCAGTTCTTCAAACAAGCATTATTTTTAAGTGCCAGTTTCCTCCTTTTCCCATACCCTTGCACAATATTTTTATCCAATGCCACCTTGATTATTTCAGTTGAGTGTGCCTCCACCACATTTCCAGGCAAGGCATTCCGTATCCTAACTCACTCACTGGGGGAAAAAAACATTTTTCCTTATTTCACCCTTACTTGTTTTGCAGATCATTCAAATCTTATTCTGATGAGAAGCAACAATTTCTGCCTATTTTACTCAAACCAGCCCACGCGTTATTTTGAAAACCTGTATCAGGTCTCCACTTATCCACCTTCTCTCCAAGGATAGTAGTCCCAACTTCTTCAATTTATCCACATAGCTGAAGTTTGTCATCCCTAGAACCATTCTTGAAAACTGTTTCTACATCTCTTCAATGCTTTCACATCTTGCCTTTAATGTGACGCCCAAAAATGTATACAGTACTCCAGCTGAAGTCTAACAAGTGTCTTACACAAGTCTAACATCACCTCCTTGCTGTTGTACTCTATGCACTTATTAATAAAGCTGAGGACACTATGCTGGACTTAGTGTTCTGTCCACCTGAACTGCCAATTCCAATGTATTCTGCACATATACATACAGGTCCCTCTGCTCCTGCACCCTCCTTAGAATTGTACCCTCCATTTAATTTGTATCTCAATTTCAATATTCTTCCTACCAAAATGCATCACCTCACACTTCTCTGCATTGAAAATTAATTTGCACACACTGCCAAATTCTTTATATCCTTCTGGAGTTCTGCACTATTCTTTTGGCAATTTGTCCATGTTTGTGCATCTGCAAACTTTGAAACTGCCCCCTTCACTCGGAGATTCTATCATTAATATATATCAGGAAAAGCAAGAGTCCTAACCCCTGAGGAGCTCTGCTACAAACCTTCCTCCTGACTGAAAAATACCCATTGACCATTCTCTTCCTATCATGCAACCAATTTTGTATCCATGTTACTACTGACCCTTTTATTCCATTACTGTTATTTTTCCTCAAGTCTGAGCAGCACTGTATCAAATGCCTTCTGAAAATCCATGTACACCACCTCAACAGTATCACCGTCATCAAGCCTTTGTTACCTCTTCAAAAAAACTCCTGCATGTTAGTTAAATGTGATTTCCTCTTTAGAAATCTATGCTGACTGTTCCTAATCAACCCACCTTTTCCCATGAAGTTATTAATTCTATCCAGAATAGTTATTTTTCAAAACTTCCCCACAACTTAACTTAAACTGGTTTGTCTGTAATTGCTGGGCTTATTGTTATAGCATGTCTTGAACAATTGTAATGTTTGCAATTTTCCAGTTTCTTGGCACTACCTCTGAGTCTACAGAAGTATGAAAGATGGTGGCCAGTGTCCCTGCAATTTCCACTATCACTTTCTTATAAATCCTTGGATGCGTCTCATCTGGTCCCAGTTACTTGTCAACTTTAGGTACAGTCAGTCTATCCAACTCTTCTGCCCCATCTTTTCTAATGAATGAATTTCTTCCTCTTTCACCATGGACTGGGTAGCATCTGCCTGTTTGGTAAAAACAGATACAAAGTATTCATTACAGACAACAAGGTGCAGGGCTGGATGAACACAGCAGGCCAAGCAGCAT
>NC_063351.1:25305137-25323899 GCF_021869965.1 Rhincodon typus | reverse complement strand
ATGCTGCTTGGCCTGCTGTGTTCATCCAGCCCTGCACCTTGTTGTCTCGGATTCTCCAGTATCTGCAGTTCCTACTATCTCTGATACAAAGTATTCATTTATCATTTCAGCCGTGCCCCACTTCCAGGTGTAAGTTCCCTTTTTGGTCCGTGTTTCTTGCTGCTGCTAAGTTGCAGGCGTAATGTGTGTCTAAAATGATTGTACTATTTTTTTGCTCAAGCTGGTGGATTAGAAGGCATAGGTTTGCTAAATTATATTTTTAGGATATAATGTTAAATGGGATTTATTTCTTCTAATGGTCGAAAAACAGCCTTTGATTTGTCTCAGATTTGTATGTTATTTAAGATCAGATTTTCAAATTTGAGAATTTTTGTCTGCTCTTCATGAGCCAATGTCAATCATACTTTGAAGTGTGCTTGCAAAAGTATTGAATTGCTGTGTGAGTAGTGTCTTTTGTGGCTTAAAAGGAAAACCATATTTTTGGAACATGTAACTGTTTAAAATGTTTCCACAATGGCTTTTACTTCTGTTTCTTCCAGCAAGTGGAAGTGACATTGTAAAACTTTACGATCTGACGACACTTTGTGAAGAAACAACTGAAGACAAATACCAAAATCCTTTCACCATGCCTGTTGCTGTCTTACTGTACAAGTAAGTTTTCTAAGCAAATTGATATATTTTTCTCCATTTTTAGTTGCCCTCTGTGTTGACCGCTAGGAAAAATTCCAAGGCAACCAATGGGAGGAAGTGGAAGGATGGTAACTTTCTTGATGAAATATCCAAAGTAAATTCCATTTATAATTATATGAACTGGTAACTAGGCCAAAGGTGGACCATAAATTCTACAGCAGAGAAGGGGATAAGGCAGCCCATTGTTTCTCTACCAGTGCTTGTAAACCTAATTCTACTGTCTTATTTATACTTCTGTGTATATATACAGATGTGTCCGGATTCTGGCACCCTTGGGAGAGAGACAGTGATGGATTTTGAATTTTCTGAATTTTGGACATTCAGCCTGACGTGTCATTCAAAGCAACTCTTCTTGGTGTCTTACAATGGGTCCAGTCACAGACTTCAACCTGGAAGGTTTAAGTCCAGTTGTCAGGCAGTTTTGATCTTCAGTTAGTGCTTTGATATTGTGTTGCCTTTCAAGCAAATTTTGGGAGTACAGCAATGTACTCGTGCTTTTAGCTAGAACTGATCCAGGGTGGTTGTACAGTATACCATTCAAAAATGTCCAGTTACTAAAATTGATTTATTGTTTTCTTTGTGGACATGGTCATAAATGTACTCAAAGCAGAATGTACAATAGCATGGCAATCAGCAGTCTTTTAACACGACTGCTCCTTTTTCCAATCTAGGCAAGAAGTTTTCAATTGGACAAAAACCAGTGTGCATTGTCTCAAGTGCTAAACTTCTCAATTAAAACGTGTCCAGTTGTGGTCAATTCTGGTTTTCAAACAGCTGCATTTTTGGTATTCTGCCTGTAGTGAATGGACAGACATTAAATATATTTGTATTTGTGTTCAATCTTTCAACTACTTGTCCCTTGCTGTTTTAGGGGTGTTTAGTTACTTTCATTTTTGTTTCAGGCATGGTGGCGGACATTTTTTCTTGTGAATTTTGACCCTGTCTGTTGTTTCATCAGTGGTGAAGAAGACGTTCATCCTGGAGGCTTTTTGAAATGCATAGGTTTTGTCCTTACAAATTTCAGTCAACTCAGTAAAACCTTCTCTCTGTTGGAATCTGTTTCAATTTCATTCATTCTGTAATAATCACCTGAAATCTGTCTATGCATCAGTACTCTTTTGAAGATTGATGTGTTAATCCCACACTTCAGTGTAAATCTTGCTATGCAATAGGTTATATCCAGCCAACTTGTGAAATGTTATTGAAATTAATTTCGGTAAATTCTTAGCCTTGATCCATCAGACCTTTTTATTTTGCCCAAGCAATTAAGCGAAACGTTTTATCTTAGTCTTTTCACCTGGCCATATAGCTTAGTGGTGTTGGCAAATTATTAAAAAGTGAGCAAGTTGATGTCGACAGCATCCATAAAGCTAAAAATGTAAGCAATACAGTTGGATGCCTACGCTTTAACTTTATCATATCAGTTTTTATCTTGCAAGTTTGTTTCTTCCTATGCTATGTAGATGACGGACTAAGTGCAAAAGATGTTCATCTTTTAAATAGAAATATCTTCACATACCATGAAATATAATACTGTTTTATATTTTGCTTCATTTGGTAGTTTTTTTTGTGAACTTTGAAGCTTCAATTAACTTTAGTGGAGTTCTCCTATGATGGAACACTTTATGATTGTTACTTTTTTAAATGAAAAGCAATGATTGTGTGGAGTGGAATATTTAATATTTAAAATATTCTTTTTTGTAGGCAGTTCCTCTGAATGGAGGATGATCCTGTTCAATGAGTTCTGAGATGACTAAGTTCAATACACGTAATTCTCTGACTCTGCCACATATGGGCAGGTAGTACTTCAAAGGTTGGGTAGATGGGTTTTCTTTTGAGGTTTGTGTACTCTCTCTGATACCTGACTTGTCTCTGCCTGTTCCTGACAAAGTTTCTCTGTGTTAGTGCTTCTCTGGGTGAGCCTTCTCCATTTTGGTTGGCCAAAAGCAATAGATTCCACACGCCAGTAAGAATGCTTCAAGAATACTTTGAGGACATCCCTGCTATAGTCCTGGGATTCTCCTAATACATGTGGTCCAGTTTTGGGAGTGTGGTTGTCACGCGTATGAGCAAAATCTTGGTGAGCAGAGGGGAGTTTTGAGTGATTTAATTCCTCACTGCTGGACAAGTTGTTTTGGGAGAAGGTGCTGCTTGCTTGCCATTGGATTTGGAGGATCTCGCATTAGTACCACTAATGATATTTCTCAGGTGCTTTCTATACAGTGTCCAAATTTCCAAAGCATATGCAAGCAAGGATCTCTGCTCCCTGGTAAATCATTGCCTTAGTTGTGGGTTTGAGATGCTGACTCAAATACTCTCACTCTTTCTCAGTTAGACAAGGGCTCATCTGGCACACTAGAGGCAATAATTAATTTCATTGTCTACCACATGCCTCTGTTGAGGGGTTCATTGTCTACCACATGCCTTTGTTGAGGGGAGGTTCCAGAAATACAAAAAAGATCCAAATTTTCCAGGGTCTTCCTGTTGATATTAATTTAAGTTCGGAGTGGAGGGATGTGGAGGTGGAGTGGAGTTGTGCTCTGTGAGCTGGTTGGAAGAGGGATCTTAGTTTTCAGAAATTTATTTCCTTCACTTGGAAAGAAGAGCCCATGCATGGGTAATCTTGGACACTGATCAGGATTATAGTCAAGAAGGGAGATTAGCCCAATTGTGATAACCACAGAGGACTACAGCCGCCACAGAGATCATTACAAGGATCCCCCTCTAAATCTTCCTCCCAGTCTGCCCCTGCTTCTGCTCTCTCCTGCCTCCTTTTCCCCTTCTACAAGTTGAACCGCGCCTGCTTACCTAGCTGAATTTTCTTTGCCAGCTTTGTATCCTAACCATACAACTTGCACCCAACTGCCATCCTACCTCCCCTGCCTATTTCCTGTCACACTATTCACTTGTCTGTCACTGTGCCTACCCTGCTTCAACCTCTAATTACCTTTTCTCAGTGGTTTGTCAATGTGTCTTCAAGACATTTAAATCTTGGAATGCGGCTGCCTAATGTCAAAAAGGGGGGACGTGGTTTGAGCAGCAATCTATGTGGCTCCAGGCTGTGTGGATTCATTACGTTCAGCTGGGAAGACCGCTGGCCCAGAGGATCTTCTTTCCTTTGTCCAACCAAGTTCAGAAATAGAGTTTCCAAACCTGATTGAAAGGTCTGTGCCAATTAACAAAACAGATGGGAACCAATGCTGCTTTCCTAAACCAAAATCACTCTAACCTCAGTGGAACTTCAGAAGCAGATGTTGCTTTATCTGCACATTCACTCAAACTGTATCTAGGTCATTGACTCCTGTGAAGAATTTGAGAAAATGTGCTTTTCATCTTTCAAGTCTTATTCCATTGTTCTTAGTGTTGGTCTATATAATCTAAATGTCTTAATCGGAACTACACATTCTAAATCATTAACATCACCCATTTAAGTGCTGTTCGCTGCTCACCTCAAAAACTCGGTCTTCCACCTCAGTATGGAAATCTTGAATATAGACAACTACACCCTCTTCCTTGTTACAAAGAGAGATTTTTGAAGTTGCTTTCGAAACGTTAGTTTTTGTCCAATTTGATTCATTTTATTTGGATGATCAAGATATTTGAATTTAAAAGCAATTATCCTTTGCGTGGGGAACAGAAGAGAGAACCGATGAAGACTACAGGTGATTTGAATGATGGTGGGGTAGGGTGTGAATAGGTACAGAGACAACTGGTTGTGGGAAATTTAAAGGCCATATATTGCAAAGGAACCAAGTGGTTGAGTGGAGTATGAGTAAAGTGGGTCATATTTCTTCTATATTCCTTTTCACATATCCTATGCATGAGGCCTATAGGGAAAATATTATTTACCGTTACTGACTCCTTCCGTTAGCATGTCTTGTTATTCATCACCTCCCATGAAAATGGAGGTACAGAGGAAAAAAGATAGAAGTAAATCAAGAGAAGGTGAAGGCGATGACCCAATAGATGTATAAAGGTGAATGCGCCCATATGCTCAAACTTTTGTGGAGTACTATCGGAAATAGATATGTTGCACAACAGTTTATATTCAAGTTGTCATTAATATCTCTAGTTCTCTTCTCATTCTTCAAGCCTTTGTATAGATATATACTGTGTTTTATAGGGTTGCAAGTAACATGATGAAGAAGAAAGTTCAGAACAGGAAACATTATGGGATTATAAGGACCCTCTTGTTAAATTGTATTAAACTGCTGGATAAAGAAAGGCATCCTCAGGTACTTTGGATTTGAGTTTTGGATTGCTTCTTTGTATTCAAGAAGAGCTTTAATTGGGCAATGCACGCTTTTGAATTGCATGAAATGTATATTGCCATTTCTAATTATTTGCACTTTTTAATGTTTTTACATCAAAGCTTTCAATTATTTACATTCTCTAGACCAAAAATGCCCTTTTTCGTTGTGCATATTCAGTTATATTTCAGTTTTGTAATTGCATAGAAACTCTAGGTTTTATCCTGAATTACCAGTTCTAAAGAATGATAGAATCCCTACAGTATGGAAGCAGACCATGTGGCCCATCGAATCCACACCAAACCTCCAAAGAGCATCTCACCAATACCCACACCCTGCCCTATCCCTGCATTTCCCACCCTAGACACTATGGACAATTTAGCATAATCAATCCGCCTAACCTGCACATCTTTGGACTGTGGGATGAAACTGGACCACCTGGAGGAAACCCACACAGACTCGGGGAGAACGTGCAAACTTCACACAGACGAGGCTGCAATCGAACCCGGGTCGCTGGCGCTGTGAGGCAGCAGTGCTAACCACTGAGCCACCGTGCCGCCCCATGACTTCCTTTCTTGGAGGTTGCAGCAGGATTGAGCCCAGCACTCCTTTAGCTGTTGCAATTCGGGAAAAGTAAGAAACTGACAGGTTTAAGAAAGTTAAGTACTGTTGAAAGTTTGATTCTGCCTTAAAATGACCTAGAATTGGGTGGTTAATTATTTCCTTTACCTAAAATAATTACTTAGCTAATTTTAAGAATTTGCATCATGCTGTTTCCATTGTATTTACAATGCTTAGAATAAAAAAAGTTAATTTTTTGTGTGAAAAGTTTTGAAGTGGTAGGATATGTAATTTGCAAAATATTAAGGCAGATGGATTGCAGATAATAAATATTTAATATCCATGATTTTGCGTCCTGTGCTGAATAAGCAAATCCTTTCCATTCAAGTTCTTCACTAATTAATTATGTAACTACAATTTTGCAGTTTGTGCAAATTATTGCTTCAGCCAACTACATGATCTCAGAGCTTTTCCAACTAGATGAACCGCCAAAACGAGATGAAAATGGATCAAGTCTGAATGAGAATTCTGATAGTTATAGTGAAGATGAGGATCTTCCAGAGGACAGTGATGAAAATGGTTCTTTCAGCAATGGCTCCGAACCTTCAAATGACAGCAAAGCTGTTGCTATCATTAAATCTGTTGGTGAATTGTCTGTACCTGAGAAGTACAAATCAATACACCAGATAAGGGTAAGTACCCAATTTAATTAAGTTTTGTTTAGAGAAATGTATGTTCTAAGTCTAATAAATGTTATAATACAAAATCATTATAAATGATAGATATGGAAAACTGTTTCATAAAATCCACATTTTTATCCCATTCTGAATTAAATAAAAATTCATTACAGCTAGAATAGATTTTTCTTTCAATACATTTGCTTAAACTGGGAACAGAAGATCTGTCGTCCTGGTACTGAGTTTGGCAAAATTAAGGGGGATTGCTTTAAGTAACTTGATTAACCAGAATGCTTTACGTTAAATTTTTGTTTTGAAGCCCATCTGTGCGTTTCCAGTTTGTCATGATACAGAGGAGCGATGCAGAGTTGTTCTCAATTACGTTCTTGAGGTAATTAATTCATTAGTTCAGAATTTTAGTTTGTAGAGTACACAATATTAAGGTGGTGATGTTCAGGCTTCTAACATCCCCATTTGGGGCTGCACTGGAGATTGAACAGTTAAGTGTGACATATGCATTTGGCAATTTTACCAGTCGATAGAATCATATTGAATCATTGAGGTAATTGTCTGGCTGTTGTGTTTTTTTAGAAGAATCTTTTAGGTTATTTCTGTGTTCTGTTTTGGTCAATGTTTATATATTTGGACAAATTGAGGGGGTGAAGTGAGGAAAGTTGCTGTTATTGATCATGTGAAAAACTGTGACACTTCTATGGGGTTGTCATTTCAGAACCACAGTTGTTTTCTACCTCCAAAGCAGATTTCCGACTGTGAGTTATTTATGCTCAGTATTTCAAGACCCCATGCTCCTGTACATAATGCATGTATGAGTGGGCATGAATGATGCGTGAGGAAATGGAAAAGCCCTTTTAAATTTACCTTTCAAAACTTCTGAATCCTGACTGCTCCTCAAAGTCATTCAGAAGCTGACCTGACTAGGAAAATTTCAAGGGGTGAGAATACAAGATGCTCTACATGCAAAGGAGTCAGCCAAGTTGGAAGTGCTTATCTTGTGCCATTGAAAATTACCAGCTTAGGGATGACGACATTACCCTGTCATTGGTTGCTGCCCAGTTTTTTAAATATCTCCAAGGTTGGCCTGACGCTGAAAAATTACACAGCTGTTAGTAATTAAATAATTTATTTATGATGAATAATTGTTCTAGAGCAAAAAATGCTGCAAGCTATGATAATTGTTGAGGTGTCTAGTATAATGTTCATCTTGTCTGTATGTTGCATTAAATTATCAAAAGTATTCATATAATCTGTCACTTTGATTAGGCTCATCTGAATCATGTTAGTTTCTTTCAGGGGTTGAAGGCTGTAGATGGGAGTGTTAAAAAGGAGACTGATCTTCCAGCTGTTGATCCCAGTATTCCAATACCTTTGAAGTATGCAGATGAATCTGAATGCACAGGTCACAAAGCTCTTAAGAAACAAATTGCTTTGTTTTTGGACAAAGGTAAGTAGTTGAGAAAACTTCACCCTGAACACCACATATAATACTTCACTTGCTAAATTATAACTTCTGCATGTTTTACATTTTTATCTGTTGCTTTTAATATCTTTACCCCTGCAAGCTACTAATTTTAGTGCTTTGTATGTACTTTAAAAGGACATTACTTGCAATATTTATGACAACCCAATAGTGTTTAAATTCTGTGCATAATTGCACAGTATTGTCTTACAATAAGTTTCAAATTCACTGTTTACAGTAATGCTGAATTACACATAACATTGCTTAAAAATATATTATAATTAGATGCAAATATTGTTCAATATGCTTTTGTGGAGTGTTTCATTTGAATTATTTTGGAAATGTTTATGCATTCACAAATTGTTTAAATTAAGTGACAAGTGTCATTTGTATAGCTTATATCTAACTGTATTAAAATTAGCTACTTTCTTTCAGAAAGAACGTGCTTTTAGATTGGTGGGGAAGAGGTAGTTAATTTGTGTTTTTTTTAATGGAGGGCATTACACCCATTCAAATTAATTTGTTTGAAATCCACATTAAAATTCTTTTATGACCTGCCTGATTTGATTTTTATTTAAAGTTTAGAGTTCTTCAGCTAATAATATTGTGATTTTGATTTTAGTGCTTTCACTTTTCACAGTTGGTCCAGCTCATAAAACACATGAGCTTCCCAGCCAATCTGGGATGATACCAGATACATGGCAATATCAAATGAAATTGAATCTAATCTTTAAAGCTTCAAGAGCTTACTTTGTTCTCTCTGATGCAGCTACTACTTTGCAAAAGTATGGTAGAGCTTTAAGATATATTAAACTTGCTCTACAATCTCTTGGTAAGTGGCTACATATTATTATTACATGTGTGCTGTTTTGGAAAATGACACTGTAGAAGTTATGTAACTTCAATAAATTGGTTAGTAAGAGAGGTGCCTCCTAGTCAGGACATAGACTGATATATTTTGGAGGTGCAAGCGAGGCTAGAATACTTGAGAAAATTGTATCTATTAAGTATCTACTAATAGTAGACATGATGATGAAAAATCAATAGATAATGGGTGGAGTGAAAAGTGCAAGCAAGGATGTGCTGGAAAAGCTAACTGCTCAGAGTAGATAAGGTGACTGGTTTGGCTGGCTTGCATCCCATGTTGCGAAGGGAAGTGGGAGTGAAGATACAGAAAGGTTTGCCATAATCTTGCCGTATTCAAGTGGACTGCAGCAATTCAAGAAAGCAGCTTGCCACCACCTTCTCAAGGGCAACTAGGACAGGAAATAAATGCTGGCCAGCCAGAGATGCCCACATCCCACAAATGAATTTTCTAAAAATTTCCAGTCTTCACTAGATATGAGAGCTTCCAGATGATTAGGAAAAGGTAATGTGACACCCTTATTCAAAAAAAATTGTAAGGACATTCCTAGAAACTACAGGCTAATCTGTTTTAGAAGCAGTAATCAAAGGAAAAGGTCAGTAGAAGCTAGGAGAGATTTTGGTAAATCAAAATTTGCCAACTTGAATTTATAAATGATCGATTGAATTGAATTTTTTGCTAAAGTAGCAGGGAGCTTGATGAAGGGATTGCATTGGCAGTTTTCTGTATGAATTTTAACAAGTGTTTGACAAAGTACTGCTTAAAAGCTGATCAACAAACTGAACCTCATGAAGTTGGAGTGTCTTAGTTAGCTTGGATTTAAAAAAAAGGTTTAGGAAACAGTTTTGGGAAGTCCTTTTCCAGACTGGAGAATGATGGTCAGTGGTATTGCACCCAAGAGTCAGTTTTAAGAACACTTCTTTTATTTTGCATGATGAATGACTTAAATATTGAAATACACTGTAAATTTCAAAATTTGATACCAAACTTGAAGGTGCAGCAAACAGCGAGGATGCTATTGATAGAGTCATAGAGATTTACAGCAGAGAAACCGGCTCTTCGGCTCATCAAGTCTGTGCTGTTCAGAAACAACTACCTAACTATTTTAATCCCGTAGCCTTCTATGAATTGGCATCACAAGTACACATCTGCATACTTAGTAAATGTAATGAGGATTGCTGCCTGTACCACTCTTGGAGGCAGTGAGTGAGTTCCAAATTCCCATCAAACTCTGGGTGAAAGAATTCTTCCTCACATCTCCCCTTAAGCTTCTGCCCCTTACCTTAAATCTGTGCCTGCTGGTCATTTGTTCATCTACCGTGGAATCGTTACTTCCTTTCTACCTGTTTGATTCCCTCATTATCTTAGGCACCTTAATCATGTCTTCCCTCATTACATTCCACCAGCTCCTATGGTGAGATTTGAGCCTATGCTTTTAAGAACATAAGCTTGAAGCCCTGGGTTGCAAGGCCAGTGACATTATCCTACAGCACCATCTCCCCTACAAAATAGTCTAGCAAAATAAAGGCAAATAACTGGCAAGCGGAATTTAATATAGAGAAAATGAATTGATGAATCATGTCAAAAAGAAGAGATAAATGGACTAATACCATTCTTGAAGCATGTACGTGGACAGAGCGAACTGTGGGTTCATGTGTACAGATGCTTGAAGATTTCAGTACATATTGAGAGAATATTTAGCAAAGTATATAGTGTCTTGGATTGGGTGTGGAATTACAAGGGATGTCAAGGTTTCACATCAACCTATGGAGGGGTAAGAGTTGCAGTTCAGTGGTGACTCTGGACTTTAGTTTAATACTTAACCAGAAGTTGATTAGGCTTTAATCCTCTTGCTTTTCCTGAGTAGCTATTAAATTCGTGAGTCTTAACAGTCCAAATTCTGATTCAAAGGGACTTTTGTCTTTTTTCTTGAATAACTCCAAATGCAGGGTGATTACCTATAGGAACTTTCAATTATACTTATCCAGGCAAGTGGAAAGTATTTTATCACAATCCTGACTTATGTCTTGCAGATAGTAGATGGGTATTGAGGAGGCAAGGGGTGAATTACACTCTGCAGAATTCCTAATCTCTGACTTGCTCTCGTAGCCACAGCGTTTACATTGTTAGACCTGTGTAATTTCTGGTTGATGCTTACTCCAGGATGTTGGTCATAAGGGATTTGGCAATGGAAATTGATTGATAGTAAATGTTAAGGGTCAATGATTGGACTCTTTTATTGGAGATGGGTAATGCCTGTGAGCTGTGAATATTACTTACCACTTGGCCCAAGCCTGAATGTCATCCAGGTTCTGCTGCAAATGGACATGGACTGCTTCAGCATCTGAGGAGTTATGGAATATTCAGTGAACACCCTTGCTTCTAATCTTACGTTGGAAGAAAGGCCATTGATAAAACAGCTGGAGATTGTTCAGCTGAGAACAATACCCTGAAGAACCTGTACCATGAAGCCTATGGCTGAGAATGATTGACCTTTAACAACCACAACCATCTTTCTTTGTGTTGGGTATAATTCAAACCAGCAGGGAGATTTCTCTGATTCTCATTGACTTCAGCTTTCCTAGGGCTCTTACGGTGCTGCACTCAGTCAAATGCTGCCTTGACGTTGAACATCGGGCACCTTCACTTCCCTTCTTGAGTTTAGTACTTATTGTCCACATTTGAACCAAAGCTGTAATGACATTAAATGCTGAGTATCAGTGAGTAAATGCTGTTTAATAGCATTGTTGACGATACCTGCCATCACTATGCTGATGATTGAGCATAGACAGATCATGCAGTAATTGGCCGTGTTGGATTTTCCCGCTTTTTGTGTATTGGACATACTATACCTGTGCAATTTTCTACATTGCTGGGTAGATGCCATTGTTGTAACTGCACTGGAGTAGCTTGTCTAGGGTGTGGCTATGGGTGTGGCTGTTAGAGCATGGGTCTTCAGTACTATTAGCAGAATGTTGTCAGAGCCCATAACCTTTGCAGCATCCAGTTCTTTCTGCCATCTCTTAGTATCTTTTGGTGTGGATCGAATTGGTTGAACACTGACATCTGATGCTGTGGCTGTTCGGAGGCGGCAATAAAGTCTGTGGTGCCTCTGGCTGATGATGCTTGCAAATTCCTTGGTCTTGTCTTTTGCATGGATGTGCTGGGCACTCCCCTCATTGAGAGTGGGCTATATGTGAATCGGCCTCCGACAATGAATTGTTTAATTGTTGAACCATTCTCAACTGTGTGTGGCAAGAGTGCAGAACATAGACCTGAACCATTGATTGTGGGATCTTTTGACTCTTGCTGTTGCATGCTGCATGGCATGCTGTGATGTAGCTTCACCAGGTTGACAGCTATTTTAGGTATGCCTGATGCTGCTGTTGGTATGCCCTCTGTTTTTTAATTGAACCAAGGTCCTGGGTTGATTTTAAGGAGATGTGCTGGGCCATGAGGTTACAGATTGTGATTGAGTACAGTTTGACTGAGATGATCATCCGCAGCGCTTTATGGTTTCTGACTTTGAATTGTTAGATCTATTTGAAATCAGTCCCACTCAGCACTGTGGTAGTGCTGCGCAGTGTGATGGAGGGTATCCTCAGGCAGGTGTGGTCACTGTTAACCATACTGGCATAGATATGTACATCTGCAGGTAGATTGGTGGGGATGAGGTCAAATATCTTTTTCCTCGATAGGGATTGGTTCCCTGACTATGTGTTACAAATCCAGTTTAGCAGCTATGTCCTTTTGGATTCTGCCTGCTCAGTCAATAGTGGAACTATCAAGCCAGACTTGTTAATGGATATTGAAATCCTGCACCCAGAGTACATGCTGTGCTGTGCGCTTACCATCCTCAAGTGATGTTCACCTGAAAGGAATACTGATTCTACAGTAGGTAGTAATCAGCAGGAGGCTTCTTTTACCCACATTTGCCCTAATGCCATGAAACTTCATGAGGTCCAGAGTCAATTTGAGGGCTCCCAGATCAACTCCTTCCTAACTGTATACCACTGTCCACCCACCACTCTTGGATTTGTGCTGTTGATGAGATATGACATACCCAGGGATGGTGATGTTCCCGGAGATGATTGACTGTGTCAGCATGTTGCTTGGCTAGGCTGTGAGAAGCTCTCCTAATTTCAGCATAAGCCTCCAGATCGGCAGGACTTTGCATGGTCGACAGATTGCTGTTATTTCCGGTGCCTTGGTTGATGTTGGGTGTTCTTTCCAGTTCCATTGCTTTTATTGTATTTTGTAGCAGTTACATACAACTGAGTAAGTTGCTACACCATTTCAGAATCAACTGCATTGCTGTGGATCTGAGCCGCAAGTACACCAGACCAGGTGAGGGTTACAATCGGATTTTTACAGCAATCGACCATTAAGCTGTCTTTTCTCATTCGTGATTTTTTATTAATGAGTTCAGATTTCACCATCTGCCAAGGAAATTTCTGCTCCAGAATGTATGCCAGATAAGCAGTCTGATAATTTAGAAGCAGTGGAGGTGTTTCCAAAGAGTAGGTAAAATAGAGCTCTCTGTCATTGGCATCCATTTGAAAACTAATGCAGTACTTTTGAATTAAGTTACTGAGGGATAAAGGGAGCAAAAGAATGGCTCTAGGAAACCAATGGGAGCAGGAAGAGAAGCCTTGCAAGTGCTTCTCTGGCTACTAAGAGGTAATTGAACAACGGAACAGCAGCCCCATGCAGTGACAGGAATAGTGGTGTAGTGGCTAATGTTGTGGGAAGATAGATTTGAATCATTGCTAGTGAAATTTAAGTTGAACTAGTAAAATATGGAATCAAAAGCTAACCTCAGTAATAGTGGCTATGGCAAATAACATCAGTTGTCATGAAAACCAATCCAGTGTCCTTATGGAAATTGGACAAAGTTGATGGACATTGGAAGAAGATTGTGCCGTCATCTGAGTCAAAAGCTGCAGACAGTTCGAGAAGCGCAAAGTGGGGATGTTTATCTTTGTCTCATCCATTTATGCCGTTTGTTACTTTCATAAGTAACTTTAACCATGTCCTTTAACCATGAAAAGTAATTTACAAAATATTGTTTGTGATGCATTAAAAATAAGTGATACGCCCAATCCTGTTGAAACTGCTTTGGTTCTTGCCCTTTTGCTATTTTTATAGCTTGTAAAATTGTTGAGAAGGATAAAGCTAGAGTGTTGGTAGCATAGCAGTATGCTTCTCTACATTGATAATATGATTTGTTAAATTCCAGTAATCAAGCAATTCATGGCAGTTTCTACTTTAGTTTATAGAATTATTACGTGGGTGTTTTTAATAATTCTCCTTTCTTACATTGTCACTCGAATTCTGAGAGATTTTCTCCAGAAAAATACACCTGCATATTTCATATAATGCGTCAGAATTTAAACAAATACTCCCGTTGGATAATTTGACAATGTTGACCTTGCTTTGTACACTGCTCCTTATTTAGTCTCTATTTTTAACTGTTGCTGCCTGCCAAGTCACTTTTTTCACCTGTTAATAGCTGAAGGCTAATTCTCTGTGCTTCCCAACATCACAGATGCTGCTTACATACCCTTTCTTGCATAAATCTGAGCTGCTGTTCTCCACTTAGTTCTATTTGTGTTATTGATTCATTAATAGTTCTTCACCTGCTCGATCTTAGCTTTTTGTTTTGACTTATCCATCCAAGGGTTGAAAAAAGTTGCTCTCTCATTGGATGTAAGTCATTTTTGAGAGAATATCCTTCTCAGCAAATGAGCAAATAGTTTTTTTTCTAAATCGGAAGCCCTGGGAAATTCAGCTCTACCATGCATAGGGGCAGGACAGTAATTGGCATCGTTGACTTGAGACCATAATTTAGATATTCTTGCTTTAAAACAATTGGTAATAAGTGTACTAAAGATTTTTTTCAACTGAGACTTTTCTGCAGTGATTGTATCGGTATTTGATGTGGCGCAAAGGGCTTGCTTGTGAGAAGCTTTGGTTCTGAGAGCAGTCATTGTGGCTAGACTCATCAGGTTTGATCAGTGCCAAATGTCTCCATTTAACAAGTTGGATTTTGGACTTTGGACATTCAACAGTTGAGTAAACTGCCTTGTTTAACAACAACAGTTTTAATAAGAGCTGCAATCCCCTTTTGCGAGGGTTTGTGGGAGAAAGAAGGCTTTCTGTTTTAATGATAAATACAATAAGAAGGAATTTTTCCAAGGAATGTTGGAAAATAAATATGTTAGTCAACTGATAGTGTTTTAACAGATATTGCAAATCTTTCATGGATGTGATGCTTCAGTAAATTTGCTGTATCGTAGCAATGGGAAAATGAGCTGCAGCCAAGTATGGTCATTTTTAGAATATCATATTTTTTACTCCAGATGCTGGGCTACAATGAACAATGTTACACAAGACCTTCTGGTATATCCATTATAAGCATATTGTCTTAACTGTTGCCTTTTTTATTCCCCTTGACAGATGCCTATTGCTGCCTTATTAACAATTTGTCACCTGAAGTCCTGTTCTTTCTTAGTCAATGTTTGACACTAAATGGTGACATTCAGTTAATGTTAGCTCAAAATGCCAGTAATAGAGCAGCTTATCAAGAGGAATATAGCTACCAAACTAGAGAGGATCAAGAAATTTTGCATAGCCTCCACCGAGAATCCAGCTGCCAAGGTAATTTTTCATATTTACTTCTTCTAAATTGCTGCAAAATTGTGCACTGAATAATTCAAATCAGCATACACTCCTGCTTTTCACCCAAAATAGGACAACTTATTTCATTGCAAGATGAAACAACTTCTTGCGGTCCTCCGAAACAAAACTTGTGCAGTGCACATCACTGGTATACGGGCTATTATTCTGCTCCATAGGGCTGTTAATAGTGGAATGCCAGTGACAGCATGACATACCCTATCATATCTCACTGACTGCAGATTTAGTTTTTTTTTATAATTTCTGAAGACAGTTATGAGCCTACAAAAATTTGCTTTCATGACAAATGAGATAGAAATGTTGAGTGCCACGTTGCACTATTCTAAATACGTTGTGTAAGTTTGGGCTTTGTCTAGAATGACTTCATGCTTCCATTTTCATGGAATAAACATTAGTGTTTCTCGAAATGCTTAATGGATAAATTTGCCATGTAGCATAGCACTGAACTGGAAGGACTCTGGGTTGTATCCCTGGTCTTTATGTTGTTCGTCTCAGTGCTGGGAGTGGTGTCAATACTGCTGTTGGCTTCTAGGCCTCCTGTTGGGAAAAGAAATTCCATGAGTTTCATTGGTCCTCCAGACAGCCCTCTTTAGAATGTGATAGGGCCTGGCTTTTATTCCTCCTCTTACGCTATTGAAACATAGTTTGGAAGGATTTGCTGACTGATAGTTGATCATGAGCTGTAGAATAATATTTCGATATTTCACCACTGTCATTCAGAGGTAGGAGTGTGGACCATGGAGAGAGGGGTGAGGACAACCAAAAATCTACTACAAACCACAACCTGTACAAAAGGAGAAAGAAGCTATCTGAAATTAGTAGAAGTATTTAACTGTCTTTAATTCCCTCCTCTTTTCCCTGGTTTGAGTATAACTGTCATTATTCTAGCTTTCAGCTGGGCTACAGAGCTTTATATGGACTTGGAATACCAACTTTCAGTTAGCTGCAGATGTTACGAGGCAGCAAATGAACTGCTTCATTCCTGTGATCAGAATGTTCATGTTATTGAGCAACTTACGCAAGTGTTGAAGAGATTGGGCAACAGCAGAAATGAGGTTGGAGTTTTTTACATGAATCAGGCTGCAACTGTGCAAACTGAAGGAACAGGTAAAGATTCCCCATTTGCTCTTGTTCCGTACATCTTTCTGGCGAACTGCATACTATTTGAAATTGGCTTGTTGCTGCTCCCTTTAGGTAATGCAAAAATGTAGCTAGAAGTTCCTGGGAATGTTAAAGATCTTTTGAGATAAATGTTTTAATATGGAAAAATAATATGCTTGTATTTCTTCACTGTGCAGCAAACAAAGGAATAACAATGATAGAACAAGAGCTATGGAAGAAAAGCTTTTCTTATTTTGAAAAGGGTATTCAAGACTTTGAGACTATAGAAGATGAAACTAATGCTGCCTTATTGCTTTGCAACACTGGGAGATTGATGAGACTTTGTGCTCAGGCACATGCTCCAACTGGAAGTGATTCGAAAAGAGGAGAATATTCACCTGAGGAAGCCATGTATTATAACAAGGCATGTCTTTTATGGTTTACCTTTCTATCTATCTTTTGACTTTATCGAAGTTTTGAATTATATTTTCCGGAATTATTCAGTAGTTGAATTCAGCTGAAGGCATGTCTGAGCAAGTTGTACAATCTTCATTTCTGAGGATACTTTCAGTAATGAATTCTCAGTCAGGCTACGATGCATATGTGTAAAATTCTCATCCATGTCTGAAATTCTGTTCAGTAGTTTAAGTTTAGCTTCTAGGCAATGTTTTGATGGCTACTGATAACTTCTTAGATGTTCTGGTGAATATACTGTTGACATGTAGGGATCCTCTCGGAAGGAGCAATCACAGTATGGCTGAATTTAAAATACAGATGGAGCGTGAGAAGGTTAAATCCAGTACTTATGTCCTGTGCTTAAACAAAGGAGACTATGAAGGAATGAGGAAGGAGTTAGCTAAGGTAGAATGGGAGCAAAAACTTTATGGTGGGTCAATTGAGGAACAGTGGAGGACTTTCAAAACAATTTTTCACAGTGCTCAGCAGAGGTATATTCCAGTGATAAGGAAGAACTGTAGGAAAAGAGAGCCAGCCATGGATGTCTAAGGAAATAAAGGAAAGTATCAGATTGAAAAAAATCACATACAAAAAAGCAAAGAGTAGTGGGAAACTAGTAGACTGGGAAATCTTTAAAGGCCAACAGAAAGCCACGAAAAAAGTTATAAAGAAAAATAAGATAGATTATGAGAGTAAACTAGCTCAGAATATAAAAACAGGCAGCAAAAGTTTCTATAAATATGTAAATCGTAAAAGAGTGGCGAAGGTAAACATTGGTCCTTTAGAGGATGAGAAGGCCAATTTAATAACTGGGAATGAGGAAATAGCCGAGACATTAAACAGTTATTTCGTGTCGGTCTTCACAGTGGAAGACACAAATAACATGCCGAAAACTAATAGCAAGAAGGTTATAGCAGGTGAGGATCTAGAAACTATCATTATCACTAAGGAAGCAGTGCTGGGCAAGCTAATGGGGCTAAAGGTAGACAAGTCTCCTGGCCCTGATGAAATGCATCCCAGGGTACTAAAAGAGGTGATGGGGGAAATAGCAAATGCACTAGTAATTATTTACCAAAATTCTCTGGACTCTGGGGTGGTTCCCGCAGATTGGAAAACAGCCAATGTGACTCCACTGTTTAAAAAAGGAAGTAGACAAAAAGCAGTTAGGCCAGTTAGCTTAACTTCAGTAGTGGGGAAAATGCTTGAATCTATCATTAAGGAAGAAATAGCAAGACATCTGGATATAAATTGTCCCATTGGGAACACCCAGCATGGGTTCATGAAGGGTAGGTCATGTTTAACTAATTTGGTGGAATTCTTTGAGGACATTTCTTACATGGTGGACAATGGGGAACCTGTGGATGTGGTGTATCTGGATTTCCAGAAGGCATTTGACAAGGTGCCACACCAAAGGCTGCTACATAAGATAACGTTGCACGGTATTACAGGTAATGTATTGGCATGGATAGAGGATTGGTTGACCAGTAGAAAGCAAAGAGTAGGGGTAAATAGGTGTTTTTCTGGTTGGCGGTCAGTGGCTAGTGGTGTGCCTCAGGGATCAGTGTTGGGACCTCAATTGTTTACAATTTATATAGATGATTTGGAGTTGGGGACTAAGTGTGGTGTGTCAATTTGCAGATGACACTAAGGTGAGTGGTAGAGCAAAGTGCAGAAGACACTGAAAGTCTGCAGAGGGATGTAGATAGTCTAAGTGAGTGGGCAAAGGTCTGGCAGATGGAGTACAATGTTGATAAGTGTGAGGTCATCCATTTTGGTAGGAATAACAGCAAAATGGACTATGTTTTAAATGGTAAAAAATTGTAGCACGCTGCTGTGCAAAGGGACTTGGGTGTCCTTGTGCATGAATCGCTGAAGGTGGGATTGCAGGTGCAGCAGGTAATTAAAAAGGCAAATGGAATTTTGTCTGCCATTGCTCGAGGGATATAGTTTAAAAACAGGGAGGCTATGCTGCAGCTGTCTAGGGTC
>NC_063351.1:25241146-25304637 GCF_021869965.1 Rhincodon typus | reverse complement strand
CTCCCCTCCCAAAATAACTATTGCAATCGCAACCATTGTTGTCAAAACAGACTATTATTTATCAGTAGAAATCCTCTCTTCCATCATCTGTCTCTACCATAACGCCAGTTGACTGTCATAATATTGTAAAACATTGCTACTTCCTGCCTCAGGACACAGATCATCACAAAAATATTCAGCAGCTGTAACGGCAGTGGTTAGTGCCAGTAATAGAAAATACAAACACCAATAATAAAGCTCCAAACATTTAAGAAATGCTAAATGATATCAAGCTATTATAAAAAGGAACAATGATTTGGAGTGTGTCTTATGTTATGACACACTGTTGGTTCGGATGACTGGGGAACTCTTCAAGCATGGTCTCTTGTGGCTTATGATGCTATCTGAATCTCTTGATTGAGTTTCAATCTTGTAACGCACTCCAGTGCTCCAAGATCATGATCAGGCCTTTCCTGTAAACTGCTCAGTGTTCCTGTACTTCTTAAAGTGTCAAATGTGTCCAGTTGTTAGTAAAACATACCAAGAAAATGTAATAATATAATACCATTTCATGACATTGAGGGGAACTACAATGTGTCATATGTTAAATGTGTTCCAAAACACAATCAGCTGGTTATGTTCGTGCAGTTAGTATAACGCTCTGAGGTCCTCTTACGTGGCAAGGTATTAGACTACTATTCTATAATTCTCTGCAGTCTGGCAGGAAGACAAAGAAAGCACTAATTGGTAAACGTGCCTGTTAGGGCGCTTTAGTTGCGGGACCATGGCTAAATTGTTTGTATTAGCATAATTCAAGAACAGCTGACTGCACTAGATGAACCAATGGGCTTGATAAATTCAAAGCATTGTGATTTTCTACCACTACCATCAAAAATCTTGGAAACAAAATTAGGTCTAGAAATCAACAATCCAAAAATGGGCCGGATAGAGTGAAAATTCATTCATTAGAAACTTACACTCTTAATTTTGTCAACACACAGAATGGGTTTGTTGGGTTCATTGTCTACCTTTTATGGATAAAAAGAGCACACAATATGAAGAACTGCATGTCCCCTCTATTAAATATCATTTTCTTAGAATTGTAGAATCCCTACAGTGTGGAAGCAGGCCATTCGGCTTATTGAGTCCATGTCAACCCTCTGAAGAGCATCCCACTCACACTCACCCCCTACCCTATCCCTGTAACCCTGCATTTGCCATGGCTAATCCACCTAGCCTGCACCTCCCCGGACACTATGGGCAACTTAGTATAGCCAATCCACCTAACGTGCACATCTTTGGACTGTGAGAGGAAACTGGAGCACCCAGAAGAAACCCACGCAGATGTGGGGAGAATGTACAATCTCCACACGGACAGTCGTTCAAGGGTGGAATCGAACCCAGGTCCCCGGCGCTGTGAGGTAACAGTGCCACCCAACCATTATCGCCTTTAAATTTAAATGAAACATCTGATAGATTCTTAAGCTAGTCTTCTAGACTATCAAACACCACACATAAAACTATTGCATTAGTAACTGCTAAGCATGTTTGTCATTCATTGTTCATTGATACAGGCTATTTGAACAATATAGCCAGAAAATGCTGGTAATATTCAGCAGATCAGGCACCTCCAGAAAGAGAAACACAGTTAATGTTAACCCTGTTTCTCTTACTACAGATGCTGCCTGGCCTGCTGAGTATTTCCAGCATTTTCTGTTTATACCTCTCATTTTCAATAACAACAATGTCTGCCTTTCTGCCTCTCTTTAAGTGAGTAATCTGCTTATTTATAAACGTATATTATTCGTGACTTGTTACCATTGGGAAAACATATTCATGTACATTAGGTTTATATGATAGATTTGCAATAAGAAATGCTAATTATTATTCTTCATAGGAAGTACCTTGTACAAATGGTTAAAGGTTAGACATCCAATTATTTTCTGGATTAGATAAAGGACTTTCCAATTTTCAAATACACTGTCAAGTTTTTGATGCTCCAATTAATTTGCATATGTATGAGAGCTTAGACACAAAATTATAACTGAAAGACTTGAAATAATTTAAAATGATAACATTTCAGCGATTTCCATCATAAACATTAAAAGATGTAAAAAACTGACAGTAGCATCTGTCAGATGTTGCCTACAATCAAAAGATTGTTACTCATTTAAGTTCATTTCTAATTATACAGAAGTGAGATGTGGCATTTGGGATTGGAGCAGAATGATAGGGATTGGGTTTATAGTGTTCTTATCTGGTTAATGTCTATTGCCAAAGGATTAAATTAGGATTGCTGCTTCTTAAATTATCTACTTATCATATTGGATTTAGTTCTAACAATCTAGTAAGGTTTACAACTTTGCATTAAGATATTTAATGCCATTAGAGGTCTTCAACCACAAATTCAATAAACACTACAGTGTCCTCAAATAAGAAATTTAGTGCAAAAAAACTATTTCAATTTAAGTATCTATAGATGTTGTAATTTATGGCTTTCTGTATAGTTAGCATTGTAGGTGTTCTGTTGGGTCTGAAATAGGTTTCTGGCGATACATTTTTTCTTCTGGTGTATCTACAGGAACAGTGTTGCACCAGTTGAAAGTCAGCATTTCCTCTAAGCTGCCTGGTTGCATAGCAACATGGATATTCCCCACACAAGCTGAAAACAAATAGATCTCTATAAATTACTGCACCTATGTGGTCATGCAAAAATATTTACAGGTTGTGCACATTTAAATAATTGGCTGTGTTAAACGAAAAAAAAGTGAGAAGGTAGTTCTCACATCAAAGATTCTATACAAACGACTTGCTCCAGCATGAGTGCTCTAATTTCTATCTGATTTGACCTATAGCATGACAGGGAAAATGAGCTGGGCTTCATGAAGTCCTTGCCACCAAGATGCAGTGTGCAGCTGAAGAGAAGGGGGAGAAAGATGAGGAAACCAATTCAACATCTTTTTGGCTAGTGTGTCTGTGATCAGCTCAATTGACTGCTAAAAATGAACGTAACTCCAATGTTCCATTCAACAATGGCACTGCCCCCTACTTTCTTTCTGTTATTAACTATCACGCATCCCTTTGGGCAAAACGTTGAAATGAAAGCTACTGGAAACAATGTCAACTCAACATGATCAATCAAGCAAAAACTGAAAGAACTGTGGATGCTGTAAATCAGGAACAAAAACAAAAATTGCTGGAAAAGCTCAGCAGGTCTGGCAGCATCTGTGAAGGAAAAAACAGAGTTAACATTTCAGATCCGGTGAGCCTTCCTCAGAACTGTTTTTTCCTTCACAATGCTGCCAGACCTGCTGAGCTTTTCCAGCAATTTTGTTTATGATCAATCAAGCCATCTACATTAAAGTCAAATAATCGCTGACGTGCATTCACTTGAGAGCCTTTTTTTTATGCCTTTGCCCTTTGACTATACTGATGTTGCTACATAGTGCTACCACACTGGCTGTAGCAGAGCTGGCAGAAGGTTGCTGATTTTCACTGAGGAGACTGCAGACAACTTTGAAGAAAAAACTCACATAGTTCTGGCTTCAATGCATCCATTCTACATGGGTGGCATTTTACCTTAACTGGCTAGCAGACAACAGCAAGGAAGAAACTTTTATCCTGAGACAGGGCAATTAGTTCATCCTCCAACCAGCTACCACTAGGCCCCAAGGGTGCTGTGTCAGCAATCCTTGTAATGTGTTGGAGGATGGATTACTGGACTCCTTTGAGCCCTTGCAAAACCTCTCTGGTCGTTGGTGGCTACAGACAATACGACAGCTGCCTGAATGTGCAAATGTGCTAAGGTATGGTAAACACATAGATGTAAGTTATTAGTTATTGTTGCTAGAGATTGACCGTAGTTGTATGAAGGAATGAATGGCTAATTGAGTATGGCATTTGAAGAAATATTCAGTAATCTTGACCATTGATCGGAGGTCATTAATCTTCTTGGGTGCTGCATTAGTGTCCTCATGCAGACACAACTAGCAAAGACCCTCAATATGCTCTGCTTCCACTGCCTTTGCAGTGGAGTGCAGTTCTAAATGGGGAGATAATTAAAAAATCTGAAGTGCAAAGAGACTTGGGAGTCCTAGTCCAGGATTCTCTAAAGGTTAGCTTGCAGGTTAAGTCAATAGTTAGGAAGGAAAATACAATCTTGGCATTTATTTCAAGAGGACTAGAATGTAAAAGCAGGGATGTACTTCTGAGGTTTTATAAGGCTTTGGTCAGATGGCATTTAGAATATTATGAGTTTTGGGCCCCATATCTCAGGAAGGATGTACTGGCCCTGGAGGGGGTCCAGAGGAGGTTCACGAGAATGATCCCAAGAATGAAAGGCTTAACATATGAGGAATGTTTGAGGACACTGGGTCTAAACTCGAGTGTAGAAGGATGAGGGGAAATCAAATTGAAACTTACAGAATACTTAAAGGCTTGGATAAAGTGGACGTTGGGAAGACGTTTCCGTTAGCAGAAGAATCTAGGACCCAAGGGCCCAGCCTTAGAACACAGATGAGGAGAAACTTCTTCAGCCAGAGAGTGGTGGATCTTTGGAATTCATTGCCACAGAAGGCTGTGGAGGCCAGCTCATTGAGTATATCTAAGACAGAGATAGATAGGGTCTTGATTGTTAAGGGGATCAAAGTTTACAGGGAGAAGGTGGAAGAATGGGGTTGTGAAACTTATCAGCCATGACTGAACGGCGGTGCAGACTCAGCGGGCCAAATGGCCTAATTTCTGCTCCTATGTCTTATGGTCTGGATGGAATGCCTTCTAGCCTCTGGTCCAACTCTGGTTGTGGTATTGGAGCAATGTGGAGTTTACTCTCTTCCAAAGTTATGCCATTCCTTTGTGTTTTTCAGGTCAAACTGACTCTTAGAATGACTTCCAGAATCTGTTCCAATTTAAATGCACCTTCTTTTAAGATTTGCAGACTCACTTTAAGTTATGCAGGCCAGTTTGAATTTGTGCTGCTCATATTTTTGAGATCCTCATCAGAGATGCAACCTCTCTAAAACACAATTAGGTTTGGCTGCACGCTGTAGCATAATGGGTGTGTGCTGCCTGCATCAGATTAAACATGTGGGTTAGTCAGGCATTGCGAACCTGGTGCTTTCTTTCAGGGACAATATAATTTTCCTCCAAGCGTGTCTTTTTGCAGTATTTTTTTTAAAAGTCAGAGACAGAGAAAGGTGATTCCCTGAGAAAGCAAGATATAAATAAAATAAACCACTTGGTCTCGAGCTTTCAGGCCAAGTGGCTTAAGCAAAATTCTTTAAACGATTAATATTCTGCTGGAGAGCTCCTGGTGAGAATATGTCATTAGCTTTGCTTATGTTATTTGTTGTTTTATCAACATTTCAACATCAAGAAAATAGTTTGCATTCAGTGAAATGTTAATGTTTCATTTGTTCAATTTCAAAACTGGGAAGTTACATTTAAAATTGTTTAAAGTTGTAAAGTTAGTCATTAATTCATTATTCCAAATCGCATTAATGCTTTAATATTGATGATGCAAATGGAATGTACAATGAAAATCAACGATCTGACATAACAGTAGGTTCCCTTATAATGTTTTATTTCAATTTCTGCTCATCTAGATGTGGATTGAAGGGTCTTGGTGGGCACATTCCTGGCATATCCACTGAGATTATGACCCTGGATTTCAGTGTCAGTGCCTTTAATAACAATTATCACAAATATTACATTGCTAGATCAGACTAGAATTAATAACTACAATGAATTGAATCTCATTCCTTATGTGATGTAATACATTCTGCCAAAACGTTTCAAGTCACTGCCTCAACCTTTCCTCAGCTAGACTTTAATAAATTCAGATCACTACTTATTATTTTCTTAATACATTTTCACTGATTAAATACATATTCTGAAAGATTATTATTTAATGAAGGATTTATCTCCCATCATTTTCCCTCTTACATTAGTCACTGTCCCACATTCACATATATTTCTGAGTACTGAAGGTGTGGACAGCATGTGGAAATCTCTATACTCATTATCAGTGGAGGCTTTTGGTCATCTCCCTACCAAAAGTTATGCCTGGGCGAACTGGAAATACCCTTTCTTTCACCGCCTTCTCCCATTCTTGACAACTTGATCAAATCTAGTGAAACTTATATCCACTCAATCAGGGCTTTGAACGTTTATGTCCCATGTGCCACTGTCAATTCAGTGGAAAGATTGGCCTGATTTACAGATAGACAAGAACAGTCTGTTCCAAAGATTTGACTGCATGACCACCAAACAAAGATTGAGTGGCAACAGATGGTGTATTTTTGTGATGATACAATTTTCCCACAGTTCAGTATTTGCATTTTTATGTTAAATCTTAATAAAACTACAAGAATGCCAATTTTGGATTCATAATGAGCAGAAGCTAAAGCCCTTTAATCCACTTGAATGTGGCCTGCACAGTGCCACATGTTGGGAGAGGCACATTGGAAGAACATAAGAAAAATGAGCAGGAGAAGACCATTTTACCATCAAGCCTTCTCCATCATGCAATATGATAGTGGTTGATCTGGTGTCCTTTAATTCTCTGATAGATCAAAACTCATCTATCAAAACATGATAGCATGTCCACAATCCACAAAGGCAGAGAATTCCAAAGAGTCACAATACTTTAAGTGAATACATTTCTTCTCATCGAGTCCTAAATGGTTGGTACCATATCTTGAAACTGTGCTCTAGACTAGCCAGTCAGTGGAACAATCTACCCTGTCCAGCTACTCCATAAACTTGAATGTTTCAGTGAGATCTCCTCTCAAGGCTTTGAAACATCTGAGAATACAGAGCCAGTTTACTCAGCTTCTCATCACAGGACAGTGCTCTTATTGCAGGGATCCTTCGCTGTCCTGCCTCCAAAGTAAGCATATCCTTCCTTAAATATAGAGACGAAAATCACACACAGTATTCCAGGCATGATCTAATCAAAGCCCTGCATAAATATAGCAAAACTTCTTTATTCCTTTACACCAGTCCCCTTGTAATAAGGGTTAACATGTCATTTACTTTCCAAATTGCATGCTATACCATTTTGTGTTCCTTTCATAAGTACCCTGAATGTCAACATGTGAAGTTTTACACCTTAAAAAAAAAGTTCTTGTTTTTATCCTACCAAAATGAATAACCTCACATTTGTCCACATTACAGTCCAACTGCCACATTGTTGCCCATTCACCTAACTGGTCTATATCTCTTTGCAGCCTCTTCGTATCATCTTCAGAGTTTGCATTCCATCTAGTTTTATACCATTAGAAACCTTAGATATGCTACTCCCTGACTTTTCATCCAAATCATTTGTATATATTATAAATGTAAGACCTCAGGACTTCATGAGTCACAGCCTACCAACTTGAAAATATCACATTTATCCTTATACACTGCTTCCTGTCTGTTAATAACATCTCAATCTACACTAATATATTACCCCAAGTATTTCCCATTTGTAAAACCGTGTTGCTTTGTTCAAATCACATGATGCTTTTTTAAGTGTACTGCAAAGATTTACTTAACAGATTGTTAAGTAAATGTCAGACTAACTGGCCTTAGATCTCCATTATCTCTCTCTCTCTCTGTTCTTGAATAGTGAAGTTACATTTGCAAACATTCAGTCTTCTGGTTCTGTTTCAGAATCTAGGGAATTTTGGAAACTGATATGCAGCATATGTGTTATCTCTTTAATTATCTTTTTTAGAAACCTAGAATAAGGCTTATCAGGATTTGCTGACTTATTATTATTGGAGTTTCTTCAGTAATTTTCCTTTGCTGAAATTAATTGCCTGAATTTCCTCAGTAGCCCCTGTAGGGTACCATTTATTTCTGCTACGTAAGTTGTGTTTTCTACTTTAAAGACATACATAAAATGTTCATGGAATGCCTGTACCATTTCCTCATTTCACATAATAATTTCTATTGTCTTGGCTTTAGGGGACAAGATTTAACTATTGTATTCATTTTTATAAACTTATGATGGATCTTTTATTGTATTTTTATATTCCTGGCTAGTTCACTATCACATACAATTTTTTTTTCTTTTTTATCAACTTTGTGTTCTTTTTTGCTGGTTTTTAAAACAATCCCAATGCTCCAATTTACTATCAATCTTAGCAAAATTATAAGCCTCTTCTTTTAATCTAATACTATCCTTAACCCAAGCAGTCAGCCACAGTTACAATTTTCTCCTGAGTTTTTGTTCTTCAATTAAGTCCAATTCTTTTGAGAGGTCCTCAGTTTCTTGTCTTGTATCTTCATCAGTTTTCTCCTGAATGCTGCCTCACCAAAGTTCTCATCAGAGTCTCCTTCAGCAGAGTTCATCTGTGACAATGGCCTCCACTGAACTAACTAGTCCGTTCCCCTGACCAAGTTGCCAACCATTTATATCTTGCCATTAACATGTGCTGATTATAACCCTACATTAAACTCTAAGGTGTGTACAGTGACAGCATCTGAGTTGCTCATTGTGAATGACAGATCATGTGACAGGGTTGGCTTCATCGGTACCATGCTGTTGTGTTAACTGTTCTGCCTGGTGCTGTTGTGACTTGACAAGTCACAGTTCCTGAGTTTCTAAAAGCAGATAGTCAGAAAGGGGAAGGTCGGACGGAGGGAAGGAGCATGAAAATGGAAAGCAATAGGCTCATGGTAACACTGTCAGTCTATATGCCAAATAACAAGAGAGGGTGAGGTATGAATAGAAAATTGTGTTTAATTACATGAAAGCATTGAACATTAACTGATGACTCACTTGAGTTCCTGTAAATAGAGGTAGGCTTCAATGTGGTGGTTGAGGTTAGGAAGGGTATGTTCAGAATGTGTAAATCTGCAAATATAGAAACAAAAAAACTAGGAACAGGAGTAGGCCATTCAGTCTTCGTGTCTGTCCACCATTCAGTATGATCATGGCTGATCTTACAACTCAATGCCATATTTTCTCTTTTTCCCCATACCCCTCAATACTCTGAATACACGGAAAGAAATGAATCAATCTCTTTCTTGAATATATTCAGTGACTTGGCCTCCACAGCTTTCTGCGGGTAAGAATTCCACAGATTCACTATTCTTTGAGTGAAGAAATTTTTTCCTCATCTCAATTCTAAGTGGTCCACCCTGGATCCTGAGATTATGACTCCCGGTTCTAGACTTCCCAAGTAAGCAAATAATAAAGTGTGCAAAGATTGGTTCCTGTTCTATCCTTCATCACTGGCTTTCTGGAACACAGCACATTAAGGCACATCATTGAGGAACATCCTCAATATCATTGGATGACATGTCACAGTAAGGAGCCATCTTTTTTGGAAAACCCCTGCAGATGCAAAACTTAAATTAACAGTCTGTTAAATTCCATTCTTTTTCAGCAGTTCAAGACAATGTTGTCCTGCAAGGGAGAGGGAAGAATGCCAGTGTTTGTACGATATTGTGTTTGTGCATGAGCCTGTCATTGTTGAATAGATTGAGTTATGTGGAGGGGCTAACTTTGAGTCTAACATCATTGGCCAGTGTTAAGGTTGAGATAGAATATCTGGATTTTAGTTATGAGTGTCAAGAAGTGCTGCAGTGCAACTGAAATGGTACACTTAATGGCATGAAAAGTTAGTGGCATAGTAGGTGGAGATGTCATGTAAAGATTCATTCCTTGGCCTTGGCCAATTACATAAAATCAGTAGAGATCTTGAGATACTGCTAATAGGTTCTAGGGACCAGACCCCCCACTTGATCTCCCCAGCCACAACACCAACTCAGAGAGTTCTTCTTTGAGGATTTCTGGCCACTATAGAAACATTGGTTTCTTTTCTAAAGTCCAAGACCATCTTTAAGGCCTCTTATGCCACATCAATGAACTGGGACCTGTATCTTTGCCCTGGGTGCTTCTTTTCCTTTCCTAAGAATTGCAGTGATAACATTCAGCAGCAACCTCCTGTAATTTAATGCATCTCACCTTCAAGAGAGACAATGTGACTGTAAGAGGAGCTTGCTGGGTGCATCATGTACCATCAGTGCTTGCTGCTTATTTCACTGTCAAGCACTCAGCAGTGTGGGCACTGCTCAGACCAATGTTACCAACAGGTAACAGAGGAAGATGCACCAAATTTCCACAGTGCTTCCATGTCACTGAGTGTGAACAGGTCACGAGTCACAAGCACAAAAATAGATACACAACAATTTTATCTCTAAGTTTTCAAGTAACAAATCTGTCAAAGCAATCAGATCAACAGTCTAACTACACCAGTATATTATTAATCCTGTCACAGCATTTTGCTAAAACTCTACCAGGAGACAATATAAATTTTAATAATATCTCTGGTGACAAATTGTAGCATATCTCAATAAGACTGAAACATGAGGCAGAAAAGACTTATTATTTCTGTTAGACGAAAATGTTTCACAAAATCCACGTGTCCCACACATCAGCTTAAATGTCATTAATTCAAAGTTAAAGATAAATGTAATCAACTGTATGAGTTACTATTATATAACATAATGAACTTCTCTATGGTTACATCACAACTATAGAATCCATAAATGCACAAATACAACTTCAGATTTATGAAGTGATAAATACAAATAGGACTAGGCTATAGTCACATGGGAAATAAGCTAATCTTATTACTATGAAAGTCACAGAGAGGTTATGAAAATATTTGACAAAAATGTCACTGCCTGAAAAGTTGTTTCTTTAATTTAGAGATTTGATGCAGAGAATATTAAATAAGAAAATCACCCAAATGAGGAACTTTAAATTGTTGACAAGGAAAATGAAAGTCAAGATGTTTATTTTCATTTATTTCATAAACAAATCTGGATGATCCTTTCCTTTAAAAAATTAAAACCTTAATCTAAAATGGACTATGTCATTATTTAATGGCTCACTTTAAAAGTAAAGCAAAAAGAAAGTTATCACTGTTATACTGTCACATTAGGCCCACCACAGTTGCCTTGCCTCCAAAATTTAAATGCTCCACATCTCAGTCAATGTGGCGCCTACTCACTTCAATCTTGATAGTTTTGGAAAGGTGATTCTTAATTCACAATTTTAAACACTCTACAATTACGCTGTGCACACCACAAATAATACTTTAACGTAAGACTGAAGTCTTCCATTTGTTAACAAAGCTCAAAGGATAAAATGAATTGCCCTGATTCCTTCTAGTTGTGAAAAGATCCATGAAATCCCCCGTGCCACATATATGTCTCATGCTTACAAAGTAAAAACATATCCAGCAAAGACAGGATATTAAAACTTTATGAAAGATTGACAAGAATGTAAAATTCAATAACTAGATTATATGAAAAACCTAAATACCGCAACACTTTTGGCTAGTCTTCACTATGTCTACTCATTACTAAATATCTTTATTAATCTGAGTTTGTACAGATAAAAACACAAGTAACAATTATGGAAACAGAAAAGAAAATCCAAAGCTAAATAAAGACTACAATGATGTTAATCATTTCACTGCTTTTGCTCCTAATATCGAATTACCACCTAACGAGTTGTGGTTTTTAGACAAAGGTAAAATTAGTGATGTAAAAAATACTTTGATCTACCTCAATACTTTAGAATATTTGATATATCTGTAACATGAGGCACAGCATTGCTAATGTGGCTTGCATTTCTCATTTCAGATAACAGAAAAAGCAACAGTGAAGCTGTGACCATTGCGAGACAATGGAGACAACCACAGCTGTACCATGTACAATAAGTGAAACAACATTGGTTCACTGTTCAGGATTTATGACAGGAAGCAAAGTATGTCTGTATGCCTTAAAGGGGAGTATATTTTTCTCAAACTCCTTTGCTGATTTAAATTAGCATTGCAATGTCAGACTTTGTCAATAGTTTTATTTATTCTGGATACTTCAGTCACAGCAATGCAAATATTCTTTAAAAAACACTTGCAATGGACTGGGAAACATCAAGGCCACAATTGCTTATAAAATGCCAATTCTCTGGCATGGTCTTCCAATGGACTGTGGATTAGGTGTAGAATAAGTTCAGGTTCAACATTTTACTTGCCTAATGGATGGTAATTCTGGAATCAGTTTAGAATTAACTTGTCCAATTCAGTGCAGTGAACATTCGTCAAATCTGAATTAGCCCATTGGGCATCTTAGGTAATTCCAAATAGCAGTTGTAGTTTTATAAAATTTTTGCTACTTAAGATGCAGGTGACTGGAGTGGAGTCTGGAGAATACAGTTTTAAATTAAAATCAAATTCATCTGAAAAGTAGCTAGCTCTCTGCTGTGCTGATCACATTGTACTGGCATACACAATTGTCCCCCTTTGAAATTTGCATAAATGCTTATGGTGTCTCAGAGGAAGCAGGAGTTTCCATTGTATGTGGCATATAAAGCCTGGCCTCTCATCTCTAAACTTCTGCTGGTAACAGACTCACAATGTTTGATATTTGTTTCCACATTTTTTTTTTAGCATGTGCGTATTGGATAATGAAGCATTATTCCAGCTTCCTGTGGTTAGTGTCACTGGCAATGCTATAATTTATTGCCCATTCCTAATTGTCTTCGAGGTGCAGGTTGTGGTGGTGAACCAACTTCTTGAATCGCTAGAGTCAGTGTAGTGTAGGTATGCTCACAGTGCTGTTAGGGAGGTTGAGCCAGTGACAAAAAGGCAAGAATATATAGTTATTATTTAGAATGGTGTGAGACACTTGGAGATTGTCTCTTCCCATGCACCTGCTGCTCTTAGTTTTCTAGATGGCAAAGATTGGGGTTTTGGAAGATGTTAAAGAGTCTTGGGAGTTTCTGTGGGGCATCTTGTTGATGGTACACACTGCTGCCATTGTTGTGTTGCTGACAGAAGGAGTTAACTTTGAAGGTGTGCTGATCAAATGAGCTTCTTTATCCTGGATGGTGTTGAGTTTCTTGAGAGTTGATGTGGTTTCATTTATCTAGGAAAGCGGAGAGTAGTCCATCATACTCCTGACTTGCACCTTGTAGATGAGTCAGGAGGTGAATTATTTGCCACAGTATTCCCAATCACTGACCTGCTCTTGTAGCCACAGTACTTGAATGACTGGTGCAGTTCAGTTTCTGGTCAATGATGATGGGGAATTCAGTGATGGTAATGCCATTGAACATTAAAGGGATATGGTACATTTTCCCTTGATGATAATCACTGTCAGGCTCTTTTGTTGTCTGACATTACTTGCCATTAAACAGGCATGGACGAATGTTGTTCAGGACTCACTGAATATGTGCATGGACAGCTTCAACATCGTGCAATTATCAGTGAAACTCCCCATTTTAGACTTCATATTGATGAAATAGTTGAAGGTGACTTGGTCTGGGTACTATTGGGCACTGGAGCTGAGATTAAATGACCTCCAACAACTACAACTATCATCCTCTGGGATAGGTATGACTCCAACTCTCCAGTAGCGAGCTTCCTCCCTGCTTTGTTCTGAATTCAATTTTGCTAAGGACCATTGATGCCACACTCAGTCAAATGCAGCCTTGAACTCCAACGATTATTACACTCACTTCATCTCTTGAATTCAGCTCTTTTGTCCATGTTTTGAGCAGGATTTCAACGAAGCCTGTAACTGATTCGTTGTTGAAGAAATGAACATTGGTGACCAGATTACTTCATTGTAAGTACTGCAAATTAGCAATGTCAGTCCACCTTCCATCACTTTGCTGATGATTGGGAGTAGCTTGATTAGGAAATAACTAATTGGTTTGGATTTGCCCTACTTTTTATGGGTAGGATGTAACAGGTACATTTTCCACATTGTCCAGTTGAGACCAGTGTTATAGGATACCGGAATAGCTTAATTCTGGAGCATTAATCTTCAGACTGTAGCCAAGATGTTTCTGACTGCCTACTCTGTTATAACTATTTAGGATTTGGTATCTCTGTCAAGGGATTTTTGCATCATGTTAATATAGCCAGAAATGATTTGAAAGTGCACTTATTCAGTCTTGATGTTTACAAAGAATGGTATTTACACTAGAACACGCTAGAACAATTAGCATAGTCAGAAGGAAGAAATTCTCATAAATAGGTGATAACAGCACAGGATGTGGATTATTTGTTGTTAGGCCAATACAAGAAAAGTCCATTACATAACATTGTCCTAAATGTTCCTGATCTACCAGCTCACTGGTTCCTGCAATGTGCTTCAGTACCTGAAGTACCACAGTGCAGGACATAGATGTTACAGAATCAGTTGATGTGAGTTAGAAATCCATATATTGTGTCAGTCTGGAACTAATAAAATGGATTTCCAACAAACTGCAAATTGAGTGGGTTTAAGTAATGATAAAGCATCTAACCTGGAGTGAGATGCATCTTTGGTGAACTGCAACATTGCACTGGATTTACTAGTATGGATAAAGATTTAACATAAACAACATAAGAGAAATATGTACAGTACTAGTAAAATTTGCAATAGAGAAGAATCAACACTGGATTCATTCATAAATGTTAGGATGCATTCCCAGGACATTGGACTACAGTGCTCTTGTTATTCTTTAGATATAATTGACTCTTGATTTCAGTTCTGGGATTGAATACTTCTTGTGGTCAAAGTAACCCAAACCCAACATTACCAAATAAAATGTTTTCAATTCAGAATTAGGCAAAGAAATTGCCAAGAAAATGTTGACATTGCAAGAAATGCTTTATAATTTTTCAAAGGTTCAATATTCCCCCCAAAAAGAAACAACTGCCTCAAGATTTCCTGATTCTTGTTGTGGTGCCTCAGTTGCTCAGAACCTCTAGTTCTTGGATTCAGATATTGTATTAACAATTGTTCAGAACAAAAAACAATGATTTGTTCACATCAAACATTTTTCTTCATAGAAAGCACAGTGGAGGCCATTCAAAAAACTTTAGGCTGCACTAATCACTCCACTCAACTGCACACAGAATACTCCTGTGAGCTTCTAATTTATGTGTTCTAATGAGGGTTGATGATTTCTCTGATAGCCACATACTGTATTATTGCACATTGAGAAATATGAGGCTGTAATGTTCTTCATTTATGCTTAATTCTTTCTTTAAATTCCAGTAGCTTTTAATTCTAAACATGTTGAATGTCGTAAAAGACTGTCTTTGGCCTTGAAGCCATACAGTCTTAAATCTAGCAAATTGGCAGGTTCAGTACTTACTTTGTCTTGAAACAATCAAGAATAATTAGTTGGGTTTATTTTCATGCTTTTAGTCTCACATCAGGTAACACAGTTTTCATTGTTCTGTTTATCTCAAGGTCCCTTTATCATATGCCACACAGCATTTGTAATAGTCGCTTGTTCAAATTGTGATATTTTATTATCTTTGCTGAAAAAAAGTGTAGGCATTACATTCACTATTGTTGCTAGTAATTCTGACCAAAACTGCAAGAGGCAGTTCATAAAGGAAGTTTTCTCCAGAGGTTGGTTCTAGTGAAGTAGATGAGCCAATATAGAGCTTCAAGTCAAGGATTTGACATTAGAAATTATGGAACAAGATCCTCTTTTAGTTTTAGTGAAAGATGAGTACAAAGGTGACCGGAGGTGAAAAGCAATGGTGACTGTTTTTCATCTGCTATTGCTGCTACCACGGATTACATACCCCACCTGAAATGAGTTTTTGAAAATTTAGTAAAAAGGATTTTTTTTCAGTAAAGGACCGTGGATGACTAGTAAGCAGTCCAAATACTAGTATTTTGAAATATGACAACATCACTGATAGCAGCAAATAGCATAAAAGAATTTTCAACCAAAAGTATTCCTGACATCATTAGATCATAATCTATAAATGTCTCAGATTTAGACTTTTAATCCTCATACTGAAATCATTCCATGGCCTCATTCTTCCCTTACCTTCTCTTAGTTTATAACACTCTGAGGCTCTGCATTCCTACAGCTCTCAAATTGTGCATTCTCACTTCCTTTGTTTCACTAATATATTTGTTTAAGCTCTAAGGTCACGTATGTGCCTGGCCAACTCTCTTTCCCTCTTTAAAACTCCTTTTAAAACCTACCTTTTATGATTAAAATTTCAGTAACCTCACTTACTCTCTCCTTCTTCTACACAGCATCAATATTTCTCTCATTACACTTCTGTGAAGCACCTTGAGATATTTCTTACATTAAATAAGTTATATAAATGTACTCAAATAAAAGAAAAGTATTGCAGATTTTGGAAATCTGAAATAAAAACAGAAATTGCTGAAGGAAGTCAGTGGCTACAGCATTATCTGTGCAGAGAGAAAGTGAGTTAATGTTTTGAATCCAACTGATTCTTCTTCAGAACATAAATGCTCTTTGTTGTTGCTATTGATGAATGCTGTTGCTATTGCTTTATGGTATAGAAGGGCCTGAGGAGGACAGTATTCATGAAATTCAGAAAGCATTATACCAATATGAAGCAGAAATACTGAGTCTCAGCCAGAGGTTGGAGACAGTTGTGTCCTGATCTACAGGAGGTTAAAGGGTAAACCAGTTTTCTGTGTTACACCATCAGTTATGGTCACAATTATTATATATTCAAGGGGCATCACAGAAGGCAATTCCTGAGCCATTAATGTATGACCATCAAACAGTAGGCAGTTTTATTGCAAACAATTCCTCCATCATGAAACAATGAGTTTTCTGTAACCATCCCCTGCTACTGGTTCTATGCATTCTGCAAGTAGAAGTTGGCTATTACTTCCCAGTATACCCTGTCCATAATACCTTCCCACTATTTTGCTTATGGCCATAAGTGACTGCTCAATGCTATGCATATGGTGCCACGTCCTCTATTAGCAGGTCCAGTGAGAATGACAGCCTAAAATAAACCTGGAGCGCAGTGTTTGGGAGGGAGATATTAGATGTCTGCCCTGTGTTACAACTTAACTGTGTTACAACTTAATTGCCAATAAACGTGACCCGTTTTTCCACAAGCCATCTCAAAATGTATAAATCCCAATTATACATCCAAAATTTCCAATTTGCCTGATAGGCTGCTATTCAGGATAAAAACAATTCACATCAAGTTTTGCCATTAATGGAAACTAACGCATTTTACAAGCTGAATGCGCATAAATTCCTGGGGTCGCATAACAACAACCCCATACATGTCCCCTCTAAACCCCAACCTTTCAGCCCTATAATATTCCACCTATTAGTTTTGAAGCCTAAAAATCGTTAGAAGCAGAATTGCAACTTTCAGATTTATTCTTCCTTTTAGCATGATAGAGTGGTGCAGCATTAGGCTCAATTAACCAGGATTTAATTACACTCAATGCCAATAGATGTGAGCTGGGTGCAGTGATTATTCATTTACTGTAAGTTTGTTGTTGCTTGAAAGGCAAATAGCCACTGTTTGCTCCCAGAAGCAAATACAGCTCTTCGCTTGTTCTTTACGTTTTATGTTGTTGAATTAAAGTTAACATTTTCAGCTGTTTGAAGGCTTTCCAACATGTGCTGTTCCCACACTGAACAATGTAAAGATGTTATGTTACACTGAGCAATAGGGAAAGACTATTAGACAGGATTCTAACATGGTACAGTACTAAGGATGAGTAGCCTGTGCAGCTTAATTCTTGTCGTGACAATTATAATTACAATCACACAGGTGATGAAGGAAAATAGCAATACATTTAGGAATGTGAGGTTCTATTTGCTGCCACCTATGTGCCCTGAGAAACTTTTCTGTGTTGTTTCCATCCCAATACACATACTATGAAGCACTGTTTACGACTAGCAGCGACTGATCTGGTGCACAGCTGCGGTTTAAATATGGCACCAGAAGCATGAGTCGTGGGCGGTCCTGCCAGCAGCCTGTACTTTCGCTGTTGGTAAGCACATGATAGCGTAAGCACGGCATTGTATAATCTTGGTGTATACATAATAAAGTGAACACCAGAGAATTGCATTAGGTAATTAACTAGAGCGCATAGAGAGAAACTCCATGAAACTTCCTGAAATTGACAGCTGATTTTTGGTAAAATTCAGGGCATGGTCTTTTTGGCTGTCAATTAGCATTTAATGTACATATCCTTGTCAGATTCATAAAGAATATGAATGTGGAAATATTGAAAATTTGTCTTATATGTTGTTTGAACGTAGTGGATGATACAATCATATGTACTAATTTGGAATTTGAACTATGCAAACATGTAGGATGGATGTAAGGGTGAGTAATGTTGTAACCTGTGATTGGAAGCTTGCTATCTGTAAAAACAATACAAAATCTTTGTTCTTGCAAACAAACTTTAAACTGTATGTCATTTTCTTGAAGTGTACATCTCCCATATGTGCATGAATAAACATTTAACAAAGAAGCTTGAGCCTCATCTGATCTAAGGCAAAATAAAGAGTTAAATTCACATTCCTACAACTCAAATTAATTGATGTCCATGCATTATTTCATTGACAATCACCTTCTGAAGGTGTTTGTCATTGCTCTAAGCTGGTGAGAAGTTGAGATCTGGAAGATTTCCCTTTGGCAGTGATTTAGAGACAATGTAATGCTATTCTTGCCATTTTCTAGCAATCATTAAATTGCGTAGAAATGAGAAGGCTGAACAGAATGATGTATAAATGTAAAAACTGTCATTCATTCTATCTATAGCTTATCCTATCACTCTGTTCTTTTTCAAGGTTTTAGCTGACAAGTTTTTATTTTTTTCAGTAACTCAATATCCATCCCTCTGAGTATTGTAGAAAATGGCTATGAATCAATTCTATTTTGAATGCTTCCAACAAATCGACATTTTCTACATGAAATAACAGACTATTTCATATGATAATGACTCAAGGAATAGTAGACTGGTTCTTTTGTAACTTATTACAGTGTCCTCCAACTTTCTTTAACTTGATTTTGCAAGAAGTAACTCTCCCGCAGTATTGTTCCTATTGCCCCATATTCCTAACAATGGGAATGGATTTAATTCCCTCACCCTCTATTTAAAATTGTTTTCACTGATTCTACTTTTGTCATAGAGAGACCAAAGATGTACAGTATATCTTACAGAATTTCAGTACAGCACTGTTTGAAAGCCAGGAATTGTTTTCTTAAATTTACAGATGTCTGCACAAATTTTGTCCTTTCATTGATGATGCATCTAATGTTTGGTCAACTACTAAACCTGAACAACTTCCCTTTTAACGATGTTTAATGCTCAGCAGCAGAAGGTGCTGTGTTCAAACTTCCAGTACTTTAAGTTGCTCAGTCGTTTCTGGTATTTTCTTATAAATTTCACTGATTTCTTTTGATGCACTGTTAACCCAGCTTAGTAGTATTTACAAATTTGTTGGTGCACATTGTATTTTGCTACCTTTGGAAGCTGTTCATTACTGTTCATAATATATTTGAGAATACACAGGTGGCATTGATTTTTCAGGAAGTCATAGGTGCAAAGTCATCAGATTTAGAGACTTAATGTCTTATGCCCAAACATCGTCCAAAGAATATTCCAACAACATATTGATCCAAGTTCTGTTAAGACCTCAATGACAGCTGACTCAAGCAGGTTTCATAGAAATGCATAAATTTGGCCTTCTTGCCTGCTCCAATATTCAATTTGATCATGGCTGATCATCCAAATCAATATCCTGTTCCTTCTTTCTCCCCATACCCTTTGATGGGCCCTTTGGGTACGCTAATAAGAAATTTAATCATCGTCTCAAATCAAAAAGTGAAAATAGTTTGTTTGCTGTAAAGCTTACTTAATATACGTGCAGCCTAACCAATGATCCTTTGTAGACAAACAGAAGGCTGGAAGAACATAGCAGGCCAGGCAGCATCTGAAGGAAAGGAGCAGTCAATATTTTGGGTATTATCCTTCTTCAGCACGGTAATACCTGAAACGTTGACTGCTCCTTTCCTCCAGATTCTGCCTAGCCTGCTGTGTTCTTCCAGCCTCCTGTTTGTCTACTTTGGATTCCAGCATCTGCAGTTTTTTTTTGTCTGTAACCAATGATCCTTAGTGACAGCTGGTGACACCACCAACAAAAGCATGCTGAAAATTCTCACATTAAAACCATGGTTATTTTCAGCCACTAATTAGTCTGTTCACCCTAAAGGTTCAGTGCTGCTCTATAGCATCCTGTTTGGCTTTTTGGAGCAAAGATGTCCCAAGCGCCTTCTCCATTCCCCTCTTCCTCCTTCTGAGGTGGTTACCGTAGGCCTGCTGGCATGATGACTGGGTTGTGGAGGACACACCTAACCACTATGAATCATAAGACACATTCTGGTGAAGTGTGGAAACTTCCACTTGCAAATGGTCTGCTTCACCAGATTCCTAATCGTGACATGGGTCCCATTCTAAAGCATTGCTCATGTATAATCAGATGATGGAGGGAAGACATTCATCACACATATAGTCCTTGGCCATTGATATCATCAGCCACTTTCTGTTGGGCATGGTGGCCCAAAGTTGGTTGGAGTGGTTAACTGGTACTGGGTGGAAACATGGTGACTGCTGTCAGGATAGTGGGTATTCAGCAAAATAATGGCCAGATACCAATACAAAGCATGAACCCCTTTGCTGTGCAGTATACCTCCCCATTTTTATGGGGCACCATCAGAACATCAGTATGAGCACCTTACATTGTTGAGACGCCCACTGCCCTGGCAAAGCGACATGCATTCTCCTCCTGCGAAGACAGTGACCACTCCTTTCTGGCTGAAATAACTTCTGTTAAAGTACCAACAATACAGTAATCATACCAAATGTGCAATTGCATGTTAATCCCTTTAAAGTGCAACAGTAGTAGGAGTGGGAGAAATTGCCTCATGTATGTTTAGATGCCTGTGTTTGATAGAGGATGGTAACAAAGCCTGCAATTACCAAAAAGGCAAGTCAGTGCAGCAAATCATTACTAACACAAATAACTCAGCACCATCTCAGCTCCAGGATATCTCTACAGGTGTTCCTCAGGGTAGTGTCCCAGGCCCAACCATCTTCAGCTGTTTCATCAATGACCTTTCCTCCACCATAAGGTCTGAAGTGGGGATGTTCACCGATGATTGCACAATGTTCAGCATTGTTCACACTCCTCAGACACTGAAGCAGTCCATATCCAAATGCAACAAGATCTGGACAATATCCAGGCTTGAGCTGGCAAGTGGTAAGTAATGCTAGGCTATGACCATCATCAATAAGAGACAATCGAACCACCGCCCCTTGACATTCAATGGTGTTACAATCACTGAATCCCCCACTATCAACATCCTGGGAGTTATCTTTGATCAGAAACTCAACTGGACTCACCACATAAATGCAGAGGCTACCACAGCAGGTCAGAGGCTAGGAATACTGTGGCGAGTAACTCACCTCCTGACTCCCCAAAGCCTATCCACCATCTACCAGGCATAAGTCAGGAGTGTGATGGAATACTCCCCACTTGCCTGGATGAGTGCAGCCCGAACAACACTCAAGAAGCTTGACGCCATCCATTACAAAGCAGCCCGCTTGATTGGCACTACATCTGCAAACATCCACTCCCTGCATCACCGATGTTCAGTAGCAGCAGTGTGTACTATCTACAAGATCAGAAATCAAGCGACACCTGGTTCTAGTCAAACAGGTTTATTTGAAAACACAAACTTTCAGAGTCTTACTCCTTCTTCAGGTGTTAGTGAGAGAGGTAGTATCAGACACAGAACTTATAAGTAAAAGATCAAGCTGACAATGTACTAAACAAACCTAAGATGCTGTTAAGACGCTACAACAAGGGATGAATGGACGCCGCGCAACAATTGCCAGACAAGGATGTTCCCTCCCTCTGGGGGATCTCTTCAGTGGTCAAGAACATTCGGCCTTGGATCTTTGGGCAAACATCTTCCAAGGTGGACTTCAGGACACACAACAACGCAGAGTCGCCGAGCAGAGGTTGATGCCAAGTTCAGTACCCATGAGGACGGCCTCAAACAGGATCTTGAGTTCATGTCACATTACAGGTGGCCCCACCAGACTATACACTCTCATACACACACTCTCTCTCCCACACACGCAGACACTCTCCCTCTCTCTCTCACACACCCACACAGATATACATATTAATCAATCAAAACCTTCTAACTGATTAAAGATCTAACAGCATCTTAGGTTTGTTTAGTACGTCCACAGCAATGGTGTGAACCCTTTGATCTTTTACTCATAAATTCTGTGTCTGATACTACCTCTCTCACTAACATCTGAAAGAGGAGTAAAAATTTGAAAGCTTGTGTTTTCAAATAAAGCTGTTGGACTATAATCTGGTGCTATATGATTTCTGACCTTGTCCAGCCCAGTCCAACACTGGCACCTCCACATCATTACTACCGACAAGATGCACGGCAGAAATTCACAAAGACCCTCAGACAGCACCTTCTAAACCCACGACCACTTCCATTTAGAAGAACAAGGGCAGCAGATGTATGGGAATACCACCACCTTCAAGCTCCCCTCTAAGCCACTCGCCAACCTGGCTTGGATATATGTCAGCATTCCTTCACTGTTGCTGAGTCGAAGTCCTAGAATTCCCTCCTTAATGGCATTGTGGGTCAACCCACAACATGTGGACTGCAGCTCAGCACCACCTCCTCAAGGGCAAGTAGGGATGGGCAATAAATGCTGGACAGCCAGCAAAACCACATCCCACAAAATGAGTAAATAAAAAAATCCCACTCAGCAAGTGTCCAGAACATCAAGGATGCCATACCATCTCAGTCTTCTTAAGACAGTAATTGGCAAAGGCCACGACAAACATCATCGAAAACAGACATATTCTCATGGCAGCTGCTATCTTTACACCTGCCAGTGCTTGTAGTGATGAAAGCAGTGGCATGATGGGGCCAAATTTTGGAGCCATGAAATCTAATAGGTAGAACCCTGAGTTCAGAGAAGAAACTTCTTCACCCTGCCAGTAGTGAGCCTGAGGAATTCTCTGTCACAGAGAACCTTTGAAGCCAAAACACTGAGTGTTCCAAGAAGAAGTTACATATAATTCTCAGGTCTAAAGCGATAAAAGGGTATAGGGAGACAGTGGGAACAAGATAACAAGTTGGATGATTGGCCAAGATTATATTGAATGGCGGAGTAGACTCAAAAGAGTCAAATGGCCTACTGCTGCTTCTATTTTCTATGTTTTTATGCTTCAATTACTAGCTCACTCATTTTAGGCATTTCCTGAGGCCAATTATTTCTCTGAAGATTATCAGCTGGTCTAGATGTCTTAGCTCATCCGAGGTCAGTAAAAGAACAACAGAAATGCCAAGACTGATTTACATTTGTAACCAACAGGTTTAAGTTTGATGTGTGAAATCCTTTGAATGGGAGAGGTTTAAATATACAATACACTATAACCCCTCCAGTCTGGAGTGGTTGGCATTAAGTCACTGAGTGAGAGAGTGTGTGTGAGAGAGAGAGAGAGATAGGCGTTATGCATTTTGTGACATGCAATGTAGTGCCCAAGCCCATCCATGGTCCCAGCGCTGCCCCACAGTAATTTAATGCTGAGAGAAGCATTAACAGCTTTAAGGTGGAATTCACCTTCTTTCTCAGGAGGAAATCATGTCTTAGTAAACTCCAAGACAGTCAGGTGGCTGGTGAATTCTGTAGTCCCAGCAACAGCCTCCGGGCAGTGACCACTTCTGATACCAGAGCTGAGGAGTTCAAGTATGTCTGACAGATTTGGGAGTCTTAGCGAGGGAATGAGGGTGTGGGCAGGGTTCTAGAGGCCGATATGGTGGAGGGAATAAACAGGTGGATGACCTGGTGGAGAGGGAGACATCTTAATAGCCCATGGGTAAAGGAGATCATCTCCATTGCCCGACACCAACCTGCAAGGTAAAATATCAGGTGGGCTGGATGAAACCTTTAGGTGGCCACTAAGGGTCTGAACTGCCCCAAGGATGGGTGGGTCACCAGATGCATGACCCCCACACTTGGTAAAATTCTGGCAGGTCAGGGGTGGGCTCTTATTCACTGATTTGCCAACCTTCTCAGACAATACTGACCATAATCTGCATGTTATGAAGTCAACTTTCATTAAGTGAATTGAGATACTTTCCTCCTGATAGATCAAAAATTATTTTGACCAAAAGCATTAGAGTTTCATGATAATACTCCTTGCCTTTTTATAAAATTGAAACATTGGTGGCTTCAGTTTGTTTTCAAACCCTATTTGTAATGAGCAGTGAGAATATAAACTCATACTCATCATTCTAAATAAATTTCATGCAACATTTATAGAAACATTGCAGGTAGTCTTTTGCTGTATTCCTGTGGATTATTCAAATACTCTAGTTTTTAGTGACTGACCTTGTTTCTATGAACTCCTTAATCCTACACCCATTCAAACATTGACAAAGGGATAAAACTATTCCCGATGTTTAAACTGCTGTTAAAAATAAAAATCATCATTCCAAAAATTCCTACAAGCCTTTTGTTAATTCCTTTGCTTTAGCCGTTATTTTTGGAACATTTCTAAGGCTACATAAAACTGGAACCACAGAGTCGTCAGGTTTCATTGGGGATTATTTAAGACATAGCAGTTGCAATGCCATTTACTTTGTTCAATGAAGTATTTAAAGACACAGACATTTGTCTGAAATTGTTTACATAGCTCAAAATGTCATCAAAGTTGTAATTTTGGGGGTTTGGTGTGTGACTACCGACATTTAAAATCAATGTCGATCATATTCTGATCTACCTTGCATTGTAAATCCAAAAATGTTTGCTAATTAGAGAGTACTGAAAAGCTGAATGGGACACCAAAGATTGCTATCAATGTGAAAAAATGGTTGACTTGAAAAAAAATTGGAAGAAAAATATAGATATTTTGATATTGGACTTTCAAATTAAAAGTAACATAGGATGAGTGAGTTGTACTTACCGACTTGATAAGTAATAGGAACATCGATGGAGCTACCATCTCCCTGATTAACGGTGAAGCTAGTTGTTTGGAGGCTGTTCAAAACAGATTTACTAGAATGATACTGGGAATGAAGGATTTTAGATACAAGGAAAGACTAGAGATATTGGGCTTAATCTTCTCTGCTTCAAGGAAAATAAGAGGTGACCACATTGAGTTGTTCAAAATTATGAACAGTTTTCACAGAGTAAAAAATGATATTGTTTCCATTAGTTGGTATGTCAGTAACTAGGGGTCACAATTTCAAGATTTTCAGCCATGATGTAGAGGTACCGGTGTTGGACTGGGGTGGACAAGGTCAGAAATCACACAACACCAGGTTATGGTCCAACAGGTTTATTTGAATACAAGGAGTTTTACTCCTTCTTCAGGTGTTAGTTAGAGAGGTAATATCAGACACAAAAGATTTTCAGCAAAACAGGTAGGAGTGAGTTGAGGAAAAACTTCTTTACTCAGCGTGTTGTTAGGATTTGGAATGTGCTGCCTGGGAGAGTGGTGGAGGCAGATTCCATCGGAGATTTCGGAGAGCTTGATATATGTTTGAAAGTGATGAATTTAGAGGCAAATGGAGCTAGGGCTGGAGAGTGGGATTAGCTGGGTAGCGGTTTCAGGAACTGGTACAGACACAATGGGTCAAATGACCTCCTGCAGTACTGTAAAATTCTATGATTCTACGAATCTAATCTTTCTGCAGTATACTGTCATTTTGAATGCTCTCTATGTAAGAAAAAAATCCCACCTATTTAAAGATATATCAATGAAGAGGTTGTTTGTTAATGCTAGTTAATGCATTTATCATTTCTGTCGTTCAGACTGATGGAGTGTGATACCTGCCTGGCGGTTAATTGTACTCTGCTAAATTGAAGCACTTATGCTAATGGTAGACTTGTGGATTCTCATAAACGAGGTAAGTAGAAATTATTCTGTGATCTAATGTGCCGAAACACTTAAGATAAATGGTCCATAATTGCTCCTTTCTTTAGAAGCAATTTACAGAATGTTTTGTATATTTAACTGATACAGAATGAAATGCAGGCTGGGTAGCAGGTTAGGTCGCGAGCACTGGCCTTTACAGCTGTACCACCTAGGCTTCAATCCACCCCAGAAAATAGAATCTGCTATATCTTTCTCATAATAAATATTACACGTTAATTTGGTTAAGCTAATCTGACTGTTTTACGGTTCCAATTTAAGGACACCATAAAATGAAAACTGCGATCTGGTTCATTAATAATGCACCAGTATTGAAATTAAGGTGGAAGTACACTGTTCAAATAATCTCTTATGCATCATAAATTAATTGTATTGAGTTGTTATTTTATAAGTGCTGTCATTGTTTAATGTTTAATATGATTTAGCGGTGCACAGTAATATTCTACCTGATTAGAATATACTCAACAAAATGCTGATGAAAATGTAATGATACTTTTGGGATACTTCAAATGATCCTAGCCATAGTGACTGGACCTACAATGATTTACTTGCTGGATGTGAGTTTATTAGAGGCAATGACGAGGTGAAAGCTGTTCACTGAGAGTTTGCTTGCCTTGGCAACACACAATGCAATCATCCTGTCCAAAAAGATTAAATATTAACAGAAATGGCTGGAGAAACTCAGCAAGTCTGGCAGTATCTATGGAGAGACAACCAAGTTAATATTTCAAATCGAGTGACCCTTCATCAGAACTAATTAAATATTGACGCCTTCTAACTTTCACTAATTTGCAGAGGGTTTATGGATTTGCAGAAGACAGTTAATGTGACACTGGGCAACTTTATCTTATTTAAAGCTGACCATAATAATAAACAGCCTTTTATCTGAAATGACTGCTCAAGCAGAATGTATGTGATTGTAGTCCCTTTAAATAAATACCAGAGGAACAACCCTTCTTTGCCTTGTATTATACACGCTATAACTGAAGCATCTGTGTAGACAACTCGATAGGAATTTTCTGTCAAGGAACACAAGGCAGTGCTGTCTGCATGACAGTTTCCATCATCATGGCTAGCAACCAATTTTGTGCACAATGTACTGCTACAACATCTGCCACGTTGCACTGATTCTGGAACATTCTGCAATGGTAACTTGTGCCCTGTTACTTCCTGACACATTGTCACATATTAATTGCTCTGTTGGTTAGTTCCTATAGCCTGAATACATGACAAGTCTCTTCAGCAACGTAGAGCTAGCAACAACAAACACAAAATTGTATTTATCAATACAACAAACGAACGCTGAACTGAAGATATTAAAGAATTATATAGACAAATAAAGATCAAAGAAATATCTAATTCAGAACAGTCACAACTAATCTATTTGTGTTAAATTTCCTTGACGACATCTTAGTTCACATGTTTTTGAAGAAAATATATTCTACAGAACAATAGTTCTTTTCTTGTCAGTACTTTGGACCGTGACATGGAAATTAGACAGTGACACAATCTCCTAAACTTTAGTCAATGACTGAAAAAAAATATGATTAAGTGCACACGTTTTGTGAATTTTAATTAACTTTGTCATGAGTGGATAATTAGTGTTAAACCATTAATTATGTCCAGTGGATTGTAATATCTCTAAAGCCAACAGAGGATCATTATAGTTCATGGTATCTAAATGATTAAATCTACTTGAATCACAATTTTTCTTCTGGTAGCTCCAACCCCATGAAATCTAAAAAAAAAATCATTAAATATACTGGAGGTAAATTAAGAGTTAATTTAATTAAAATATGTTACTTTGGTATGAGCTGCATTATGATAGAAATGTGTACATTATTCATTCTGCTCCTTTGAAATGAAAAGACAACTTTTTACTGAAGCATTTAAATCGATTTGCAATTGCAAAGTTCCAATAAGATCTAAATAGGTTTGATTTAAATATGTGTGGGGTCCCCATGCACTTTTGAAACAAAGTATAAGACAAGATAATGAAGAGTCTACCATAAATACACTCCATACTTCTAGGCATACTTCTATTCAGATATTCCCATGTGCAGTTGGAGAGGTAGATGAAAAATTACTTGTGCAGATGTTACATGATGCTATTTTGAAAACTAGAAAGGCCGTTCAATATGCTGAGGTTAAAGTTCAAATGCTCTTTCCCTATCTCACTATCATGACTATATTTATTTATATATTTATTCATTTTTTTATATATATATATACACACAAACAAGTAATTATGGTGGTTGTAACAAATGGTGTACACAGACCACTTACTTCACATAAAATTCCTTCTTTTCTGTTCTTACCTTGGCTATTGCATGATATTAGGCTAATTGTTACATTGCAGAAGCAGGTCCATCATATCTACACCAAGTCTCTGAGCGATTTCATTTAGTGCCAAGCTCTTGCTTTTTCTCTGTAACCCTGCACATGTTTTTCTATTTAATAATCATCCAAAGCCATCTTGAATGCCTCAACTGAAACTGCCTCCACGACACTTCCAGACCCTGAAGTGTCGCTGCGATAAAAAGTTTTCCTCACTTCACATTTGCTTCTTTTATAATACATTTTAAAACAGTGACATATAAAAACAAAACTGTGGATGCAAGAGATCTGAAACAAACAAAAACAGACATTGCTGGAGAAACTCAGTAGGTCTGGCAGCATCTGTGAGAGAAAATAGAGTTTAAAACAGAGTCTAAAACCGTGCCTTCTGGTCCTTGATCCTTTGACAAGCAGGAACAGTTTCTTCCTAACCATTCTGTCTAGCCTCCTTATCATTTGAAAAAGTTTTGTTATAATCACCCTTCAGCAATCCCCTTTGCAGGAAAACAATCCCAACTTCTCTAACCTCATAACTGAAGTTTCTCATCACTGGAACCATTGCCAAAAACCTCTAACTCTCTCTAATACATTCACTTTCTTCCCAAAACATGCTGCCCAGGACTGTACACAATACTCCAGCTGAGGTCTAACCAGTGTCTTATACAGGTTCAGCATTTGATGTCTTTTTCTATTGCTTTGGATTTGGGAGAGCACCAACAGCAGGAAGTTAGCTTAACAAAATAAATTTGCTCTCCTATTATCAGTACTTAATTTCAAAAATGCAGTGAAATTATGAACAAAAACAGAAGCTGCTAGAAAAGCTCAGCTGGTCTGGCAGCATCTGTGAAGAAAAAAATTCAGAGTTAACGTTTTAGGTCCGGTGACCGTTCCTCAGGGCAGTGAAATTATGATGTCTTAAATTTGGATGACCCATGTTAAATTTGGATGACCCATTTGGAGTTCCAAACGGCACTCACATCCCCACCCTCCATTTATTTTTGACACAAAGCACAACTGTAGGCAAATTGGGTTACATTGAAGTTCCTCAGTTATTTCCATGCTCTGCTTAATGATAATGTGCGGGTGGGCCTCTTGCGATCTGGCTTATTGTCATTTTAAACTAATACTTCCATTTTTGAACGGCAGCTCTAACATTTTTATCATGCAATAATAAATCATAGTTCAAGTTTGCACCTGAAGATCCCAATCACTGCTGCACTAGCAAAGGGAGGTAATGATAGACCAGGCAAAGACAGACAGAAAAGCAACAGAGAAACAAAGCTGACTGAAGCCTAATATTAGACCGCATGGCTGCTCATTCAGTAAGATTTAAACAAGATATTGAACACCTTAAAATGGAATAAACTAACGTAAAAATGGGAATAGATTAAAAAAAGTTCTGCTTACTTTTACCCATTTTCCAACAGTAGAAATGCCACAAAGAAGGTAGGAAGCATTTGGTCACGTGTCTGAATATGGCTTGGTATCAGTTTGAGATGAAAATGTCAAAAGGTGATATAGTAATGCAATTTGTGGTTGCAATGCTCTGGAAAGATGACCTTCATATTTACACAATTTGTCATTGTGTCTAATAAAGGTAAAAATGAATCACAAATTCCTCCGTAGTGTATTGTATACAATATAATGTTTTATAAACCGTAAATCAATTTTAAACTGTGCAGTAGATATAACAATTAATATATTACTGTGTAATGAAATATATAATAGCATTGCACAGTACAGAAGTATGGAAATTTCAGCAGGGTTGAGGTCATTTGACTCATTCAAATGGTACAGGTACTAACTGTAGACCTACTCTAATTCCTGAGATGATTTAATATTTTAGTTTCAAGTGCTCATTCCAGATCCTCTTAGAGCCTTCAATATTCTGGGTTTTGCCATAAACTTAAAAAGATATAAAGCAAGACATACAGAAAATTGATATTTGATGATCAGTGAAGAAAATGTATTGATTGACTAAAAGTATTTCACAGTAGCTTTGACACTTGCTAGAACCCAACATGCATGGTAAGCTTTTCTGTGGTGAATTAACAAGTTAAATATTTTAGAAAGAAACAAATTTAATACTGTACATATCATGTGTAAGCCTATAAATCATCGAAGAATTGAAATCATGAAAAATCTGATGTATTTTGAAGGTCATTTCTCTCTGTAGAAGTATATATGGGGCATTTTAGTTATTTGACAATAAAGGAAGAATCATTAATCTAAAGATTCATTAATCTAAAAAAATTGAAAATCTGAAAAATTGTTATCACAATCACAATTCCTTTGTGGTTTCCTATTAGTAGGTCAACTGCTGATATTATCATAAGGATTTGAGAACCTAGTTTACATGAATTGTGACCTAGTCTCCGATACTATATCCATGAGTTTCTATTCAATCAGATGAACTTTGCAAATGACAGCAAATGGCATACATGTGACTTTTATATAATTAACTTACTACAAATAACACACTTGGAGAATGAATTTATGGCTCCTCTCAGAAGATAGCACAGGGGCTGTACGTTGCTCCAGAATTTCTTGTGCACTATCCGCTACTCAGCAACATAAATGCCCAGTTACAGTTCACCTGTGCATTCCATTCACTGCTGTTACCTAATTTTGATGACATCAGATGTTATTTAGAAACTGTAACTGTAGCAACAGAATATTTTGCATTTTCATTTATTTTGTTTAGAATTCAATGACGGCATCCACTTTTTCAATAAATAACTGTGAAATATTGTGATTACCATAACTCACCGAATGAAATACCAAATGAAATCACAGAATGGTACAACTCAGTTGGGAGCTATTTGACCCTCTCAGTCTGCTGCTTAAAGACCAACCCAGATAGTCCGATGCACCTACTCTTTCTCCACAGCACGGCAATGTTTTCTCCCACAGGTGTGCACAATTCCCTTTTGAAGACTGCCACTGAATTTGTATCCAGCACTCTGTCAAGTAGCACATTCTAAATCTTAAAACACTTGTTGCGCAAAAATAATTTATCATACTGTCTCTCGTTCTTTTTCTGGTCACCTTAAATCTGTGTTCTCTGGTTATCAACTCTTGAGTCATTGGAAACAGTTACTTTATTTACTTTTTCTACACCCTTCATGATTTTAAGTATCTCTATCAAACTTTATTCTAACCTTTTTTGCTCTAAGGAAAACAAGACCAGCTTCTCTGGGTTTTCAGTAACTTATATTTCCTTAAATTTAGAAGACTGACAGGTGGTCTCATCGAAACATTTGCAATTAAAAAGGCACTTGATAGCATAAATGTTGATGATAAATGTTTCCCCTGACTTGGATGACTACGGTTAGCAGTCACAGGTTCAGTGTTTTGTAAAGCTGCTGGGTGGTTTATTTTCTTAGATCTATTTTGTCAATATTTCCTGTTCCCACATGATAAAAAGGGGTCAGGTGCTGTCGTTTCTGCAATTGAAACCTTAAAACTTGGTTGTTTGATACTTTCTTAGGATTGCAGTGACAACATTTTTAAAAAGAAAGTCATTTTTAAAGCCTTTCCACATGTGCCATTGTTCCTAAACAGTTTTTTGGGTCTGTACAGAATGTATACTGGGTAAATGGGCGTGGAAGTACTATCATTTGGTATGGAAGGTAACAGGGACCATTGATGGTGCTGGGGACATGATTTTGTAGGCCATTAGTAAGATCTCTAGAAGTTATCTTTCAAAAGATTTTGCTGAACAGACTGTGGTAACACACCAGTAAGGGACCATAAATCATATGCCCTTGAGAAGCTATCCTGACTCCCTGATAATTGTAGGGATTTAGGAGATGTAATGGAGCCTGCCCTATCAGGAGCGCTGGGTGTGAGCTTGCTGCCTGCACTCTTTCCTCATATTAGCAAAAACTGGGGATGGGAATGGGAATTCTGAAATCAGATACTATCCACCAATTTTAAAGGTCCACAGAGTCTCCCTGACTCTGCCAAAAAAAAAACACAGCCCAAAGTCATTAAAGCTAATTAGGCAAGGAAAGTTTCATTGGATTGGCCATGTACATGGAGTGGAAATTGGCCATCACCAAAAGGAAATACTAAATTGAGAGGTAGCCAGTGCCAAGAGATAGGCTGGGTATGCAAGGCTCCACCTCAGCATTGCTGTCCAAAGAGACATAAAAGCCTTCAACATTAATCATGTCAACCAGGAAACTCTTGCTGATGATCAATACACATGATGGCAACACCACAACATGGTTTCAAAAGCTCCAAAGCAGGTGCCAGTTCAGCAGACAAAGCACTAGAATAGAGCACCCCCTCCCACCAACAAGGGCCAACTTCACATGTGACAAATGTGGCAAACTTTGTATTTCCAGAATCAGCTTGTTCAGCGATCAAATGAAGTGCAGCTGATGATCTCATCTGACCTCAGCCTGGTTCTGACACAGGTTTCCCATCATTTCGCACAGATGGAAGGATGACAGACATCCATTGATAGGCAACTGAAAAACTTTTTATATTTCCGAGTTGCACGCAGCATATGAATGAATGGAAAGAAACATTTGCATATGAATGGTATGTCAATGCAAATGAAGCATTATCTCACTGAGTCAGCACTGTTTAAATGGAGGGACAAACCATAAACTCATTTAAATTACTTTGCCATATGTATAGTTTCTGACAAAAAAATGAAGCAATTGACTTTAATGCGTTTACAAAGCTCTACTTGAAGTTGTCTAAAGTCAGATGACAGAAGAAGGTTATGACAGCAATAAAAAAGACTTCATGTAACTACCAATGATACCACATCTGTAGTACAGAAAGAGCTTCCACATGTTTTGAGTGAGTCATGCTCTGAGGTGAGCAATGTACAGATGAATCCACTGTCTACAAAACTTTGAGATGATCTTTCTTTAGAGTTCCATTCTTCCTCTTACTTTCTCAAAATATAGGAGTTGGTTAGAAGGAATAACGGGAATAAAGTAAACAACATTGCTAGAGTTAAGATAGTAGCACCATTCTAATAGGCTGTAAAAATACTGTGAATCAAAGCATTCAATTGGGTTTAGCAACCAAACCATGTAATTCTACTGAGAATATAAATCAAACCAGATTTGAAGTAATACATACAAATAAAACTGAAACAATGTTATTCTCAGAGTGATTGTAGGCATCTATAATCCTGACATTTTTAAGCCTTATCATTTGATGAATAGGAAATTAACATTATGCTCACCAAATAGTAATACAGACTCAGCGAAATAAATGCCACAGGAGAATAAATTATGCATTTAGTGTGAAATTGGAGAGAAGATGGGCTGATTGACCTTTGGGAGGCAGATAGATACAACAAGTTGTAAACTAGTAGGCAGTCAGCAAAAACAAAATGACAGGAAGAGTCAAAAATGAGTTGAGAACTTTACTGGTGTTCCTCACAAACTTTCACTGCTTTGGAGGTCTGAACTGGTGGGAAGTAACTAAACCTTGGCAGTGTGGCAAAGTGGAATCTGTCAGCTTTGATAATAACAAAACGTATTCTCGTGGACCGTAACAGCCAATAACATAGATCATTCTCTTGTGATCCCCAGCTTTGTTTCCCTTTCTTGCCAATTAATGTCACTTGCTGTTTAGGACAAGCTATCTGGTGAACAAAAGCTAAACTTTAGTCGAGACTTGTTGTTTAAAAAGAAAACTTGCATTTCCGTAGCACTTTTGAAATGTCTGAAATTGCTTTATTGTTGACATTGTACTCTTTGGAGCATACTCACTCCTAGTCATGTTGGGAACATGGCAGGCAGTACCAGCACATAAAACTGACAAAGAGTGATATGATAATTTGCTTTATTGGTGTTGCTTGAGGGATAAATATTTGCCAGGATGCTGGGGAGAGCTTGCCTGCTTGTCTTCAAAATAATAGCATTGGATCTCTTACATCCATCCAAGCAGGTGGATTAGGCCTCAACTTTAACATTGCATCTGAAAGACAGCAAGTGCAGGGCTCCCTCAGTATTACACTGGAATGTCAGCCTTAAGTTTTGTGTTTGAACCCTGCAACTTGACCAGGAACCTTTTGACTCAGAAATGCGAGTGCTCCTTGCTAAACTATTGCAGTGCTATCAAATACCCCTTCACCCACCAAAAACACTCCCTCCAGTTTGGTACCTCAATCAGTTAACACAGTGGATGAACCGTCAATCAGGACAAAATATGTAGCCAGGAATTCAAACCCATAAGCATTTGTTCAGACAAGTGCTATTAAGCACCCCCAATGAACTGTTCCACAGATTTTGCTTTTAAATAGCACATTAGTTGTTCATTAAGTGAAGCCCATAAGAGTAACTAGTGAATGGCTGCAATTTATTTTGGTAACTAGACATGATAACTGTATCTCCAGTCACTCTCTGTGAAACAGCACTCAGGATCAGTAAAAGTGGGTGAAGGGTCACTCACTGGAATTAATTTTCACCATTTCCAGAAAATGTAACTACAATATTTCAGGGAGTCATTGTAAACCTTACAAGGGAGTTTTCAAAATAATAGTGAAAAAATATTCAGATGTTTAAAATGGCTTATATCATGAACATATTACATCATGTGTAAATTTATTAAAGCTTACAGTTGGATCTGTTTCAAGATACACTCAGCTTCTTGTGTTCTGCCCTGAAATATAACCGCTGTAAAGTTTCAGTGAAATGGACTAAGGGAATATAATATTTTCAGCTCATGGAAACTGGGAAAACACTTCTGCCAATACCACAGACAAAACTTTTTTTAATAATTAGGGATGAACAATCAGCTGGCTTTAGCTCTTGGAATAGGATGCCGCCTATCCATCTCCAAAGAATTGCCAACAATAGAATCCAACGGCTGCAAAAATATACTTTTGCCTGAAGGATGCCTAGTGACAGCTTTCATAAGTCACTCGGGAAATTAGTGACCAAAGAAGGAACGTCTCTCCCTTCCCCCAGAATTGCCAGTGAAATTGAACACTGCAGATGGAGACCATAGACCACCAGGGAAACTGAACCTCACAGACTCATGGGCCAGGCAAAATCAAACACTGCCTTCAGTTCAGATTGTTCAGTTGGTATGTTTCTAGTTCAGGAGGTGAAGAAGAGTGAAGCTAAAAACACCAGTGACAATTATAATATTGATAAAATGGAGAATGACAAGAGAAAGAAAAGCTCACATGTTTTTGATGAGAGAAAGAGGCCCACATGCTTTTCCTACCCCCTACATCCATGCTGCAGAGAAATCAAGACAACTAGATACTGTTTCTTGTGCCCAATTTAAAGCCAGATCCCACAGGCAAGTCCACATTTCTTCTTAAGTTAAGTGAGACCAGCTGCATGAAATAAGTGTGAACTGAGAAAACCAGAGATTAAATTGATGCCTCTGGATTTCTACATACAGTTTACACTGCATTCTCACATGAACTCAAAAAAGAACTAATCACAATCATCCAACAAATTTAGCAACACTAAACTATTAAGTTCAAAGCAGCAAGGGCAAATTCATGTGCAATTTTAGAAGCAAGCCAATAACATCTAGTTGTTGAAATCAGTCTAAATAATAAAGCATAAACAGAAATAACTGGAGAAACTCAGCAGGTCTGGCAGCGTCTGTGGAGAGATAATAGAATCAACGTTTTGGTCCAGTGACCCTTCTTCAGTACTGAACAAGAATGGTCACTTGACCTGGAATGTTGATTCTGCTTTTTCTCGATAGATGCCACCTGACCTGCTGAGTTTCTCTGGCTATTTCACTTTTGCTTCAGATTTTCAGCATCTGCAGTTCTTTATTTTTGTTTAAATAATAAAGCAGTTTTGCATCAGTTAATAAACAAAGGTATGCATTGACTTTATATAATTGTCTTTCTTTGTATATCATCCTAAAAATTAGTGGGAACAATATCACATAAGCAGAATACCCATTTATGTTTGTCAATAAAAAAAAACTTATTTCTCTCAGAATTATGAAATCAGTCCTTTTTCTCAGTAAATTCAAACTGTGTGACCAACATCAAAAGTGTCAGATTATTGCATCTATTGAAACCTTTACATTTTGCCTTTGAGAAATTAATCCGCAAGAGGTAGATAATTTGTTTGAACAAGTGGCCGCAATATACACAAAAGAGAACATGTCAATAATCACCTTTAGTGTATGACAAGAGCTGACAGCATTAAGTCTTTCTTGATTAGATTGCACTGTCATTTAATGATCCACTGATACATATCAAATTGTTTCCAACACCTCTTCGATTGTGAATTGTCTAAATTTGAACATGAGACATAATCAGACTTTTTGCTCGATTTTTCAGAGAAAAAAATGCATTTCAAAGACAACACAGTTATATAATTATCAGCCTGACAGTGTTGTATTCCAGGTTAAGAACCTGTGCACACCGAGTAATAGTGTCTTAAGATTGCTACAATACTTGCTAAAGAAGAAGTGCCATAACAAAACAATAAAAATAGTGCTGATTTTGCAGTGCCTTCCATTGTAGGATCTGTTTGAAGTTGGTGGGTGTTTGAGGATGGTGGTAGGGTGCAGGGGCATTGTTGCCAGATCTTGAATTGATTTCAGTTAAACCCAAGTGTTTTTGTACGTTCAAATTCTTTGTCTTTTCTTGTAGGCCAGCCTGTTGGGATGGGAGACAATTTGCTTCATTCGAACTCAATAGGTTCTGAGATGGCTGATACGTCCAATGCATGCTGTTCAGACTGTGCCACATGCAGGGCACGTAGTCCGTGGAGGGTCAACTAATGAGCTGATGGGTTGCTTGAAGGTTTATACACTATCTCTGACAAATTATTTTCACCTCTGCAAGTTTCCAAAGTAGTCTCACAATTTATTCTTTGTCCTCCAAATGAACCTTATCAATTTTAGTCAATTACAAGCCAGGTACCCAAATGAGTTACCAGCATTTTAGACCGCTTCATGGCTGCTTTGAGGATATTCCTAAACACTGCCTGTTGTACTGGGTAGATCAGTTGCTTCGGAGTCTGGTGTTAGGCAAATGAACAACTTGTCCTGCTAGCAAAACTAGTTTTGAACGATACATGCCTCAGTGTTGGACAGGTGGCTTGCTTCGGGATTTGGAGGATCTTACAAAGGCACTACCGGTGCTTTAAGGTGCCTGTTATAGGTTGTCTAAGACTCTGAAGTATAGAGCAGTGTAGGGATCATTGCTGCTCAGTAAACAACTACCGCCCCATCAGTCTACTCTCGATCATCAGTAAAGTGATGGAAGGTGTCAACAACAGTGCTATGAAGCAGCACCTGCTCAGCAATGACCTGCTCAGTGACGCCCAGTTTGGGTTCTGCCAGGGCCACTCAGTTCCTGACCTCATTGCAGCCTTAGTCGGAAAAAAAGGCTGAATTTCAGAGGTGACATAAGAGTGACAGCCCTTAACATCAAGGCCACATCAGTATGGCACCAAGGAGCCCTAGCAAAACTGGAATCAATGAGTATCATGGGGCAAACTCTCCAAACTGTTGGAGTCATACTTGGCATGCAGGAAGATGGTAGTGCTTGTTGGAAGTCAGTCATCTCAACTCCAGGCCATCTCTGCAGGAGTTCCGCAGGGTAGTGTCCTAGGCCCAACGTCTTCAGCTGCTTCATCAATAATTTTCCCTCCATCATAGGGTCAGAATTGGGTATGTTTGCCAATGATTGTAAAATTTTCAGCACCATTCGCAAGTCCTCAGGTACTGAAACAGTCCATGTCCAAATGCTACAAGACTTGGGCAATAGCCAGACTTAGGCTGAAAGTGGCAAGTAGCATTTGCACCACACAAATGCCACGCATCTCCATTAAAGACATCACTCCTTAATATTCAACAGCATCAACATCACTGAATCCCCCACTATTTACATCTTGGTTAATATTGACCAGAAACTGAACAGGATGTGCCATACAAATACAGTTGCTACAAGAATGGGTCAGAAGCTAGGAATTTTGTAGCAAGTAACTCACCTCCTCACTCCGCAAAGCCTGTCTACCACGTACATGACACAAGTCGATAGCGTGGTAGAATACTTCCAGCTTGCCAGATGGGTGCAGCTCCAACAACATTCAAGAAGCTTGACACCATCCAAAACAAAGCAGCCCTCTTGAATGACACCACGTCTGCAAACATTCAGTCACTTGACTACCGAAGCTCAGTAGTAACAGCGCATTCCATCTGCATGAATTCACCAGAGATCCTTAGACAGCACCTTCCAAACCCAAATCCATCTAGGAGGACAAGGGCAGCTGATATATGGGAACCACTACCAGCAAGTACCACCCCCCCACCAAGCTGTTCACCATCCTGACTTGGAAATATATCACCATTCCTTCACTGTTGCTGGGTAAAAATCCTGGAATTCTCTCCTAATGGCATTGGGGGTCTACCTACAGAACATGGGCTGCAGCAGTTCAAGAAAGCAATTCACCTCCAGCTGCTCAAGAGCAACCAGGGACAGACAATAAATGCCCAGTTCCCACGAGTAAATAGAAAAATGCCTCTAAGACTGTCTGCATCAACTTTTTTCATACTCAGAGCTCCCAGTGTAATCTCCAGAAAGTATAGATTGTATTCAGTTTGACCTTCAACTGAACTTTATCCCAAGAGGATTCATCCCGAAGAATCATTTCCAAAACCCAAATTGAATTTACTTGGAAATCTGTTTTTGACTTTCTCCAAACAGGTTTCTCTAATGATTGTAGTCTGTTAACAGCTCTTATGAATGTCAAAATGATATCTGATGTGACTGTAGCAAAGGTAAACTCTTCTCCTCATACTTTTTGACCTGTCTAAAGCATTTACCACATCATTCTCCTACAGTGGCTCTCTACCTTCTGGATGCGCTTAGCATTATCATAGAATCACTACAGTGTGAAAACAGGCCCTTCAGCCCAACAAGTCCACACCGAACCTCATAGCATCCCACCCAGACCCAAGCCCTATAACCCACCTAATCAACACATCCCTGAACATTGTGGGCAATTTAGCATGGCCAATCCACTTAGCCTGCACATCTTTGGAATGTGGGAGGAAACCGGAGTACCCAGAGGAAACCCACGCAGACACAGGGAGACTGTGCAAACTCCACACAGTCACCTGAGAGTGGGATCGAATCCAGGTTCCTGGTGCAGTGAGACAACAGTGCTAACCACTGAGCCACCGTGCTGCCCTACCTGGTTCCATCTCATCTATTCAATCGTAGACTGATAATTACCTGCAATATCTTCTCGTCTCACTCCCTTACCATTTTTCTAATGTTCCACAAGGATCTATACCTGTCTCTCTCTCATCTCTCACCAGCAAGGAGAACCCTTGACAAAGTCATTGAAAAAACACAGGGTCACATTCCACATGGGTTCTGATGATGCATAGTTCCCTCTCACCACCATCTCTCTCAACCTCTCCAATCACTTCATAATTGCTTACTCAACTTCAGGTACTGAATCTCAACCATTTCCTTCCACAAGAAGTTGAGAAAATTGAATCTATTGCCTTTGGTCTCCACCACAAACTCTTTTCTAGCTACTGATTTAATCTCTCTCCCTGGCAACTGTCTCAGTCTAAACCAGACAGTTTGCAACTCTGGCATCACATATGACTCCAAAATGAGGTTTTGCCTACATATCCATACCATGATGGAGATCACCTATTCTATCTCTATAATGTCGCCTGACTGTTCTTCCCACCTCTGCTCTTTTCCTGTGGAAACCCTCATCTCGGCTATGGTCGCCTCTAGATTTAACTATTCCAATATATTTCTACGCATGTCAAATTTTTGTTTGACAATGTTCCTGTGAAGCATCTTGGGTGCTATTTAAATACATTCTATTGCTGTCTGAACATAGGAATTGGCTGTTCATTGGCAACTCTAGATAACCATGTTGGCATAAATTCAATGAAACTACCTGTGTGGTAGAACAAATGCTAAGGAGAGAGAAATTTGTGCTTGTGTATGAAAAAACAAAACTCACCAAACACAATACAGAATGTTTGTTTGGAACCTCAATGACCTAGTTTTGCATTTGGAAATTGCATTCGTGTTTTCAATAGATGACAAATAAAAACGTTTCACAGCTCCACACTGTGAAATCTCTATGCTCAATATTGTGCTGGCCTGCAGCTGACCATTTTAGCTCATGTTATTTCTTGAAAGCATTCAGTTTGATTTTCAGAACTCCACCCTTACTCCTCCAGTTCCATTTCTGGCTGAGGTTATTGTACATTAGCACAATATAATATTTGCCACCTGGTAACACACGTGCCAGTAACACAATTTAAAATCTAACAGTAAAATGTAAAAGAAGAAAATGATGGAGTTACAAGCAGGTCATTATAACGTCTGAGGTGCATACTTGTCATTACAAATCAGTTTTTATTTCTGATTTCCAGATTTGGATTTTGAATTTGTGCTCAGCAATTGAAAATATTGTTAAGGATTTGGCATAAAAGTCCAGTGTATTTGTAAAATGAGCCATTTTAGTTTTGAAGTTCACAACTTAGTTCTTGTGATCTTAAATAGTTTCCAGTTTTCTCAGCAGCTAAAAAAGACTTCAAACAGTGTCAGAGATAGTAGGAACTGCAGATGCTGGAGAATCTGAGATAACAAGGTGTAGAGCTGGATGAACACAGCAGGCCAAGCAGCATCAGAGGAGCAGGAAAGCTGACGTTTCGGGCCTAGCCTCCTCTGATGCTGCTTGGCCTGCTGTGTTCATCCAAACAGTGTCAACTTAGAGTGGAAGAGAACAAACAGTAGCAAAAGATAAAGTACCAAAGTACAGAAATGTCCATTATCTTACTAAGGTTATTCAAAGAAATGTTTGGGATAATAAAGGAAAGAAGCTGTGAATGTTGGAAGTGTGAAATAAACACAGAATGCTGGAGAAACTCAGAAGGTCTGGCAGCATAAGTGGAGAGAGAAGCAGAGTTAATGCTTTGAGTGTGTTATGGCTCTTCCTCATAACATCTGTAATAAGGTCTTCAGCTTACCTCAAGAGGATCCATCTTCTGAATGACATTAAACCATTATTATTAGGACTTTCAGCCAAAATCTAAACTAGAAACAACATTAAAACCAATGAGATTAGGATTAAAGAGACAGTGGGTGCATGGATATGTAATTGGCTATGGGACAGAAAGCCACTGAACTCAGAATTATAATAACGATAGGTATGTAACAGACTTCAGTGGGCATTTACAGAAACGTAAAATGGGCAGAATAATTCAAAGCTAGGTAAAGTAATTCAAATTTGTAGGAAGAATGGGGAGGAGAGGAACCAAAAAAAAGGAGGAAATTCTAATGGAGTGTAGGAGCCAAAGTCTACAGGCTCAACTGTTGGTTGTGCCGGTCACCCCATGATTAAAGCAGCGTTGTTAGGCACTAACTAGTAGTAGATCTGATTTTGCCACCAGGATCCCATGACTTCCACATTAACAATGAAAATCCAGTATATGGAATACAAAAGAAAGGAAGTTATGGTCACACTTTATGAGACATTGATTAGTCCCAAGCTGGAGGGTGTGACAAATTCCAGATGCCACCTCTTATGAACAATGTCAAGGTTTTGGAGGTTTGGAATGTAGAGCTGTTAACTAGAATGAAACTAGCTCGAAATACTTCAGTTACTTGAGAGACTGAAGAAACAGGAAATCTTACAATGGAGAAGATGCAGGAGAGATTTAATAAAGGTGTTCCAAATCTTGAAGATTTTTGATAAAATGAATAAAATAAACTGTTTTTAGTGTTGGAAGATTCAGCAACCAGAGCACACACACTTAAGGATCAGAAGCAACATCAGAGAAAAATAATACACAGTAAGGTGCTGTGACCTAGAATATACTGCAGTGATGGAAGTAAATTCAATTATAACTTTCGAAAGAGAATTGGAGAAATGCTGGAAGGAAACTGCAAGTAGGACTGATTGGTTACTTCGGTCAAAGAGCTGGCACAAACTCAATGGGTGAAATGGCCTTCTACTGTGCTGTATTCTTTGTTAATTCTGTGAATGTGGCACTGATTTTTGGCGCAAACATGCTCTTCAATCTCAGTTCTAAGGCTTTTAAAAATGTGTTTTTTTCCTAAATACAGAAAAACTGCGCAGCTGCCTGAAGTTTCAATATTCTTACAAATGGCTAGTCTTCACTTGCAGAAATGTTTAATTTGCCATCCAGTTTCACAAATAATTCCACATGCATTGTCTCATCAATTGCACCTATTAAGTACAATTGTTAGGCTTGCTTGCTTCTTGCTGTATAGGCTCTGCTTTGTAATGTCTATACAGCAAGGACTAAAGATTAAGAATCAGAAATGCACACGTCAAAGAGTTCCATTATTCCCACTGATGTGGAGTCAGAGTACCATCAACATCTCACCATTAATAATGTGAGACACCAGTTTCCAGAAAGCTTAGCTATAAAACTCCTTATCAAAACAAACATTGATCACTTTGGCTGCTTTCACTTATTTTGTGATACTCTGCAGGCTTTTCCAACTGTTGAATTGTTAATTACATTCAATGACAATAAAACAGTGATTTCACATTATTCTCCTTCCTGGAGATAAATCAATGGAACAAATCTCAGCCAGGTCCTACAATGGGCAGCTGCTCAGCTCTGACAGATTACCACCCAGGCAGTGAAAATGAAAATTTACCCCAATAAGTTCCATTACTGTATACAGGATAAAGGCTGCATGCATCAGCTGAGATCAAATGCACACTCAAAGGGGCCCCTGAATTGTCTTCCACACAAGATGAGGAGGAAGTCCTCAAAATTCTGGTCTCAGAATTCACTGAGAAAGTGGAGCTCAGGGACAACACCACCCTTATGTTTTGACTACTTTCTCTTTTACTGGCTAATTCAATCACTCACTCAGTCAATGATATAAGTATACTCAATTCACGAGAGCCTATAATTTACAAATTTGCACAAGCTGAACTCTGTTCAATGAAATCTTTTACTGTTAACACCCTAACCTATGTTTGTCTGCTCTGCTAGGGGGTTCAGATTTGAAGGAAGAGAAGGCACTGTTTGCTATGGCTCACCATCTCACATTAATGTCCCCAAGCAACAGCCCAGGATTGAATGAGTAAGTTGCAGGGAATAACAGTGGGTGAAACATTGAGCTCAAGTGAGGAATTGTAAATGAAGGACAGCAGCAAAATACTATTCTGAAATCTAGTCTAACTCCCTTCATTCAAACATCCGATTGTGGCTTCATGATGTTTGCTGACTAAATTAATTTGAAAGTTTACCAACAATGAGTGTAAAACTGGCATGCTTAGAGAATCTGAAAATTCCTTCAATAATATCGAAGTTCTTGGTGATCAGTTAGTCATGAATTTTCAGCATCATGGCAAGCATGATTTTAAATAAATTTCTAATTTCTGGGACTGAAAAACATAAGTAGCTATTTCACTTACCTCATATTGTTAGAAAAGTTCAGATTAATCAGTGAACTGTGAATTATCCCAGAAGCAAGACCACTTTGATAATTAGAACATGTCATGAAATAGTTTTTCTGCCCTACTTGCTTCTAAATTCTGTCTTCTTTTGAGTGAATACAAATTTCTTTTGTTCTCTGCCCTTCATCAAACCTGATGGTTCATCAGTTCTGGAGAAGGGTCATTGGACTTGAAACATTAAACCCGCTTTCTCTTCACAGATTGCTGCTAGATCTGCTGAGTTTCTCCAGCAATTTCCATTTGTGTTTCAGGTCTTCAGTGTCTCCAGTCTTTGTTTTATTTTATTCTTTTGTTATCTTGATGGATGTAGTGAAATGTATGTAGCATCAGCAGCTGCAGTTGCACAAACAGGATTCGAAGTCAGTCCTGAAGCTCAGGACTAACAATGTTGTTCATCTAACATTGAAGAATATAATTCACAAGAACATTCATTACTCTACTAGCAAAATCTTCAGTACAGAAGTTGTTAATGGCAGCCATTAAAAGTTTAATAATTGTTGAATAAAGATTATTTCACCTTCAATAAATCAATTTTATTAACATAAAGGAGTAATGAAGAATCAAACTGAAGGCAATTAGCAAGTTGAAATTTGATTTAAGTTGGATTGAACCCTAACAATTAAATAGCTCTTTGAAATCTAAATTTTAAACTCCAAATTGTTGCACTACCAGAAAAAAAACACTTTACTTTCATGTGACCTAGGTATTGGCACGTAACTTTTCCAACTTCTGATGGATATATCAATTATAACTAGTGTTAATCAAACTTTTGAGTGTATCCACAATTAGACCATGTACAAAAAGGAGCTATTAGCATGTTTTACTCTGCAGTTCCATTCAAAATTGTGTGCCATGTCTTACTCTAACCTTTCACACTTTACTAATAGAAAATTAATTTTGAGTCAATCCAGAAAACTAAATGCAATTGAAATTTGCATGGCCCCTGACGTTGGGAACAATGTGGAATTTTTATATGCTAAGGCTCAGAAAATGGTGAAAATCACAGAAAACCATAGGTCCTGCTCCAAGCATGTCACTTCTGAATTTTGAAAATTGGTGATAGCTGAGTCTTCATGTAAGCACAACTACAAAGATAGCTGGCCATTTAAATGATCAGCTGCCTTCATTTAGATGCAATCATGGTAACTCTTCTGTCTGGAACCCTAAATACATAAAGCTGATCACATCAGGGCAGGTCTGTTTCAGCAAAAGTATTTTGAAAATATATGCTACCTGCCTGGAGAGCTGAAGAACCTCCGTGGGTATGAACCTGGGCAACTTCAAGGCGGTGGTCAGGTGTTCTTAGGCAGTCAAATGCCCCCTTTTTGAGGGGTGTCAGATAACATTCAGATTCTTAGAAGATTGCGCTTAAAAATTGCATTAAATCATTGGAAATGTCAACTGGACAGCTGACAAACTGTCAAAGAACTATCAATGAACTGTCAAAGAACCATTTAATGATCCTGGATGAGCTGCCAAATGATGTTACAATCCCCAACGAGACCGCTACATTTATGTTACAATCTGCTTGGGGACCAGTAACTTTTCTTTGTTTAAAGGAGGTAGAATATGTGATCCCATGTCCTTACTAAGAGATTAAAGCCACAAGATTCTGCAGTCTTGAAAAATCAAACTGAACTATCCTATATAAGGTTAGAACAGTAAAGCAATCTACACAATACATACAACTTGTTCTCAAACATCAAGAATTAATATGCGATAAATATGGGTAAACAGATAATTGTGGTCAAACAACCAGAGGGAACATCAAACAGCAAATGTCGTCAGGACAGATGGCACAGTTTTCTCCGTAATCACCCAGTTGTTAGTGACAATATGGGTCACTAAATCTCATTAAAATTAGTGCATGGAATGGCATGGATTAGCAAGGGAAGTGTGCCAGGTACAGAAAGTGTGAGGCATGAGGACTAGCGTTAATGTTGATATTATTCTTTTTCACGAAACTGTAATACAATGCCAGTGCATGGAAGTGGGTCTGGTGTAGAATTCACATTCATTACCAGTAGGCTCTGCCCTCCTTCTGGAGTCAACTAGCTGCCTCCCAGGAAATCCGACTGCCCAAAAACAAAATTCCAATCTGCTGGGCCATTTTTTCCCAGGTTGGGCTCATAGAGCCAGGAAATATCCCATCTCTGTGCTCCTGATCCAGAAAGGGAAATCGGGTCCTAAATTCGGCAAACAATTATTACACAAAACAAAGACGCTCAAATAAATTCAAATGACTCTACAACAGTATCAGTTGTTCTGTAGAATTAAACAGCAATTCCCAATGAGCAATTTTGCCAAATCTGCAATTAGCACACCATGTTGCAACAAAGGATTACTGTCCAAACTTTCTACACCCGTAGTGATTTCAAAATGCCACATGCTCTTTTGGAAGTTCAATACCATTGTCAGGATAAAGTAAATTATAGACATATGTCTTGATTGTTCAAAATACTGCACATGGCAATGGAAAATTACTTGCTGATAATTTCCTGCAACTATTTATTAATTAAATACAAGACTGTTCTCCATGAGCTTCAGTACAGCAAATATTCCTCAGGGAAAATATGAATCCTTTGAATGGCTAATTAAATCATTCAGTTACCAGAACTAAACCTAAATATAGAACATGGAGTTTAATATGAAGACATGCAATTGTATAGGATAAAACACAAATTAATAGCTGAGTCGCAAAGGTTTTCTGATGGATGGGATTTGTAAGCAATCCAAAGAATCACCAGGATTCTCACTAGGTTTTCAACATTCTTAGTTTACATTTTGGTGACTGGTAAAAGTGTGATATAGCAGTAAAAAGAGATAAGCAGTAATTGTGTGTTATTGCCTAAGATTTCCTGAGAATATGGCTACAGATATCTAGTTTTGGTCTCAATTAGTTTCAGTCAATACTTCCTATTGCTGTGCCTTGTGGTCTGAAATGATCATTCTTGGCTACATAAAGCAATAAAAAGGAAAGAAAAAATGGCAGATGGCCTAATGGATACACTAACCGCACTGGAATCAATAAAATTGCATAATTAAAAAGAACTGTTGCTTTCACAGCAGGACACTAAAGCTGTGAATCCCTGTAGAATGTGAGGTTATAGCTTCTCTACAACACAATGTCTTTCTCTTCAATATACAATCAAGCAGAAGCAAGACATTGAGGCTTATAAACTGGATGACAAATCACTCTGGGTCACTCTCATGTACCTCCTAGCAGTCACTAACAGAGCATGGCTTGCAGAAACACTGGCAGTGGTAGTCATTGCGTTGATAGAAGTAGATTTGGTTCATCATAATTACAATCTGCCTTTTCTTGGGATTACTTGGTTAAAATAAGGTTTCTTGGATGATTGAACAGATCAGTTATATCAGTGCCAAAGCCAAATAACATGAGTTTAATTTCAGGATTTACATCCATTCTAATCTTGAAACTCTCAAAATTACTAGGCATTATGACTAGAATCATAAAAGAGCTGGTCGGTAGCTTGTATGTGAAGTTTGGGGTGGGGGGCACATGCAATAATGTGGTCACAATACTTAATGAGCAACATACTAAAGATTGGCACAAAGTAATCATTGTAGCGAAAGGATAGGTGTGTGAAATGTTGAATGGGATAAAGATAGTAAAAGGGAAAACAGTAAAGTATTCATCATCCTGGAAAGTGGACAAATTACTAGGCCCAAATGAAGTGTTAAATTACTAGATAAATCTCAAGGCTTAGAAGAAAAGTTAAATTATTAGATAGATTACTACACCCAGACGAAATGTTAAATCACTAGATAAATTGCTAGGCCCAGATGTCTGCTAAGGGAAGCAAAGGAAGGAATAGCAAAAGATCCGACTGTCATTTTGCAAGTCTCTCTGGCAATGGGCCTGGTGCCACAAGGCCAGAGGACAGTTAATTTTCTACTCTTGCTTAAAAAGGGAGGAAGGGTTAATCTGATTAAATACAGGCCAGTCAGGCTAACCTCAATGGTGTGAAAACTATTGGAAACAATTCTGAATAAGTTTGACAAAGGCACAGATTATTCAGAGATTCAGTATTGATTTATTTAGTGAAGGGCATATCTGCAGGAAGGCAAGGGCCTAATGGCATTATCGCTTGGCTGTTAATCTAGAAACTCAGGTATTTTTCTGGGGATCTGGGTTTAAATCCTGCCATGGTGGAATTTGAATAAAATAATTTTTTAAAAATATATAATTAGGAGTCTAATAATGACCATGAATCCATTACCGATTGCCAGGGAAACCTATCTGGGTTTTTAATACCATTTAGGGAAGGAAACTGCCATCTGTACCTGGCCTACAATAATGTGGCTGACTCTTAACTGCCCTCTGGGCAATTAAGGATGGGCAATAAATGCTGGTCCGGCCAGCAAGGCCCTCATCCCATGAATGAATAGAAAGGCTAAATTAATTCAGTTTGCTCGCAGAGGTAACAAGGTGGATTGATGCTTTTGATGTGGCCAAGATGAATTTTAGCAATGTTTTTGACAAGGTACCATGTGGCAGGCTGATGATAAATTAAAAGTTCATTGAGATCGAAAGGACTGTAACAGGTTAGATCTAACCTGGCTTAGAGGCAGGAAACAAAGAAAGCATGTTCAACATGCCTTAATAACTACTGCCCAGTGGCTCTGATTTCCATAATCATGAAGTGCTTCGAGAGTGGTCATGGCTCACATCAAGTCTAGTCTCCCAGCCTGCCTCAATCGTCTGCTATTTACCTACCGATGTAACAGGTCCACAGCGGACGCCATTTCCCTAGACCTACACTCATCCCTGGAACATCTGGACAACAAGGACACGTACATCAGACTCCTACTTATCAACTACAGCTCCACCTTCAACACCATAATCCCCTCCAGACTAATCTCAAAACTCTGAGACCTAGGTCTCGGTTCCACCCTCTGCAACTGGATCCTCGGCTTCCTGACCCACAGACCGCAATCAGTAAAGATAGACAACTGCACCTCCTCCACAATAACCCTCAACACTGGAGCACCCAAAGGATGCGTTTTCAGTCACCTACTGTACTCCCAGTACACCCACGGCTGTGTTGCCAAATTCCGAATGAACGTCATCTACAAGTTTGCTGATAACACCACCATGGTAGGATGGATATCAAACAATGATGAATCAGAATACGGAAAGGAGACAGAAGGCTTGATGTCGTGGTGCAATAATAACAATCTCTCTCGCATTGTTGGCAAAGCAAAAGAACTGATTATTGACTTCAGAAAGAAAGGAGGAGGACATGCCTCATCTACATCAACAGAGTGGAGATTGAGAGGGTTGTGACTGTCAAAATTTTTCTCAGAGTGATGATAGCCAGCAACCTGTCCTGTACCTCCCACATAGACGCGAAGATCAAGAAGGCACAACAACACCTCTTCTTCCTCAGGCAGCTCAGCAAATTTGGCATGTCCATAAGAACTCTGACCAACTTTTACAGACGCACCATAGAGAGCACGCTATTCAGGTGCAGGACGGGTGCATGTATGACTACAGCTCTGCCCAGTACTGTAAGAAACTACAAAACATTGTGAGCACAACCCATATCATCACAGAAGCCAACCTTCCATCCATGGGCTCCATTTACATGGCTCGCTGCCGTGGAAGGGCTGCCAATATCATCAAAGACCCATCCCATCTCAGTAATGCTCTCCTACAACCTCTTCCATCAGGCAGAAGATATGGAAGCTTGAACACACACACCAAGTTCAGGAACAACTTCCTCCCTGCTGTTATTTGACTGCTGAAAGGATCTCTCTAACCTCAAGTGATGTCGATCTCACTAATGTTGATCTTACTTTGCACACCTCTGTGCAGTGTAACCTGCATGCCTTGCTCTGTCTAAGCACCCTACAGTCTGTATGTCCTTGTTGCTATGATCTACCTGTACTGCTCCCAAGATAAAGCTTTTCACTATATTTTGGTACACGTGGCTACAATAAATCAAATCAAATCAAAAATCAAAGTTATTTTCAATTAAAATACAAAGTACTCCCCATGCTGGAGATCTGACATGAAGCCGGAAATGATGATGAAATGCAACAGATCTGGTAGCGCTTGTGGAGAAAGAAATAGGGTTAACAATAAGACTCCTTCAGAACCCTGTCATTTTTATGATTGTTGGAGTGATGAATGTTTTTGAGTTTGAAAGGCTGTTTTCCAAGGGGTTCTGCTGGGCTCAGTTCTGTGGCCCCTGCTTTTATGGCACAGATGAATGAGTTAGGCTTACTTACATGTAGGCAGCATACATGATTATAAAGTTTGCAGATGATGTCAATTTGACCATGTGACGAATGTTAAAGGAAAGCTAGATGCTGCCAGAAAACATCAATGAACTGATCAGGTAGGTAGAATAGTAGCAAATGGAAATCAGCTCAGAGAAGTGTAAGATAGTGCATTTTGGGAAAATCAACAAGGAAAGGAATATTTACAATGAATGGTAGGGTTCTGAAAAGTGCAGGGGTTGATGGGATCCTGGAGTGTATATCCACATAGCCCTGAAGATATCAGGTAGTGAACAAGGCATTTGACATCCCCTCCTTGAATGGCTGAGGCCAAGAGTACAAGTGGAGGGAGGTTGGGCTCGAACCCAAGCAAACAAATTAGGCTACTCCTATCCATGCTTTTTTAAAATATAAAATCTAGATATCTAGAGCTAAATCAGTTTAAAAAGTAATGGGTCTCAGTTAAGACAGAGATGAGCAAGAATTTCTGCTCTCAGCGACTGCTGTTAATCACTGGAATCCTTTTTCTCAGACAGCAATGACGATAGGGCAGTTAAGGACGGGGGTGAGGGGTGTGTGCAGGAAAAGTGGAGTTAGATCACAATCAGATCAACCATTTTTTACCAAATGGTGCAGCAGGCACGAGAGGCCGAATGGCATAATCCTGCTCTTATTTCTTTTGATTTTAAAGATTTATGTTCCTGATTGCTCATACATTCTGCCATAGCATTTCACAGAATTGTCACCTGGTGTTACAAAAGCCAGACTTCATCGGCCATCTGACTGAATGATGATCAAAATTCTATAAGCATTGGAAAAATGAATCAATGATATAAAAGCCTAAAAGCAAAAGAGGCTTTATTAGGCAGCATGACCTAAGAATGGGCTTGCACTACCTTTCATTCTCTTCCCTGTATCCAACAGCACATCAAACACTCATTTCTTTCACTGCTGAGGAACATCCGACAGAGTTATTTTTTTCCACAACAAGGCATTTTTTCAGTGTGGATAGGTCATTAGCCCAACCAGGCGGACTGGCTAGATGCAACAACACTGATCACTCCATTTTCATCAGATAAGACTAATCTGCTGGATGTCGTCTTGGCATTCGGAGAATGAAGGTGGGTCGGCCACCCAATGAACCAAGGCTCTCTCTGCTTGCACTCCTGGGAGCATTTTACTCTTTTACACCAAGCACTGATGCTTTATTGTGTAGCAATTGATTTCTTTTTTTCTTAACCATCTTGTTTCAGAAATACCAGCTACCTACATATCATTTTAATCCTTTATGAAAGAATATTCAATAGAAATGACAGTTGGTGATATTCACAAATTTTAATACTTGACCTGTTTAAGATAATATTCTCCAGGTGGTATTTTATTGGACGCTTAAACCTACTTATATGCTGTTGATAGAACAGCAGAGGAATTACATACAAATACACTGTTCATCAAATTATATTTGAAATAGTAATTCTTAACTTAAATTACTCCAAAGACACTATAATCCAGATATTAAAACAGCTATCTAATTGATACGTGGAGTATTTTAGCACTGAATCTCTTCAATCATTTCTCTCCTGGCTGAAAGTGCACAGAGAAGCTGATGTAGGCAGTTTATGCATCTCTTAACTGCGAACAGCAAACAAGTTATTTGTACTAAGACCATCAGACAAATGAAGCAATACAAAAGATTGTTCTGTCAGAAATGCTACTAAAGAATACTAACCACATACAATCACTAGCCTTAACTAAGCCAGACTACACCTGAGGCTGAATTGAATGTCACCACCAGTCTCTATCCACCAACTGGAAAGCCAGTGGTAACGGTGTTGTGGCCATTTGTGGAGGTTTTGACAGGAATAAATGCCAATCAGCCAGTTAAATGCCTACCACCAGGGACTCCTGTGTCCTTAAAAATGCTGTCCTGAGCCTAAGAGTGGCGCCCACCAATCAGAGGACCACCGTGAACAGTCATCACTGCTGGGACTGCAGGAGATCCTGGAGCAGGTGCAACAGTGGAGAGGCCAGAGGAGGGGTGAGTGAAACAGATATGTCAGAGTCTGTCACGTCCCTCAGGATATTGAAAGAACACAGGTATTAGTCTTTGATACCAAAATTATTAAAGCAGAATATTGAAATAAAGACAGAGAAAACTGAAGAAACTCACTGATCTGCTAGCATCTATGTAGAAAGAAACAGAGTTAATGGTTCAAATCCAGGATGATTTTCTTCATTGTTGAAGCAGAAAGCTCCCCCTTCAGAAAGATGGGCTTATTCTCAAGGTATATCTCATAATCCTAACAGGTGGCTGACCTTGTTCATCCTGTTCTTCACCTAATCAGGAGAATCGGGCAGGTGAAGGGCTCTCCATCTTGTGGACTATGTCTCCTGCCTCCCAGTCCTTGTTGTGCAATGTACCACTTTATTTGCAATGAGACCACAATGGGCTGCAGGATTAGGGAACAAACATCACTATTAAAGGTGAAAGAAAGATACTACAAGAAACACTATATATGAAAGAATGATTGTGATATGATAATTGACAATACTTAGTTAACAATGTTATGAAACTGTAGAATGATGAAATTGTAAGGTTTGCTTTCATTAATTCACTTACTTTTCCTGAAAATTCAGTCTTCTGAAATGTGAAGATTTTATGTTATGCATCATCTGATCATTTTGGCCACAAGATTATACAATGCTGTGGGAGCAACTGTAACTTGCATCACGAGATAAAAATGAACAAGAGAAACTTTGTCACTTACTTTATATTCCATCAGATTTTCTCTCACAACTTTGCTCCTCAATCAGGAAAATACCATTTCTAGCTTTTCTGAAGAGAAAGCTAACTTTTGTGACTCATCTTTTTCTGCCTTGTATATGATCAATGATCTGGATAAGGGTCTTCCCTCTAATATTCTATTATATTTGACAACCATGACCAGGATCGAGTTTTATCACCACTAAGTGTCTTGTATCTTCTCCTGCCAGAACTCCAGTAAGTCCACTGCCCCTGTTGGTGTCACTCTTACTGTTCTTCATTGCGTATTCATATCCCATGACAACAAATACATCGTTTTTATTCAACTTAGACCCTGCTGGTTTTCATGATTGCCAATATGGTTTTATGTGCAACTGTTCACAGATTACCTTTTTAGCTCTAATATCCACCTCTGAAACTCTGCGCATGAACAACGGATACCTCAAAAACATTTAAAATGTTCTAATACCTTGCACTCTTGAACAAGTTATCAACATTCGATCATCCACCAAATTTCATTTTAGTTCTTCCTACAATAACATAGATGTTTTGCAGGGCTGACCCCATCTCTTACATGAATACTCTACTGCTCCTGCCTATAATCACCACTGTTCGCCTAACCCTTTCCACCCTTTGATGAGGAAGATGCAATTTTACTTTTAGCAGTAACACATGTTGTTGTCTTTAAAAACATAGAATGATCTAGATGCAGAAAAGCATTTGGCAGATTTAAACACTGAAGTAATTGCAGAGTAGGTTTTGAATGTGACCAAATGTGCAAACGACCATAATTATCAAAATGCACTTTCATTGCTTTCGCCCCTCTTTTTATCTGTGGAATGTCTTTACGGAGAATATTTAGTCTGGTGGAACTTTCTAGCACACATAACAAATGTAAAGATTATTGCCTTGATTTTGTACAGAAGAGCTGTCTGAGAGTTAGGGGAATATTTACAGCCAATGCCATTCATTAAATTAATCATTCACACACAATTACACTAGAAGAATGTTATACTTGGGAACAGGATACCTTTCAGACTGTGCCAGAAATCATTACATATATCATCACTACACTTGAATCCCATATTCAGAAACAAATCTTTCTAGATTTCTCCATTTTCAAGTAGCAAGATCATGAAGATAAAGATTACCTTAACTAACAAATTTGCTGACATTATTAGACACTGCTGTCATCTGATGTTATAAAATGTTGATTTATTGCATCAGCTTTTACAAAAAGTAAAAATGAAACAATCCACATACTTAAAAATAGTTTCAGTACCGCACAAAATCTGCTTCATGGCAGATTGATTGCAACAACCAACATAGCAATGAACAGTAGGTATTCTACAAGAAAATATTTTTGGTATTTCAACAGCTGAACTGACTGAAAATTCTTTAATGCTGCTACAGGCACATTAACAGTGTAAAATTATAGACGATACACATTATTCTCTTCATGCAATTTGAAACATTAACTAAACAATTTTTGTGAGGTATGCAGACTATTTCTTGAGTCTCCCTCTGAGGGATAATTGTAACTTTTTCTTATTTATTCAGAGAATGTAAATACTACTGGCAAGGGCCGTATATGTTGCCTACCCTGAATTGCTCTTAAAAAGGTAGTTATGAGATGCAAGTGTAGAGCAGCAGCACTAGGAAGTTGGTATCGTGGTGCTTTCCCACTGACTCCACTACAAAGACATTTTTCCCTCCCCACCCTTATCTGCCTTCTGGAAGGACCACTGTCTCCATGACTCCCTTGTCCGCTCCACACTCTCCACCAGCCCCACCAGCCCCAGCACTTTTCCCTGCAACCGCAGGAAGTGCTACACCTGCCCATACACCTCCCCCCTCACCGCCATCCCAGGCCCCAAGAAGACCATCTACATCAAACAGATGTTCACCTGCACATCTGCTAATGTGGTATACTGTATCCGCTGTGGCCTCCTCTACATCTCTCTCTCCCTCCCACTTCTTGGATGACATGTCCATCCTGGGCCTCCTCCAGTGCCACAACGATGCCACCCGAAGGTTGCAGGAACAGCACCTCATATTTCGCTTGGGAACCCTGCAGCCCAATGGTATCAATGTGGACTTCACAAGCTTCAATATCTCTCCTCCCCTGACCGCATCCCAAAACCAGCCCAGCTCGTCCCTGCCTCCCTGACCTGTCCATCTTTCCTCCCACGTATCCACTCCTCCCACCTCAAGCACCAACCCACCTCCTACCTACAGCCTCATCCAACCTCCTTGACCTGTCTGTCCTCCCTGGACTGACCTATCCCCACCCTAACTCCCCACCTACACTCACCTTTACTGGCTCCATCCCTGCCTCTTTGATCTGCCTGTCTCCTCTCCACCTATCTGCTCCTTTATCCATCTTCCATCCGCCTTCCCCTCTCTCTCTATTTATTTCAGAATCCCCTTCCCCTCCCCCATTTCTGAAGAAGGGTCCAGACCCGAAATGTCAGCTTTCCTGCTCCTCTGATGCTGCTTGGCCTGCTGTGTTCATCCAGCTCCAACCTTGTTATCCCTCATTGCAAAGTCTGCTTTGATATAAATTAAATTGGCTAACTGAGCTAATTAGCAATGAGGATAATTACTGACATTTAATTCTAAGTAAATTTTAAGAAATGCAAAAATAAAAATGCTTGATAGTATATAGTAAAGTGTTACCTTTTAAGAGGCTGATAAACAGACACTATGATAATTTTATTAAGTCGAAAGAGAAGACTCTAAGATCTTTGGATGGAATCTTCTGCTCTTGGAGATGTGAAGCTTGTTGGTGGGAAGGGAACTTAATTAAGTGGGAGATGATATAGCTAAATCTCTCACCTTTATGCCTCCACCAGAATTAAGTTCTGGATTGGATGGCCCATGATTAACTTTCTTGTCCAGTCACTGACTGAGGTCCTTAAATGGAACTTTTGGGACACTTCTAAGAGCACTTAAAAGGCCTCAGCCCACCGCCACTGGGCAGTTTATCCAGGATAGGGAAGGCATTGTTATGGACAATCAGTGCCTTATCAAGAGACTGGCCATCAGTCCTCAGCCCCTTATTCTTGCTTCTGAAACCCTGGCACCTCTCTCTCTATGGTCACAACATAATACCAAACCCTTCCCCACTGAGCTGATTCATCTTGTATTCATTTTGTATTGGGTTCTGTGTAATCCTGGGACACTGGGAGTCCTCTTCCTCCAGCAGGCATGGTCTCCTCTGCAGTGCTGCTGATGCAAGAACTGCCAGCCTTTGACCAGCGTTGGGACCTCTGTCACAGGCCCTTGATTCCTATGGAGTAAAGGGTTGATTATGTCTTTCCTGTAGGAATAGCTACCAAGCATTTGAGTAAGGAGCTGTGTTGTAGTGATGTGAGATCACATAGAACTGCAGCCTGAGTCTGTGGGGTTCCCAAGACATATTCACTTACAATTCCTTTGTTTAGTCTTTAATGAAGCCTCTGAATAGTCAATTACAACAGTGTAGACCACATCTTGCTACAATACCAGGGGAAGATCTACCAGTGGCCTCTCCAATGAGTGGTATATGGTTCAGTAGGCATTCCCTGGAAGAGGCAGAGCTGGTGTCTCACTAGCTCTACCACTGACGAATGAGACACGGGCACTGCCACATTCTGCCCTTTTCTGGAATCTCAGTTCAGTTTGATGTTTTTCCTGACAATGAATGTTGAAATGTTAAAGTTACATTCACTGGAAAGTTTTTTTTTAATTTTCTTCCCATTGAATTATATTGAAAGTGATTGACATGCTTCAGGTTGTTCTGACAATTCTGAAAATAAACACATCTCTTTACTTTGATTTTGCTTATTTTATTCCTTTCTCTGAAGGCAGTGATGAATGATAGAATATGATTCCGTGATCAGCAGTCACTTTCTGCTACCTCAACCAAGTGGTAAAAATCTAATTAACTATTTGGTCTGATTCTGTCCTCATTCACCATTCGTAAGTATACACTTCTAGCAGTGCAGTCATACAGCATCATAACGTTTTTACAGCATGAAAAGAGGCCCTTTGGCACATCGTGTCTGTGCCAGTCATCAAATATCCATTGATTCTAATCCCATTTTCTAGCACTTGACCCACAGCCTTGCATGCTATGCGTTTTAAGTGTTCATCTAAATAGTTCTTAAATGCCTTCAGAATGCTTGCCTCTAACACGCTTTTAGTATGGCATAGAAGGCTGCTCATTCTACATTCAGAATGGTTATGGTAACCTGTAACTGCCTTAGCTCAGTCAATGCAGTGACCACAGTTCAGAACTTCCCTCATCTCTTTGGTTTAATATCAATTCGCAGTGGAAAGTTCCTCTGAACCACTGACGTAAAATGTTCTTTTGTCACACAATATCATAGGGGAAAATAATAATAGAATAATACAGAACAAAAACAAACTGAACAGTATCAGAGCTAGCTTTACAAATATTTGAGCTTGGTTAAAGAAAGAGACACTGTTACCAGGACCTCTTAAGAATCAGTTACAGAGAATTGTGATTAAGTTTACCATCCTGTGGTTTACTTTTCCTATATCTTTAGAACAGCTTTTCAATCTGTTGGAGTCACTGAGAAATCAGAGTGAGGGAGCAGATAAAATTAGTAGACACGCAGTCACTTATCCATTCATTATGTCTGTTTAATCTGTGGGTATATGTCTACAATTTAGCCTTTCATTCAGTGTTCCAACCAGCATTGGTTAACATATTAGTCTTAAATTTTGCAATTACTTTGGCATTGATAAGAAGTAGTGATTATGAGATGCAATCATATTTCTATATTCCAATAACAACAAACACACGTATTTATATTGCAACATTCACATAATAAAACACCAAAATGTGCTTCACGGGTGCATTATAAAGCTGTATAACATGTTATGAGGGTAGATCAGCAAAAGTTTGGCAAAACAGATAGGTTTTATAGAGTGTCATCTGGGGACACCCTTAACAACGTTGACAGTTTGAATAGTAGAAGTTGAAAAGTGAAAGGTTACTCCTGGTTTCCTATGATTGAATTATGTTTGGTACATGGTATTGTAATTATTCTGAATATGAACAAAGCTTATGATCTCAGCCCAGTCTTTTTCCAGCTATTAACGTTGAAATGTAAAAGTTACATTCTATGTAAAGCTGTTTTGATTTTCTTCCAATTTTATCATATTGGAAGGGATTGGGATGTTTCAGGATAATCTGATATTTTTTCTATGAAAGTATGAAAGAGTTGTGCTTTAATGTAAATCCCATTTGGTGCCCAGACATGATATTGAGCCCATGTTGAAGACACATGTGGATTGGATGAAAACCAAATATTATTCGTTAAGAACAATTGCTCAACTTGTACTTTAGTCATTTTTAATGTTCACTACTTACGTTTCTTTTGTTTTTTGCTATTTTAATCAAACAGCTTGAAGTGTAAACACATCAATATCTCGTAAATACCAAAATACTGCAGAACCTCAGTGATAAAATTATATTGTAAACCTTTAGCATTTCTGCATAGGATATAACTAAAATGTTCATGTATTTCTATCAGAAGATAAAACAATTAAAAAAGTCTTCATCAATGTCATATCTTCAATCCTAGATTTATAAGTGGGGATGTTCACTGATGATTGCCTAATATTCAGCACCAGTGATTATTTCTCAGGTACTGAAGCGGAACACGACAATGCACAGCAAGACATGGACAACATCCAGGCTTGGACCGTTAAGGGGAAAAAACACATTCATGCCACACAAGTGACAAGCAATGAGCATTTCCTGCAAAGAGGATCTAACCCACACTCCTTAAAATTCAATGAATTACAATTTTCAATATGTCAATATCAATTATCATAATTATCAATAATTATATAATCAATATCTAAAGGTTAATATTATCCAGAATAGGCAAAAAAAAACACCACTGTGGCTAGAGGACCAGATCAGAACCTTGGAATTCTGCAGCCAGTAACGCATTAGGGACCAAGGGGGAAATCTGTGCGTGGAGCAAGAGGGCATTGGTAGGGTGTTAAACAAATACTTAACTTTTGTCTTCACTTGGATGAAGGAGGATGCAGGTACAGAATTAGGGAAGAGGGGCTGTGAAGTTTTTGAGCAGATTGGCACAGGGACTTAGGAGGTGTTGGAGGTCTTAGTGAGACTTAAAAGTAGACAAATCCCCAGGTTTGGATGAGTTGAATCCTCAGCTACTGTGGGAGATGAGGGAGGAAATTACGAGGGCTCTGATTCAAATTTTTAGTTCCTCTCTGGCCACAGGGGAGGTAGCAAAGACTGGAGTACAGTTCATGTGTTTCTACTTTTTGAGAAACGTAGTAGAGGTAAACTAGTGAATTGCAGATCAGTGACTCTTACATCAGAGGTAAGGAAACTATTGGAAAAAATTCCAAAGGAGAGAATTAATCTCCACCTGGAGTGGCAAGGTTTGATCAGGGATAGTCAGCATGGCTTTATCGGAGGGAGGTCATGTCTAACAAATTTCATCGAATTTTTCAGGAAGTGATCAGGTGTGGAGATGGGGGTAGTACAGATTATGTAGTTTAAGTGGATTTCAGCAAAGCCTTTGACAAGGTCCCACATGGGAGACTGAAAAAGAAGGTGAAAGCACATGGGATCCAGGGTAATTTGGTAAATTGGATCCAAAATTGGCTTCATGGTAGGAAACAGAGGGTGGTCCTGGAAGGCTCTTTGTGGCCGATGTGCAGGGGTATACCACAGAAATCAGTGCTGGGTCCCTTATTATATGTGATTTATTTAAATGATGTCGAAAAAAATGTGGCGAGGGATGAAAAGTAAGTTTGCGGATAACACAAGGATTGGCCAGGTGGTTTGCAGTGAGGAAGAAGGTCTTAGGTTACTGGAGGTTATAGACAGATTGGTCAGATGGGCAGATAAGTGGCAGATGGAATTTAATCCTGATAACAGTGAGATGATGCATTTTGGGAGTTGTGACAAGACAAAGGAATACTCAATGAATAGCAGGACACTACAAAGGGATCTTGGAGTACTTGTGTGCAGACCTTTGAAGTTAGCAGGGCAGGTTAATAGGTTAGTTAAGGAGACATACAGGACACTTGCTTTTATCAGTCATGGCTAGATTATAAGAGCACAGAGGTTATCTTTGAGCTGAACAGGACTTTGGTTAGGCCAAAGTTGGAGTACTGTGTGCCGTTCTGGTCACCGCATTATAAGCAGGATGTGACTACAATGGAAGGGGTGCAGAGGAGATTCACCAGGATGCCACCTGGGATGGAATAGCTCAGCTATGAAGAAAGGCTGGATAGGCTCAGGTTATTTTCTTTGCAGCAGAGCAGGCCAAGGTGGACCTGATTGAGTTGTATGAGGGGCCTGGAAAAGGTGGATAGAAAGCAGCTGTTCCACTTAGTTAGTAGGTCAAGAACAAAGGGGCATAATTTTAAGGTGAAAGGAAGGAGGTTTAAAAGGAATTTGGAGTAAATTGTTTTTCGCCCAGAGTGGGAATCTGCAATGCAATGCTTGGGAGGGTAGTTGAGACAGGATACATTACAACCTTTAACAAGTACTTGGATGAGCACTTGAAATGTTAAAACATTCAAGGCTATATGGCAAGTGCTTTGAAAGTGGGTCAAGTGCAGGTTCAGAGTGTTTTTTTTGTTGGTGCAGATTTGATGGGCTATTGAACCTCCTCTATACCGTATGATTCAAAGATTCTAAATGTGTGCTAGGTAGAGATTTGATGTTGGGATTTGCCTTTGTAGTGAAGTGAGGGCAAACTAGTAAGTGTGGAGTGAAGGAAAGCAATTAATGATGGTTGTAAGAAGAGAGATGAGAATTGTATAACAGCCAATGAATGGGGATTGGGAGGGTGGAGTCAGCAGAAGCACCCTTCATTGAGTTCAAGTAGATCTCTGAGAGTTCAAATAGATAGATGGTATGATGATTGCTTCTTCTCATCCTCCTGCAAACCATACTGCTTCCCAAGTGGTTCCTCATAATATGTAATTGTAGAACATATAGTACACAACCAAAAATCTGGATAGTCACTCAAGGGTGGAATGCAAAGCTCCTCTGGAGGATTCCAGGAAGTAAGACTATTGCTTGCCAATTGTCTGCTTGATGGTTTTCCTTGTACCTGCACTGTTCTTGTTTCAGAATCAGAACCAGAAATCGGTTACAGCACAGTAGAATGCCATTCAGCCTTATATGTCTGTTCTGACTCTCCAAAGAAGCAACTGATCAAAAACCATTCTGCTGTATTTTCCCAAAGCCCTGAAACATTAAATAAAAACTAAAAGAACTGTGGATGCTGTAGATCAGGAACAAAAACAGAAGTTACTGGAAAAACTCAGCAGGTCTGGCAGCATCTATGAAGAAAAAAATTAGAGTTAACGTCTCGGGTCCGGTGACCCTTCCTCAGAACCTGTTCCCCAGTTCTGAGGAAGGGTCACCAGACCCGAAACGTTAACTCTGATTCTTTTCTTCACAGATGCTGCCACATCTGCTGAGCTTTTCCAGGAACTTCTGTTTTTACCCTGAAACATTATCCATTTTCATATAAAATACTAACTCTTTCTTGTATGCCTCAATTAAATTTGCCTCCACCACATTCTCAAACAATGTATTCCTGATCTTAACCACTTGCAACATGAAAGGCTTTTTCAAATTTTTGAACTCTGATAACGGGAACAGATTTTCCCTATGTATCCTGTCCTGACCCCTCATGATTTTGATAATCTCATCAACATGGTTTACACTTAACAAACCCGCACTGGCTTTATCTAATTAACCCACATTTGCCAAAATGACTATTAATCTTATCCCCAATATCATAGAGTCATAGAGGTATTCAGTACTGAAGGAGACCCTTTGGTCCAACTCATCCACGCTGATCAGATATCCTGAATAAATCTAGTCCGATTTGCCAGCATTTGGCCCATTTCCCTCTAAACCCTCTTATTCATATACCCATCCAGATGCCTTTTAAATGATGTATTTGTGCCAGCGTCCACCACTTCCTCTGGCAGCTCATTCCATACACACACCACCCTCTGCATGAAAAAGTTGCCCCTTAGGTCCCTTTTAAATCTTTCCCCTCTCACACTAAACCTATGGCCTCTGGTTTTGGACTCCCCCACCCTGGGGAAAAGACTCTATCCATGCCCCTCATGATTTTATAAACTTCTATAAGGTTACCCCTCAGCCTCCGAGGCTTCAGGGTAAATAGCCCCAGCCTATTCAGCCTCTCAGCGTGGCTCAAACACTCCAACCCTGGCAACATCCTTGTAAACCTTTCCAGAACCCTTTCAAGTTTCACGACATCCTTCCTATAGCAGGGAGACCAGAGCTGCTTGCAGTATTCCAACAGTGGCCTAACCAATGTCCTGTACAGCCGCAACATGACCTCCTGACTTCTATACTCAATGCACTGACCAATAAAGGCAAGCGTACCAAATGCCTTCTTCACTATCCTATCTACCTGCGACTTCACTTTCAAAGAACTATGAACTTGCATTCCAAGGTCTCTTTGTTCAGCAAACTCCCCAAGTACCTTACCATTAAGTATGTAACCTGCCCTGATTTGCCTTTCCAAAACTCAGCACCTCACATTTATCTAAATTGAATTCCATCTGCCACTCCTTGGCCCATTGGCCCATCTGTTCAAAATCCCATTGTAAGCTGAGGAATCCTTCTTCGCTGTTCGCTGCACCTCCAATTTTGGTGTGATATGCAAACTTATTAACCATATCTCCAATGATCACACCCAAATCACTTACATAAATGATGAAAAGCAGTGGACCCAGCACAGATCCTTGTGGCACACTGCTGGTCACAGACTTCCAGTTTGAAAAGCAACCCTCCTCTAACATCTTCTGTCTTCTACCTTCGAGCCAGTTTTGTATCCAAGTAGCTAGTTCTCCCTCTGTTCTATGTGATCTAATCTTGCTAACCAGTCTCCATGAGGAATCTTGTCAAACACCTTATGAAGTCATTTAGATCATGACCACTGCTCTGCCCTCATCAATCCTCTTTATTACTTCTTCAAAAATCTTAATCAAGTTAGTGAGACACGATTTCCGATGCACAAAGCCATGTTGACTATCCCTAATCAGTCCTTGCCTTTCCAAATACATGTAAATCCTGTCTAAACTAGTGAAGTCCACTGAAGTTAAAATGACTGGCCTGTAGTTTCTAGCCTTATATTTACTCACTTGAACAAATTTGTAACATTTGCAATTCTTCTAGCACCACTCCTGAGTCTAAGGGTGACTGGAACATTATTGCCAGTGCCTCTTCCAATCTCACTTCTCACTTCAAGTATCCTTGGATGCATTTCATCTAGGCCTGTGTTTTATCAATTTAAGTGCAGACATCCTACCTAATACCTCCTCCTACGGATGGATTGGCACAAAGTTAAAAAAAAGGCTGCGATCCATATAGCGAGGATTTATGAGAATGTCTGCTGACACCAGCCATCCAATGATAAATTCTGACTGCGCATGCTCACCTCCAACTTTTTTGAAATGTACATGCACAACATAAAGCCAATTCTGTACAATTAGAAAAATCTGTTTGTACTTCACCTATTTTTTTTTTCAATTTTGATAGGTTTTTAATCTCTCTTTATTTTAATTTATTTCCAAGATTTCATTGTGACCATGTTTGTTTCTTGGTGTCAGCGTACACAGTCCCCTCAATATCCAGCAGGGATGCAGTTGTATTCAGTACATCATGAGGGAGCAAAAACTCTGTGCAATTGTGGTGCATCCCTAAATTTATATATGACACCCACAAAATGACCTTTGTACAGTCAGTGGAACCCCGCATTCCTGGTAAAACCTTGTTTTTGCTCCTCCTGCTCTGACTTTTTTGAAATTCAGTCATGGAATATAGGTGTCTATGGCTAGGCCAACA